>NC_092150.1:12367530-12735655 GCF_045791955.1 Oncorhynchus clarkii lewisi
TCAAGTGGGCTCAGTTATTAAATGTGAGAAGGCTTGGGGTGTTAGGGGAGAGTTAATAGCTATCAAACTGCCATGATCTCTTACAGTATCCTGGCTCTATTTGAGTGGATGGCAGTTCTCCTTGGAATTCCTGTTCTTGGAGAATTTGAGATTAATTAAGAAATGGAGTAGCTTATCCTGATTTGTGCGTGGGTTGATGAAAAAATAGTCTCGTCAAATTGTCGCAATTCATTTTTCACCTGGCTAAGAGCTGTCGTCCGCAGCCATCTCCCCATCTGAGCCACTGTCAGCATCCGTTCATTCAGTCCACTACATTCTAGAAACTCAAGAGTTCATCACCATCTCCTCAGCTCAACATTGGCATATTCTTAAGATATCTCATATCCTTTCCAAACTCTTAATTAGTCTCTCTCTCTCTCTCTATTCTTTCATTTCATCCTCATCTCATCCTCCCATCCTCCCCCTTCCCATAAGTGTTGTTGTGTTGGTGAGACTGTCTGAAGGGTGCAGAGAACAGGGAGAAGTTTGGAACAGCAAGCCATCTGTTGCTCTGTGAACCTGGCCTAATCACTACTCCAGTCTTAGTCTCTATCAATGTTTGCTTTTTTCAAACTACTAATTAAATTATCCATCTGGAGATAATTATAGACTGGTAATTGTAATCAGAGGACAAACAATGGTGGTACAATTTTAATGACCACAGGCGTTGTGCCAACCTGTTGAGATATTGAACGTTTTGCTGCCTTCAAATGCTCCTCGTAACCTCGTATTCAGTCAGTTCAGAAATTGAATTGAAAACTGAATAGTGCCCTGTGCAAATATTGACGTGGTTCTACCAGCAAACCAATGCTTTTGTTCCCTGACTCTAGAGTGTCAGCCTTTCCATGACACAGTTCACCCTGTAATTAGGACTTCTGGCCACTGAGAAACTGAGTCCAACCTTCTCGGTTGAAGGGTATTTAAAATATTGTATGACTGCGCTGGCCATGCAGTCTTGACAGACATATTAATAACCACCATCTTATGTGATTTAACTCTTTAATCTGTCCCCTTCAAACCGCCATCTTATGTCCCCGTCCCGATTCGACTCCTCATTTCTGTCTTTATTATTTCTCCATTTCAAGCATGTCTTTCCCTTTTCTCCCTCCTCTTCGTTCTCTGCCTCTTTAGTCCAATTATCAGCATGTCCAGAGGCCTTCACTATCTCAGCACACCCTCACTTACACTCCTGACGGACAGCTTAATTAATTATCCTGTTCTGTGCATCAACTCTCTCCTTTAAATTAGAGTTAGATACAGAATCCATGAGCGTGGCCATTTGGCCAGAACGGGTGACTGTATAGTACCAAGGTCACCACTAAGGAGATGTAGAGAAACTAAGGGTTCTGGGTCCTGCTATCAAGGACTGGCTCTAGTTACTCTCTGCCCCTAACAACTGACCACGCTGAGGATGATGGAGTACCAAAAAATTGCTGTCCCTAGACCAGGAAGTGATGATACTCCTATAGCTGCCAAAAGACACTTGGACGGAATACATAAGACCGAAGAGTAGTGTAAGCAATGAGTAAATGTTTCAACATGTATATTAATCAATTTTCTGTTGGCAAAGCGACATTTCACATTGCTATTACAGAATCTCAAAGGCCAGAAGTACTCTGTCACTTGTCTCAAGGTCGTTCTCTCTCTGGAAGCGGAACATAAAAAAAATGTTGGACAATGATAATGGCTTTGTTGATAATTTGATATTAATGTCTGAACAAACAGGCATTAGAGAGTCGATTCGTGAGCTTAGGAAGTATTTTCTAGTAGGCATCTATAATTAGAGAGAGAGGGGGGAGGGAGGAGCTGTAATCTGGTGCCAGGGCCATTGAGACCCTGCTGCGTTTGTCGAGTGACCGTGCCTCTGTGTGTTCCATTTTATCTCAGCCTGTACCCTACTGCTGATGGGAATATGAATAATATCCCTAATTAAAGGGGTCATCACTCTCTTTCAAGATGATGTATTTCTATGAGTTCATCCAGGACTCTCTCCTTTTAAACCCATCGTCCATTTTGCATTACACATGTTCTCATGCTAGCAGGAGAAACTCACATGTACACATTACTATTCCTTGTTTCAGGGATCTGTTTCAACTGTAAACTCATATTTGTACCAGAGGAGGCTGGTGGGAGAACGGGCTCATTGTAAAGGAGGACAGGCTCATTGTAATGGCTGGAATGGAATCAAACGCATGGGAACCCTGTTTGACTCCGTTTGACTCCGTTCTATTAACTCCATTCCAATGTGCCGGTCCTCCTATAGCTCCTCCCACTAGCCTCCTCTGATTTGTACTCACCTTTGCTCAGCCATATCAAACATTCTATTTATATATACAGTGGCAAGAAAAAGTATGTGAACCCTTTGGAAATAGCTGGATTTCTGCATAAATTGGTCATAACATTTGATCTGATCTTCATCTAGGTCACAACAGACAAACACAGTCTGCTTAAACTAATAAAACACAAACAATTATGTTTTCATGTCTTTATTGAACACACCATGTAAACGTTCACAGTGCAGGGTGGAAAAAGTATGTGAACCCTTGGATTTAATAACTGGTTGACCCTCCTTTGGCAGCAATAACCTCAACCAAACGTTTTCTGTAGTTGCGGATCAGACCTGCACAACAGTCAGGAGGAATTCTGGACCATTCCTCTTTACAAAACTGTTGAAGTTCAGCAATAGTCTTGGGATGTCTGGTGTGAACTGCTCTTTTGAGGTCATGCCACAGCATCTCAAATCGGGTTGAGGTCAGGACTCGGACTGGGCCATTCCTGAAGGTATATTTATTTTTCTGTTGAAACAATCCTGTTGATTTACTTGCAGTGGCTTCTTCCATGGTGTCCTCCAATGAACACCATTTTGGTTTAGTGTTGTATCGTAGACTCATCAACAGTTGTTAGCATGTTACAGCGATTTCTGTAAGTATTTAGCTGAAACGCTAGAATTAATCTTAACCTCATTGAGCATTCTGCGCTGTGCTCTTGCAGTCATCTTTGCAGGACGGCCACTCCTAGGGAGAGTAGCAACAGTGCTGAACTTTCTCCATTTATTGACAATTTGTCTTAAAAATTGTCAATAAGACAAATTGTCAATAAATGGAGAAAGTTCAGCACTGTTGCTACTCTCCTGATGAACATCAAGGATTTTAGAGATACTTTTGTAACACTTTCCAGCTTTATGCAAGTCAACAATTCTTCATCTTAGGTCTTCTGAGATCTCTTTTTGTTCAAGCCATGGTTCACATCAGACAATGCTTCTTGTGAATAGCAAACTCAAACTGAGTGTTTTATAGGGCAGGACAGCACTAAACAACATCTCCAATCTCGTCTAATTGATTGGACTCCAGGTTAGTGTCACGATCGTCGTCTTGGAAATGACCGGACCAAGGTGCAGCATGGAGAGCGTACATTTCTTTTTATTATGTCGCCAACAAAACAAAGAATAAGGAAAACGACCCTGAAGCTTACTTCGGCTTTACAGGCCACTAACAAAGACAACTACCCACAACTAAGGTGGAAAAACAGGCTGCCTAAGTATGATTCCCAATCAGAGACAACGATAGACACATGTCCCTGATTGAGAACCATAGAACCACAGAAAACATAGAAATAAAGAAACTAGAATGCCCACCCTAGTCACACCCTGGTCTAACCAAAATAGAGAATAAAAGTATCTCTATGGCCAGGGCATGATAGTTAGCTGACTCCTGACAACACTTAGCTTTTGGAAAATCATTAGCCCGGGGGTTCACATACTTTTTCCAACCTATACTGTGAATGTTTAAATTATGTATTTAATATAGACAAGACAAATGCAATAGTTTGTGTGTTATTAGTTGAAGCACACTGTGTTTGTCTATTGTTGTGACTTAGATGAAGTTCAGCTCACATTTTATGACCAATTTATGCAGAAATCCAGGTAATTCCAAAGGGTTCACATAATTCTTCTTACCACTGTATGCTTCAAGTAACCATTTGAAAACACTTTAAGGTTTTTGGAATTTATCAAAATGCCAATTCCCCTAACTTCAAAGTTTAGTCAAATTAGAATGATGATCATTCAATTATACTGTGAAACATGCTCTAATTGAGAGCGCAGCACATTAGACCACATTAGTTGACTATAAATAGTGTGCTATTAGCACTAATGTATTAGACATATGACAATGAGCACTGCTGCTTAATCACACTGACATAATCATCCCATTAAATAAGATACACTTTGCTTTGCACCACACAATTTTAGTATCGTTATCCACTTAGTGCCTTGCAAAAGTATTCAGACCCCTTGGATTTCTTCACATTTAATTGCGTTACAAAGTGCGATTCAAGTTAAGTTGTCATTTTTTTGTCAACTATCTATAAACAATACTCAGTACTGTCAAAGTGAAATAATGTTTTATTTTATTTATTTATTTAGATGAATACCAAATTCAAAACTAAAATATAGTCGTTGCAAAAGTATTCAGCCCCTTTGTTTGGCCAAGCCTAAATTAGTTCCGGAGTCAATTTTGGCTTAACAAATCACATAATAAATAACATGGACTTACTCTCAAATAGTATTTATATGCTGTGGATTAAAGCCCCTAGACACAAGAAGGATACAGTCGTCCTTCTGAACTGAGCTGCAGGACAGGAATGAAACTGCTCAGGGATGCTACCATGAAGCCATTGGTGATTTTAAAATGGCAAGTTCAATGGCTGTGATGGGAGAAAACTGAGAATGGATCAACAACATTGACTCCATAATAATGACCTAAATGACAGAGTGAAAAGAATAATACAAGTATACAGAATCAAAATGTAACGAAACATGCATCTTGTATACAACAAGGCACTAAAAATAACACTGCCAAAAACTACTTAGTAACTGCCTCCTTATTTTCAAGCATGGTGGTGGCTGCATCATGATATGGGTATGCTTTACCTCAAGTACTGGGGAGTTTTTCCAGGATAAAAATAAATGGAATGGAGCTAATCACAGGCAAAATCCTAGAGGACAACCTGCTTTAGTTTGCTTTACACCAGAGACTGGGAGAGGAATTCATCATTTCAGCAGGACTATAATTTACCACACAAGGACAAATCTACACTGGGAGCTGCTTACCAAGAAGACAGTGAATGTTCCTGGGTGTCCAAGTTAGATTTCCAAGCAGTTTTAAGTCAAAACTCTATGGCAAGGCTTGTTCACAAAGCTTAAAGAATTTTGAAAATAATAATGTGCAAACATTCCACAATCCAGGTGTGCAAAGCTCTTATAAACTTACCCAAGCAGACTCTGTAATCGATGCCAAAGGTGTTTCTAGCATGTACAGTATTGACTCAGGGAGCTGAATACTTATGCAACTATATTTGAGTTATTTAGTTTTAATTCATCTTTAAAAGAAGTTAGACATTTTCTTCCACTTAGACATTACAGAGTATTTTGTGTAACTTGTTGACAAAAATTACAATTAAAATCAGTTTATTCACACTTTGTAACACAATAAACTGTGAGGAAATACAAGAGGTCTGAATACTTTTGCAAGGCAGTGTACACTGAGGTAAGGTACATAGAAACATCACTTTTAATAAGTTCTATATTTTGTCTGATCTGCTCTGAGAATATTTTAGTGTGAATACTGGAATGGAAAATGTTTCTGGCTGTCCAAGGATCAGGTTTGGGAAAGAACAGAATGATAGGTCTTTGATTAATCATGCATTTATTTTTAGATTGGCAAAGTCCTTACATGGACTATGTTCAAACTTGTAGTGAACAAGGTGCTTTTAAAACAGTGGATTTGGACAAACTTGTTTGTCACTAGGGGAATACAGTAGTGTATCCTACTCTCCTAAATGAATTATTACCAGAGAGTCTTATTTTAAGTGCTAGAACTTTAAAATGGGAACAGGAGATGCAAAAGGCTGCCAGTATACCAGGTTTGTTTTTCATTCACAGCGGGAGGGTTAACATATTTTTACCAGAATTATTTTTTTGGAACCCATATTCTAGCACAAAGTATTATTAGGTGTGTTTGTGAACAATATCTCGGTCTGTTATGAGAGCAATTTTCTAAATATACTGACTTCATTTTGCAGTTGTGTGGAACCAATTCTCTCTCTGATGTGCAATTGTGTCTAGCACTTTGGCCCCAAGGCTACGGTAGTAAGGTGTTCCTTTGTATGCATTTTTTTCCTGGATAGTTAATAGCCTTCCATTGAGCATATTTTCTGTTAAGTACTAAACAGTGGTAAAGTATCCCTGACTCTTTAAATTAAGTTTACTCCATATTTAATGTGGTTATCATCTATGTATACAATGACTCCCTCTGGTGTAAAAACGTGTTTTTTATTAGTTATATCCATGCTTTTAGTTAAGTTGACAAATTCTTACGGTGGCATGTAGGCACCTGGGGCTCTTATGCAAAAAACAAATACATAGGTTGGAATGTTTAACAAAGAAAGGAAGAATGATGATACATGTTTGATTTAGACATAGTTGTGGTGTTATTTAACCATTCATTTTACAGATTAATTTCAGACCTTTATGGAGGTGATTATTGTTCAATAATATGCCTTTATACAAAGCTCTGGGCAACAGTCCAGGTTCCCTCTGAAACATTTTAGTTTCAGGATTTCTCATTAGCTGAACTTAGGCTATATTTTATAGGGGCTTTTGAATACTGATAGAAGTACTTAGCTTGGCTTGAACAAAGGGTTTATTCACCTATAGGTGTGTATACTTTGAAAAAGGAGACACCAAAAGGTACACCACCACTCTCCTAAGGACAGAGGCTAGACTGCCAAGAAAGTAAACGGTCACTTCTGGAGGGAAGAAAGACTGTGTTCAGGGCCTCTGAACTATGGAGGCTAGATAACTAGAGTTGTATAAGGCAGATGCTAGTTGATTTCTAAAGACTGGTGAGCTCTCATGGGCTGCCACAGAGCTGCTTCAATCCCTTCGTCCTTTCCATTTCTTCAGGGCTAAATTTCCCATGGTCAGTTCTGAGCCTTTCATTTTTTATCACAAGGATCCTGTGCACCTGTGTCCAGTTTGGACCAATAATATTCCTGCCTCTGTTGATGGACAGCCTTGCTGAGCCATACTTCCTGGCACCCATAGCCATGCTTTATGGCCCATTCAGATCTCAGGTAAAATACTGAAGAGACAGACTGGCTGGAGGAGGAGAAATGGTGTCATTTCCATTAGAAATCAATTTAAAATGACATTTTTCCATGTCCTGGGATTACATGTCCTCTACCAGTGGGACAATAAAACATATCCTCTTTAGAAAAGTTGCTCAACAAGCACCTTTCTTTGTGATCCAAACATAATAGAGGCTTTTTTTGTTGTTGAGGCTACATTATTGTTCATGGTGTGATGCCATGCAGCTATGGACTGCATGCACACTCAGCCAAAATCCAAGTGTCAAAGTATTTAGTTTAAATTGCCTCTCGTATTATGTGAGTCCTCTTCACTTTGCTCACGACTAAGTAAGTGTATATTAGTGAGGGTAGATATGCTACATCTTTCTGCTTGCACAAAGGCACACGTAAGTGTGTCAGATGCCAACATTTGAATGGAACCCTAATTCATTGAGAGCACAAGTCACTTTGAGAAAATGCAACTTGTCATATTACGCACCATCACAAAATAAAAAAGCCAAGTTCCCAAAGGCAAGAGATGAATAAAATGTGGTGTGTATTTTTGCTTGTATTCCTTTTTTAGCCAAGGTAGAGCGGTGGGTCATTGACCCTCATTGCGATGACTAACCTTCTGTCTGGGGCTACACTGAACAGTCCTAGTGTTACTAAGATCTCATTAAAAGAGTTCAACCAAGCCATAGCCTGTTTATACATTTTATTGGATTCAGACTGAGCCAGGGTTCCTTAAAACATTTATTATGCATCTTGGCTCGTTAGTGATTGGGATTAATATTCATCATATACTCAGAGGGAGTTAGCGAATTTTAAAACGAGGCGGCTTTAGAGAACTATCTAAACCGAGCTGAAGCTACGGTAGAGACCAACATTAGAGATGATGTCATGACCCTCATCTCTGTTCACTCTAACTTGAGAAGATTGTGGTTGGGTTGGTTATGAGAATTTAAGAGAGGGTGTTTTGGATATGTGGCCAGATGGTGAGGATGGAAGGAGACCCATGGTTGGATTCTATATGACCTAAGGGAAGGGCAAACGGTCAAAGGTCAGGTTTTCATGTGTCAGAGATTTAAAAATAGTTTCATGAAAGCCATTTTGAAGAGGAATGTTTTGTATTGAGCAGGTATGCACTATTCTGATTGGACTAGGATGACAGAGTGTTTTACAACCTTGAGATTCCATGCTGCCTGAACACTAATCAACCCCTATATCGCATCACCAAGCTAGGCTTTCATCTGCACCCCCCAACAATCAGATCAGTCATCTGAAGTTTGCCTCAACATTCTTTACATTTGGGAATGTTTCCATCATTGTAGTATGAGGGGAAAGATGTATATCACTGGTGGAGTTACTGTTGTGGTAGAAGTAGATCAACATAAAGGCGATAGCCTACTCTTACAAAGCTGCTAAACATGTTAGACCACTGAGTGTTTAGAAGCCCCATTATAGTTACATTTTTGTTGTGGAGACAATTTAACTCTTCTACATCTCACGTCTTCCAACTGTACCCAATGGAATTCAGTGTGGAGTTAAATGTGGGAAGGTGACATTAGGCATGCAAATCAGTTGTTTGATAACTACTTATTTGACATTTGCCTCATTGGCAGTAGTTTTAAATAAAATAGAGGTTCCCCAGTTAACTACACGCATCATGACCATCCACACACATATGTTCATGAAATGTGTTAGTCAATAGAGCAGTGGTTCCCAACCTTTTTCGGTTTCTGTACCTCCAACTGAATTTATCTTTGTCCGGAGTACTCCTGAAGTACCCACGTGTGCATCTTACCAGTAGGCCTATGGTCTGATGAGTCTTCTCAAGTACCCCCGATGGATAGGCCAAGTTCCCCCAGGGATCCTAGTTCTCTGTGTTGGGAACCACTTCAAACTTCAATAGAGGACCCAGAGGCATGGGTATTGAGTTTAATTGACTAAGCGAACAGAGAGATGAAATGTTCATAGACCCCATACGTGAGTGTTTAGCTCCTTCAATAATTTTCAAATGAATAATGTGATTACTTAAGGAAGTGCTGATTTACATGAAACACAAATTTCCCAGCTTCAAAATATCAGGCTCTTGAGACAGAACAATATCAAGACTTATTGTTTGTGCATATTTCTACCCACATTTTTTTTTTTTTCAAAAGGCCCAGGGAATGAACCATTTATTAAATTCAACCCAAGAGGTCATTAATATGCAAAACATTTCATCAGGGATACTTAGCAAATAACAATTAATGAATACATTGATAACAAGCAAGCACTCAGTGGTTTTAGATGAACAACAGACACGTTGAGGAGGCATGTGATGTTTATTCAGCATGGGTGATGTAACATGTATTACCTGGTTTGTTCAAAAATCTACAATGTTTCTTATAGGTACCTGAAGACTTCTCTCATTCTAAACCTGCATTTAGACATGATGCTAACATTCAACATCAATCTATGAGTTGTCACCATGGAATTACCATAGATTGTCAGTCTTCACATCCATAGGTCCATCTATAATTTTGATAGTGATTACATTTCTCCAGCCCCGTACCAGATTTATAGCAAGTGATCGACAAAGCTAACATTAAATGAACTGAAAAATGAAGGAGAAATTGTGGCTTCCGCGTCTTTAGCTCTATATTTGTTCATATATACAGTAGTAGACATACAGTGAGCTTCAAAAGTATTGGGACAGTGACACATTTGTTGTTTTGTACTCCACCATGTTGGATTTTAAATTATACAATGACTATGAAGTTAAAGTTCTAAATGAATGTGGATGCTACTATGATTATGGATAATCCTGAATGAATTGTGAATAATGACAAGTGAGAAAGTTAGACAAACAAATGTAACCTCCCCTGTTATTGTAATGATGAAAGGTTAGCATGTCTTGGGGGTATGATGTTTATGCGTCTAACTTTCTCACTCATCATTATTCAGTATCTGTAATCATGGTAGTATCCAAATTAATGTAGAAGTGTATTCTATTCCTATTTACAATAAAAGTGACTCCAAAATGTCACAATACAATACATTATTTACCATTAACTTGTTTTGTACATAATGTTGCTGCTACAGTCTCTTATGACCGAAAAGAGCTTCTGGACATCAGAACTGGGATTACTCGCCTCAAATTGAAACAAGAGTTATTCTTCAATGAGTCAGACGCGAGGGATATACTATGGACACCTTACCAGGCCCAGATCCCCGTGATTCACTGGAAAAGGAAACGCAGGTGTTGCGGAAAGAGATCAGGATACCTTGTGAGGATCAGGCGACGAAAGGCTAATCTGCCCTTTCTTTCCATTCTGCTAGCTAACGTTCAATCGCTGGAAAATAAATGGGACGAACTGAAAGCACGTACATCCTACCAACGGGACATTAACTAATGTCTTATGTTTCACAGAGTCGTGACTGAATGACGACATTAAGACCATACGGCTAGCGGTTTATACACTATCGGCAGGACAGAACAGCAGTCTCTGGTAAGACACAGGGTGGGGGCCTATGCATATTTGTAAACAATAGCTGGTGCACGATATCTTAGGAAGTCTCAAGGTTTTTCTCAACTCAGGTAGAGTATCACAGCAGGTAGCCTAGTGGTTATAGCATTTGGCCAGTAACTGAAAGGTTGCTGGATCAAATCAATGAGCTGACAAGGTAAAAATCTGTCGATCTGTCCCTGAACAAGGCAGTTAACCCACTGTTCCTCTGTCATTGTAAATATAAACTTGATCTTAACTGACTTGCCCAGTTAAATAAAGGTTAAAAACATGTATTTTAAATCTCAGGATAAGCTGTAGACCATACTATCTACCTAGAGAGTTGATCTGTATTTTTCGTAGCTGTCTACATACCACCACAGACTGAGGCTGGCACTAAAACCTCACTCAATGAGCTGTATTCCGCTATAAGCAAACAGGAAAACGCTCATCCAGAAGCGGAGCTCCTAGTGGCCGAGGACTTCAATGCAGGGAAACTTAAATCAGTTTCACCTCATTTCTATCAGCATGTTAAATGTGCAACCAGAGGTGAAAAACATTTCTAGACCACCTTTACTCCACACACAGAAACGCGTACAAAGCTCTCCCTCCATTTGGCAAATCTGACCATAATACTATCCTCCTGATTCCTGCTTTAAAGCAAAGTAACACCACAAGAGTACACCACATCAGTCACTGGCTTTATCAAAAAGTGCATTGATGACGTTGTCCCCACAGTGACTGTACGTACATATCCCAACCAGAAGCCATGGATTACAGGCAACATTCGCACTAAGCTGAAGGGTAGAGCTGCCACTTTCAAGGAGCGGGACTCTAACCCGGAATCATACAAGATATTCCGCTACACCCTCAGACGAACCATCAAACAGGAAAGCATCAATACAGGGCTAAGATCGAATGGTGCTACACCGGCTCCAAAGCTCGGCGAACGTGGCAGGGCTTGCAAACTATTACAGACTACAAAGGGAAGCACAGCCGAGAGCTGCCAAGTAACACGAGCCTACCAGACGAGCTAAATTACTTCTACGCTTCGAGGCAAGTAACACTGAAACATGCATGACAGCATCAGCTCTTCCGGATGAATGTGTGATTACTCTCTTCGCAGCCGATGTAAGACCTTTAACAGGTCAACATTCACAAAGTCACTGGGCCAGACGAATTACCAGGATGTGAACTCCGAGCATGCGCTGACCAGCTGGCATTTTCATCCTCTCCCCTTGAGTCTGTAATACCAACATGTTGTTTCAAGCAGACCACCATAGTCCCTGTGCCCAAGAACACTAAGGTAACCTGCCTAAATAACTACCAACCGTAGCACTCACATCTGTAGCCATGAAATGCATTGAAAGGCTGGTCATGGCTCACATCAACACCATTATCCCAGAAACCCTAGACCCATTTGCATACCAAACCAACAGATCCACAGATAATGCAATCTCTATTGCACTCCACACTGCCCTTTCCCACCTGGACAAAAGGAACACCTACAGTTGAAGTCGGAAGTTTACATACACGTTTTTAAACCACTCCACAAATGTGTTGTTAACAAACTATAGCTTTGGCAAGTTGTTTAGGACACCTACTTTGTGCAAGTAATTTTTCCAAAAAATGTTTACGGACAGATTATTTCACTGTATCACAATTCCAGTGGGTCAGAAGTTTACATACACTAAGTTGACTATGCCTGTAAGCAGCTTGGAAAAATTCCAGAAAATGATGCCATGGCTTTAGAAGCTTCTGATAGGCTAATTGACATAATTTGAGTCAATTGCAGGTGTACCCTTGGATGTATTTCAAGACCTACCTTCAAACTCAGTGCCTCTTTGCTTGACATCTTGGGAAAAATCAAAAGGAAAAAAAATGGTATACCCACTCTCCCAAAACTGCCATAAAAAAAAGCTAGACTACGGATTGTAACTGCACATGGGGACAAAGATCGTACTTTTTGGAGAAATGTCCTCTGGTCTGATGAAACAAAAATAGAACTGTTTGGCCATAATGACAATTGTTATGTTTGGAGGAAAAAGGGGGAGGCTTGCAAGTCAAAAAACACCATCCCAACAGTGAAGCACAGGGGTCGCAGCATCACGTTGTCGGGGTGCTTTGCTACAGGTGTGACTGGTGCACTTCACAAAATAGATGGCATCATGAGGGTGGAAAAGTGTGTTGATATATTGAAGCAACATCTCAAGACATCGGTCAGGAAGTTCAAGCTTGGACGCAAATGGGTTTTCCAAATGGACAATGACCCCAAGCATACATCCAAATGTGGAAAAATGTCTTAAAGTTAATACCTTTTCGGGATAGGGTGCAACATTTTCACTTTTGGATGAATAGCGTGCCATATTATTATTAGTATTGGATAGAAAACACCCTGAAGTTTCTAAAACTGTTTGAATGATATCTGTGAGTATAACAGAACTCATATGGCAGGCAAAAACCTGAGAAAGAATCCAAACAGGAAGTGAGAAATCGATTTTCAAAACAGTGCCTATTGAAATCCCAGTGAGATATGAATGAGGATGCACTTTCTAGGGCTTCCACTAGATGTCACCGTCTTTAGAAACTGGTTTGGGGATTCTACTATAAAGGAGGGGCTCATAATAGCTCTTTGAGTGAGTGGTCTGGCAGAGAGCCTCGGTCTCATGACGCGCGCTCCCGACAGTTTGCTCTCGTTCCAATGCTTTTCTTCAGACAATGAAATTCTCCGGTTGGACCCTTATTGATGATTTATGTTAAAAACATCCTAAAGACTGATTGCATACATCATTTGACTAGTTTCTACCGACTGTAACGGAACTTTTCGAGTTTTTGTCTGGAGGAAGTGCTCGCGCCTCATGAAGATGGATTACTGTGCTAAACACACTAACAACAAGTGGCTAAATGATGGGCTTTATGGAACAAAATCAGTCATTTATTGTCGATCTGGGATTTCTGTGAATAACACTTGCATCTTATGAGTATTTCTGCAAAATCACTGGATGTTTTGGAATCAAAACATTACTGCATGTAACGCGCCAATGTAAACAGAGATTTTTGGATATAAATATGCACATTATCGAACAAAACATACATGTTTGTGTAACATGAGTGTCATCTGATGAAGATCATCAAAGGTCAGTGATTAATTTTATCTATATTTCTGCTTTTTGTGACTCCTATCTTTGGCTGGAAAATGGCTGTGTGTGTTTTTGTGACTTGACTCTGACCTAACATAATCATATGTTGTGCTTTAGCTGTAAAGCATTTTTTAAATCGGACACGATGGGTAGATTAACTTTTCATGGCTGCAGGGGCAGTATTGAGTAGCTTGGATGAAAAGGTTCCCATTGTAAACGACCAGCTCCTCAGTCTCAGTTGCTAAGATATGCATATTATTATGCATTGGATAGAAAACACTCTAGTTTCTAAATCTGTTTGAATTATGTCTGTGAGTATAACAGAACTCATATAGCAGGCAAAAACCTTTGAAATTCCACTTCCTGTTTTTTTTTATTTTTCTGGGGGTGGCAGATCTTGGGCCAAAATTCACCCAACTTATTGCGGGAAACTGTGGAAGGCTACCCAAAATGTTTGACCCAAGTTAAACAATTTAAAGGCAATGCTACCAAATACCAATTTAGTGTATGTAAACTTCTGACCCTCTGGGAATGTGATGAAAGAAATAAAAGCTGAAATAAATCATTCTCTCCTATTATTCTGACATTTAACGTTCTTAAAATAAAGTGGTGATCCTAACTGACCTAAAACGGGGAATATTTACTGGGAGTAAATGTCAGGAATTGTGAAAAACTGAGTTTAAATGTATTTGGCTGAGGTGTATGTAAACTTCTGACTTCAACTGTATGTGAGAATACTATTAATTGACTACAGCTCAGCAGCTCAGTGTTAAACACCATTGTGCCCTCAAAGCTCATCACTAAGCTAAGGACCCTGGGACTAAACACCTCCCTTTGCAACTTGATCCTGGACCGCCCCCTGGTGGTAAGTAGGTAACAACCCGTCCGCCACACTGATCCTCATCACGGGGGCCCCTCAGGGGTGTGTGCGCTCAGTCCCCTCCTGTACTCCCTGTCCCCTCCTGTCCCCTCCTGTTCACTCATGACTGCACGGCCAGGCACAACTCCAACACCATCATTAAGTTTGCTGATGACTCAACAGTCGTGGGCCTGATCACAGACAACTATTAGACAGCCTATAGGGAGGAGGTCAGAGACCTGGTCATGTGGGGCAAGGACAACAACCTCTCCCTCAACGTGATCAAGACAAAGGAAATTGTGGACTACAGGAAAAGGAGGACTGAGCACGCCCCCATTCTCATCAACGTGGCAGTAGTAGAGCAGGTCGAGAGCTTCAAGTTCCTTGGCGTCCACATCACCAACAAACTAACATGGTCCAAGCACACCAAGACAGTTGTGAAGAGGGC
Source organism: Oncorhynchus clarkii lewisi (assembly GCF_045791955.1). Classification (NCBI taxonomy): domain Eukaryota; kingdom Metazoa; phylum Chordata; class Actinopteri; order Salmoniformes; family Salmonidae; genus Oncorhynchus; species Oncorhynchus clarkii. The sequence continues at coordinate 12,382,636 of NC_092150.1, forward strand.
ACGACAAAACCTATTCCCCCTTAGGAGACTGGAAAGATTTGGCATGGGTCCTCAGATCCTCAAAAGGTTCTACAGCTGCACCAACAAGAGCATCCTGACGTGTTGCATCACTGCCTGGTATGGCAACTGCTCGGCCTCCGACCGCATGGCACTAAAGAGGGTAGTGTGTACAGCCCAGTACATCACTGGGGTCAAGCTTCCTACCATCCAGGACCTCTATACCAGTCGATATCAGAGGAAGGCCCTAAAAATTGTCAGACTCCAACCACCCTAGTCATAGACGGTTCTCTCTGCTACTGCACAGCAAGCAGTACCGGAGTGCCAAGTCTAGGTCCAAGAGGCTTCTAAACACCTATAGTATTTGCATTGCCTCCCCCCCCCCCCCCCCCCTTCTACGCTGCTGCTACGTTCTGTTATTATCTATGCATAGTCACTTTAATAACTACCTACATGTACATATTACTTCAATGACCTCGACTAACCGGTGCCCCGGCACATTGACTCTGTACCAGTACCCCCTGTATATAGCCTCGCTATTGTTATTTTACTGCTGCTCTTTAAAACTTCTTAGGGATCAAAGATCCAACCACAGTGTTCGATTTCAAAAAGGCTTTTCAGCGAAAGCATACCATGCGATTATGTTAGGTCAGCGCCTAGTTACAAAAAACAGCCATTTTCCAGCCAAATAGGAGTCACAAAAAGCAGAAATAGAGAAAATGAATCACTAACCTTCATCAGATGTCACTCAGAGGACTTCATGTTACACAGTACATGTCTGTTTTGTTCGATAGAGTTCATATTTATATCCAAAAATCTCAGTTTACATTGGCGCGTTCAGTAATGTTTTGCTTTCAAAACATCCAGTGAATTTGTAGAGAGCCACATCAATTTACAGAAATACTCATCATAAACTTTGATGAAAGATACAAGTGTTATACATAGGACTAAAGATACACTTCTCCTTAATGCAACTGCTGTGTCAGATTTCAAAAAAGCTTTACGGCAAAAGCACACCATGCGATAATCTGAGTACAACGCTCAGCCACCAAAACAAGCCATACAGTTAACCGCTGTTACGAATCCCTTTTGGCCCGACAGTCTATGGGGGGATGGTAACGAGATCCGTAACATAACTCATGCAAAGTATAATAGTGACAAAGTATCAGTGAGAAAGAAAAACCACAGACAACTTAATTACCGTCAAACACTCAGGATTTGTTTGAAAACACACGGTAAAGGGGGCGCAGGAAAAGGGGCTGAGCTGGACCCAAGGAAATAAATAATAAGTATCCAAAAATACCCCTAAGCTAGACTAGCCTACTTCAATACAGCTAACTAACTAACCAGAATTACAGTGGGTGTTCCGCCCAGTTCTAACTAGTGTTTTTAAGGGCTTGTAATTAAGCATTTCGCAGTAATTTCTACACTTGTTGTATTCGGCGCATGTGACAAATACATGTTTGATTTGATATGCAGTTGACCTTGGTGGGACAAAGCAAGGCCTAGAACCTTTTAGGCGTAATGCAAACTATTGCTACCTGGCTCAGAGACGAGACGCACCGAGCACTCTACATTACATTGTAAACAGATTTAATTGCTTTAATTTATTTCTTTAGCATAAAAGGTGGCTGCACAAGGGAGGGGGGACTAAGAATATCTAACAGGAAGCTGGCAGCTGTGAATAAGTAAACTGGCATAGAAGCTATCAACAAAATACTGGTCGGACTCAAATCAGGGGAGATATTTGGACAACGAGGACATCGACTCAGCCGATGAGCCACTAAACTCTCATGGCCATTTTGTATTTGTGGTTCTCACCTCTGCCTTTGTCTCCAAAGTGTTACTGTGTGCTTCACACCTTCTATGTGAGTGTACAGATAAAGTTTAGGCTTGGTGTTTTTCTTTACAGTAATGTCGTTTTGTAAATTGAGTCAAATGTAATTCTGTGTGTCTTGCAACAATATATCCCTTTATTTTATTCACTACAGAGTGGAAGATGCAGAGGATTTGGATGATGACGTTTGGGGGCCACCCCTCCCCAGTAAGTGCCCCCACCGGTCAAGGTCTTCACACCCCCAGTGCTATGTCAATCACCCCGTCTGATGATTCTACATCCACTTTTCATAGACCTCTTGAAAAAAGAAAATATGGATTGTGGAACGAACAGAATCGGTTTCCCCAATACCAAGATAAACGACATGACAAAGACAGCGGAGAGGGAGACCATATATCGGATCAGGACTAACAAGCTTATTTTTGTGAAATGGACGGACAAGTAACCATGCTCACCACACAGCGTAAGGCATTCAATAACGACCATGTCTCAAGGAGGGTGAAAAAGGAAGAATGCCCTCATTCCTGTTTCTTTGAAGGACTCCAATGCCAGCATGGGGGGCGTTGACCTATTTGATTCTCTGATATACCACTTACTGGTCTTGTGAAGGACCTGGTAGTAGCCAAATACTTTTTTTACCACTTTGTGGACATTGCTACAGTAAATTATTTCATTCTCCACAAGCAGATGGCCAAAGCAAAAGGTCAAACCCCTCTCTCCCAGTTGGCCTTCGGAGAGCAGCTGGTGTTGGAAACGGCTGAATTGGGGGCCCAAAGCAACCTCACAAGACCCCTACTCAAAGTGAGCGTCACTATCCAACACACATGCCAAAAGATAAAAGGAAGAACTGTAAGTATTGCACAAAACAGGGGAAAAAAAGGGGGAAAAGCCAGATCTTCTGTCCAAAATGCCAGTTCATTTTTAGTTTCCTGGCAGAGAGGGACTGCTTCAAAGGCAAACACGACATGCACAAGCTACGGTGAAAGTGAAATCTAATCATCTACACCTGGGATATAAAACGAATACGAATGTCATTTGTAAATAGCTCAGCTTATTTCTATTTTTGCTAAATGTTTAGTGAAGGACACATGTGTAACCAAGTGTGTGTTTTCTAAGACATTTGTCTATATTTTTTAAGTATATCTGTTGCTTTTATATTGTTTTTGTAAACAGTTCATTTGTATGTGGGACCAATACATTGGATATGCCTAGACTAAACATTCAGGCACTTTGGAGAGGTTGAAGGGACATTTGAATGTACCCTGGATACCCCCATAACACCCATATAATGTTTGAGTGAGGTTGATATGGTAGAAATTGTGTTTTTATACTGAACAAATTTACAGACATATGTATTTATATTGACTTATTTATTTTTATTTAACCCTTATTTTACAATGTAAGTCGACTGAGAAAACATTCTCATTTACCTATGCCACTTTGGAGAGGTTTAGAGACACTTGGAAACGTCCTGTGACCACACCTGACACCACTTACTAAACATCTGCCCATTTCAAGTTGTTAGGTCTATCAATCCTTTTTTTTCACATGTTGTGGAAACCATCTGATGTGTTTCCAGCTCTGGGCATCAATAATTAACTCATAGCTTGTCAATGAAATATAAAATTTAAAAAATTTAAAAAATATTATTTTGTGTGTGCTTGAGCTTGTGTACTCTGGACAATGTAACTCCTATTTTCTGATCACTTCCTCATTATCTCACAGATAGTATCTTTCCAAATATATCATGTTTTGTCATGTCAGAATCATGTAATTAAACACGAATAGCAGTTACCTTTGGTATGTCTATTTAGGTGGAAATCTTAATTTTGCCATTGCATTTAATTAAAAGTTAATTTGTGGAATTTCTTTCCTTCTTAATGTGTTTCAGCCAATCATTTGTGTTGTGACAAGGTAGGGGGGTATACAGAAGATAGCCCTATTTGGCAAAGGACCAAGTCCATATTATGGAAAAAACAGCTCAAATAAGCAGAGAAACCAGTCCATCATTACTTTAAGACATGAAGGTGAGTCAATATGGAAAATTGGAAAAACTTTGAAAGGTCAGTCAATATGGAAAAACGTTGAAAGTTTCTTCAAGTGCAGACGCAAAAACCATCAAGCATCATGATGAAACTGGCTCTAATTAGGACCGCCACAGGAAAGGTAGACCCAGAATTACCTCTGCTGCAGAGGATGAGTTCATTAGAGTTACCTACACCTCAGATTGCAGCCCAAATAAATGCTTCACAGAGTTCAAGTAACAGACACATCTCAACATCAACTGTTCAGCAGAGACTGAATGAATCATGCCTCCAAGTTTGGATTGCTGTAAAGGAACCACTACTAAACGAGACCAATAATAATAAGAATTTTGCTTGGGACAAGAAACATGAGCAATGGACATTAGACCGATCGAAAAGTACATATTTGAGATTTTTGGTTCCAATCACAGTGTCTGTGAGATGCAGAGTAGGTGAACGGATGATCGCTGCATGTGTGGTTCCCACCATGAAGCATGGATGAGGAGGTGTGATGGTGTGGGGGTGCTTTGCTGGTGACACTGACTTATTTAGAATTTAAGGCACGCTTAACCAGCATGGCTACCACAGCATTCTGCAGCGATAAGCCATCCCATCTGGTTTGCTTTTTAGTGGGACTATCATATGCTTTTCAATAGGACAATGACCCAAAACACTCCTACAGGCTGAGTAAGGGCTATTTGACCAAGAAGGAGAGTGATGGAGTGCCGCATCAGATGACCTGGCCTCCACAATCACCCGACCTCAAACCAATTGAGATGGTTGAGTGGACCGCAGAGTGTAGGAAAAGCAGCCAACAAGTGCTCCGCATATGTGGAAACTCCTTCAAGACTGAAAAGCATTCCAGGTGAAGCTGGTTGAGCGAATGCCAAGAGTGTGCAAAGCTGTTATCAAGGCAAAGTGTGGCTACTAAAATATATTTTGATTTGTTTAACACTTTTTTGATTGCTACATGATTCCATGTGTGTTATTTCATAGTTTTGATGTCTTCATTATTGTTCTACAATGTAGAAAATAGTAAAAATAAATAAAAACCCTGGAATGAGTAGGTGTGTCCAAACTTTGACTGGTACTGTATGTACAATCTCCTGCCTCTTTCTTACCGGCATTATAACCTATGTCTGCCCGATAACCCTCCTTGTGATTTGTGCACACACCCACTCTGCTGGCAGCACTTTAAGGTCAATTAGGAATGCTTTGTACACTGAATACCAGCATGGGTATGCTGATAAACTCCAACTTCACTTTCAAGCCCAGTGATTTCTATCCAAATCATTGAAGTGTGTAGTTGTTTGTTGGGGACAGATAGGTTAATGGAGCAGTTTGTTTGGACTGTAAAAACAGTCGCCAGCAGGGGTTGGAACCTAAATCATTTTCCAATAATTTAGCTCTGAATGTAACCATTATTTGTTTCGTTGGGTTCCACTTTTCCAACCAGCAAAATAAAGTTCTGAACTGGTTGGAACCCCCAAAATATATTGGTTTATATAGTTCCTTTCTGTTCCTTTTGAACCTCTGAAATACATTTAGCTTGACAGTAATTACTTCACCAATTAGTGCGGATAGAGCAGCTTGCTATGGAGTGGGCAGGCTGAGGTTGTTTACATGCATTGGACAAACAAGTGTAGTGCGAGAGATGCGATTGAAATTCTTTATTGTAGGGAGAGAACAAGAGAGGGTGGAGGAGTAAGCTTGGCTTGAAAAATAAAATAAAATAAAATCGAATTAGTCACATGCGCCAAATACAACAGTGTACAGTGAAATGCTAACTTGCGAGTCCCAAACCAACAGTGCAGTTTTAAAAACAGTACAAAATAACAATATACACAGAGTCAATGTGCGGGAGCACTGGTTAGTTGAGGTAGTATGTACATGTAGGTAGAGTTAATTAAAGTGACTATGCATAAATGACAACAGGGGGTGGCAGTGGTGTCGAGGGGGGAGGCAATGCAAATAGTCTGGGTAGCTACTTGACTAGATGTTCCGGAGTCTTATGGCTTGGGGGTAGAAGCTTTAGATGCCTCTTGGACCTAGACTTGAGCTCCGGTACTGCTTGCCGTGTGGTAGCAGAGAGAACAGTTTTTAGGGCCTTCGCCTGGTATAGAGTTCCTGGATGGCAGGAAGCTTGGCACCAGTGATGTACTGGGCCGTTCGCACTACCCCCTGTAGTGCCTTGCGGTCGGATGCCGAGCAGTTGCCATACCAGGCAGTGATGAAACCAGTCAGGATGCTCTCAATGGTGCAGCTGTATAAACTTTTGAGGATCTGAGGACCCATACCAAATCTTTTCAGTATCTTGAGGGGGAGTAGGTTTTGTTCAAATCAAATCATTGTATATAGCCCTTCTTACATCAGCTGATATCTCAAAGTGCTGTACAGAAACCCAGCCTAAAACCCCAAACAGCAAGCAATGCAGGTGTAGAAGCACTGTGGCTAGGAAAAACTCCCTAGAAAGGCCCAAAAGGAAGAAACCTAGAGAGGAACCAGGCTATGAGGGGTGGCCAGTCCTCTTCTGGCTTTGCCGGGTGGAGATTATAACAGAACATGGACAAGATGTTCAAATGTTCATAAATTACCAGCATGGTCAAATAATAATGATCACAGTAGTTGTCGAGGTTAGAGCAAGTCAGCCCCTCAGGAGTAAATGTCAGTTGGCTTTTCATACGCGATCATTAAGAGTATTTCTACCGCTCCTGCTTTCTCTAGAGAGTTGAAAATAGCAGGTCTGGGACAGGTAGCACGTCCGGTGAACAGGTCAGGGTTCCATAGCCGCAGGCAGAACAGTTGAAACTGGAGCAGCAGCACAGCCAGGTGGACGGGGGACAGCAAGGAGTCATCATGCCAGGTAGCCCTTAGGCATGGTCCTAGGGCTCAGGTCCTCCGAGTGAGAAAGAAAGAGAGAATTAGAGAGAGCATACTTAAATTCACACAAGACACTGGATGAGACAGGAGAAGTACTCCAGATATAACAAACTGAGTATAGCCCACAAAGATCTCCGCCACGGCACAACCCAAGGAGGTGCCAACCCAGACAGGAAGATCACGTCAGTGACTCAACCCACTCAAGTGACGCACCCCTCCTAGGGACGGCATGAAAGAGCACCAGTAAGCCAGTGACTCAGCCCCTGTAATAGGATAGAGGCAGAGAATCCCAGTGGAGAGAGGGGTAGCCGGAAAGTAGAGCATTACAGTAGTCTAACCTAGAAGTAACAAAAGCATGGATTCATTTTTCTGCATCATTTTTGGACAGAACGTTTCTAATTTTTGCAATGTTACGTAGATGTGGTGCCCTCTTCACGACTGTCATGGTGTGCTTGGACCATGTTGGTTTGTTGCTGATTTGGTCACCAAGGAACTTGATGCTCTCAACCTGCTCCACTGCAGCCCCGTTGATGAGAATGGGGACGTGCTAGATCCTCTTTTTCCTGTAGTCTGCAATCATCTCATTTGTCTTGATCACGTTGAGGGTTGTTGTCCTGGCACAACACGGCCAGGTCTCTGATCTTCTACCTACAGGCTGTCTCGTTGTTGTCGGTGATCAGGCCTGTTGTGTCATCGGCAAATGTAATTATGGTGTTGGAGTCGTGCCTGGTCGTGCAGTCATGAGTGAACAGGGAATACAGGAGGGGGCTGAGCATTCACCGCTGAGGGGCCCCTGTGTTGAGGATCAGCGTGGCGGATGTGTTCTTACCTACCCTTACAACCTGGGGGCGGCCAACCAGGAAGTCCAGGATCCAGTTGCCGAGGGAGGTGTTTAGTCCCAGGGTCCTTAGGTTATTGGTGAGCTTTGAGGGCACTATGGTGTTGAACGCTAAGCTGTAGTTAATGAATAGCATTCTCACATAGGTGTTCCTTTTGTCCAGGTGGGAAAGGGCAATGTGGAGTGCAATAGAGACTGCATCATCTGTGGATCTGTTGGGGAGGTATGCAAATTGGAGTAGGTCTAGGGATTGTAGGATGATGGTGTTGATGTTTTTTATTTATTTCACCAGGTAGGCTAGTTGAGAACAAGATCTCATTTGCAACTGCGACCTGGCCAAGATAAAGCATAGCAATTCGACACATACAACAACACAGAGTTACACATGGAATTAAGAAAACATACAGTCAATAATACAGTAGGAAAAAAGTCTATATACAGTGAGTGTAAATTAGGTAAGATAAGGGAGTTAAGGCAATAAATAGGCCATCGTGGCTAAGTAATTACAATATGGCAATTAAACACTGGAATAGTAGATGTGCAGAAGATGAATGTGCAAGTAGAGATACTGGGATGCAAAGGAGCAAGATAAATAAATAAATACTGTATGGGGATGAGGTAGGTAGATAGATGGGCTGTTTACAGATGGGCTATGTACAGGTGCAGTGATCTGTGAGCTGCTCTGACAGCGGGTGCTTAAAGCTAGTGAGGGAGATATGAGTCTCCAGCTTCAGAGATTTTTGCAGTTCGTTCCAGTCAATGGCAGCAGAGAACTGGAAGGAAAGGCGAACAAAGAGGAGTTGGCTTTGGGGGTGAACAGTGAGATATGCCTAGATTTAATTTTGGATTGGAGATGCTTAATGTGAGTCTGGAAGATGAGTTTACAGTCTAACCAGACACCTAGGTATTTGTAGTTGTCCACATATTCTAAGTCAGAACCGTCCAGAGAAGTGATGCTGGACGGGTGGGCAGGTGCGGGCAGTGATCGATTGAATAGCATGCATTTAGTTTTTCTTGCATTTAAGAGCAGTTGAAGGCCACGGAAGGAGAGTTGTATGGTATTGAAGCTCGTCTGGAGGTTAGTTAACACAGTGTCCAAAGAGGGGCCAGAGGTATACAGAATGGTGTCATCTGCGTAGAGGTGGATCAGAGAATCACCAGCAGCAAGAGCGACATCATTGATGTATACAGAGAAGAGATTCGGCCCGAGAATTGAACCCTGTGGCACCCCCCATAGTGACTGCCAGAGGTTCGGACAACAGGCCCTCCGATTTGACACACTGAACTCTATCAGAGAAGTAGTTGGTAAACCAGGCGAGGCAATCATTTGAGAAACCAAGGCTGTCGATTCTGCCAATAAAAATGTGGTGATTGATAGAGTCGAAAGCCTTGGCCAGGTCGATGAATACGGCTGCACAGTGAACCAAGGACTATATCTATTCCTAGTTTTACATTTTTTGAATGGGGCATGCTTATGTAAGATGGTGAGGAAGGCACTTTTAAAGAATAACCAGGCATCCTATACTGACGGAATGAGGTCAATGTCATTCCAAGATACCCCGGCCAGGTCGATTAGAAAGGCCTGATCGCAGAAGTGTTTTAGGGAGCGTTTGATCAATGTGAGCCATGACCAGCCTTTCAAAGCACATCATGACTATAGACGTGAATGCTATGGGTCGGTTGTCATTTAGGCAGGTTACCTTGGTGTTCTTGGGGACAAGCATTATGGTGGTCTGCTTAAAGCACTGGTAATGACATCCATTACCTGAATCATTCCCACAGAAGTATACCTACGGAGGAGCGGCTTCTATGGAGGAAATGTTCATGTTTTTGAATTTGCGAGATTTGGCTTAATGTTGGACCAGCTACATAACAAACTTGTGTGTGCGCAACACCAGAATTAAAATAAAAACCTTTTTGTAGTTAATAAATCCAATATGACATGATAACTATAGTATCCTAAAGTAGCAATGAAAAGGTTAATCCATTCTTCTCTAATAAAACATCTCTCTCCCTAATTTTTGAATCAGGCTTGTAATGGCAGTAGTTTACAATAGCTTTGTTTCGGAAGGGAGGGTTAGGTTGTCTTCACACGCACACCACTGCAAAGATTTTCAGCTGGCAGGCAGACTCTGGAATATATTTTTGAGTGACAGATTGAGAACTTTGCATAGGCGCTGTGTAGCATTTTTGTTGTGGGACTGGAAAAAAATGCCTGGAACAAAAAATAACGTTATTAACCGGTTACCATACTTTCAACATGGTTCTGTTCCGGAACAGTATAGATCACTTTTGTTTCCAGTTCTGGTTCTGTTCCTCGAAAAATGACGTTATTTTAAATGTTTAGTTTATGTTCCCTGCACCGGTTCTAAACCCTGGTGGCCTGTTATTGTTTGTTTTGGGACTGTTTGGAGTATAGGTGCCTCAGGATAGAACGGAGTATGTGTATCTACTGTTGGATAACCTTTTGTGTAAAGATTATGGCCACATTCAAATAAGGAGTGTTTTTTCCCCCGGCTAACAGCACTGGCTAATGAAAGTTTCTAATTTTCTCTATTCTTTGCATTCATCAGGTTTTATAAAGTATCTAAGAATACGAGCATTTCACTCAAAATAAAGTGGGGCAAAAAAGTATTTAGTCAGCCACCAATTGTGCAAGTTCTCCCACTTAAAAATATGAGAGAGGCCTGTAATGTTCATCATAGGTACACTTCAACTATGACAGGCAAAATGAGAAGAAAATCCAGAAAATCACATTGTAGGATTTTTTATGAATTTATTTGCAAATTATGGTGGAAAATAAGTATTTGGTCAATAACAAAAGTTTATCTCAATACTTTGTTATATACCCTTTGTTGGCAATGACAGAGGTCAAACGTTTTCTGTAAGTCTTCAAAAGGTTTTCACACACTGTTGCTGGTATTTTGGCCCATTCCTCCATGCAGATCTCCTCTAGAGCAGTGATGTTTTGGGGCTGTTGCTGGGCAACACAGACTTTCAACTCCCTCCAAATATTTTCTATGGGGTTGAGATCTGGAGACTGGCTAGGCCACTCCAGGACCTTGAAATGCTTCTTACGAAGCAACTCCTTCGTTGCCCGGGCGGTGTGTTTGGGATCATTGTCATGCTGAAAGACCCAGCCACGTTTCATCTTCAATGCCCTTGCTGATGGAAGGAGGTTTTCACTCAAAATCTCACGATACATGGCCCCATTCATTCTTTCCTTTACACGGATCAGTCGTCCTGGTCCCTTTGCAGAAAAACAGCCCCAAAGCATGATGTTTCCACCCCCATGCTTCACAGTAGGTATGGTGTTCTTTGGATGCAACTCAGCATTCTTTGTCCTCCAAACACGACGAGTTGAGTTTTTACCAAAAAGTTATATTTTGGTTTCATCTGACCATATGACATTCTCCCAATCTTCTTCTGGATCATCCAAATGCTCTCTAGCAAATTTCAGACGGGCCTGGACATGTACTGGCTTAAGCAGGGGGACACGTCTGGCACTGCAGGATTTGAGTCCCTGGCGGCGTAGTGTGTTACTGATGGTAGGCTTTGTTACTTTGGTCCCAGCTCTCTGCAGGTCATTCACTAGGTCCCTCCGTGTGGTTCTGGGATTTTTGCTCACCGTTCTTGTGGTCATTTTGAGCCCACGGGGTGAGATCTTGCATGTCTTCCATTTCCTAATAATTGCTCCCACGGTTGATTTCTTCAAACCAAGCTGCTTACCTATTGTAGATTCAGTCTTCCCAGCCTGGTGCAGGTCTACAATTTTGTTTCTGGTGTCCTTTGACACCTCTTTGGTCTTGGCCATAGTGGAGTTTGGAGTGTGACTGTTTGAGGTTGTGTACAGGTGTCTTTTTATACTGATAACAAGTTCAAACAGGTGCCATTAATACAGGTAACGAGTGGAGGACAGAGGAGCCTCTTAAAGAAGAAGTTACAGTTCTGTGAGAGCCAGAAATCTTGCTTGTTTGTAGGTGACCAAATACTTATTTTCCACCATAATTTGCAAATAAATTCAGTAAAAATCCTACAATGTGATTTTCTGGATTTTTTCCCCCTCATTTTGTCTGTCATAGTTGAAGTGTACCTATGATGAAAATTACTGGCCTCCCTCATCTTTTTAAGTGGGAGAACTTGCAGAATTGGTGGCTGACTAAATACTTTTTTGCCCCACTGCATATATTAGATATATAGATATAGATATATAATACATAGATATATTTTGAAATGCTCTGTCTAAACCCCATATTTCTCCTTGCTCGGGGTGAAGCAATCTGAGGTGGTTACCTCCCAGTCCTAATTATCGCCTAGCGACATGCTCTGTGTTGTCACAGTCACTATTCAATCAACTGTAGCCTATTGACAGTAGAGCAACACAGGGGTTAATGAAACGCCGTCCTCCTGAGTCTCAGAGCCATCGATCATTCTCTGCTCCCAATTCCAGGCACCGCCTTTCATATTCTTCTCAGTAGAATTTCTTTGTTCGGGGAAAAAAGGTTTAATTAGAATCACATAGCAATTCCTTCAATGTGTTTCCCCCATTAAATTGCTGTATATTGTCCATTTGACTTCTAATGCCATCAGAATAGATGCAACACCAGCAATAGTTATAGGAGCCCACTTGAACATTTGGTTCTCTGTAATAAAATAACTAAATACTCAAATCTCAATTGCATCAACCACATATGGACTTCTGGTACATTGCCGATAGAATCGTTAGACTATGCACAACTCCGGTCTGCGACTCCGTGAGGGAGTCATCTATCCTATCTGGCCCCTTTCCAATAGCAAAGACATTATATGGCAGTGGTAACGAGGACCAGACTCCCTTGCTTTGAATCTCTCTCTCGCTCTCTCTCTGCTTTTCCACTAGTCAGACTGGCCCTGGGCTACACTGCAGGACAGGCGGGAAGCAGATTGAACGTGACATGTTTAACTGGCCAACCAGTCTGCATGGAAGACTGGTTTAGAATCACTGTAACCATATTGCCATTTGCCCTAAGCCGTTATGTGTAAAAAGGCCATTGCATCTCTACAGAATTACACAGTGCTGGAATTAAAGTGGAAATATTGTAAAACAAGAAATATTCTTAGCAGTTAGCTTCAGAGTAAAATTGGCTGGAATGTAGACACAATAACTTATTTATTTGCAGTAACAGCTTTGAGTTGCACTCAAATAGCAAAACAAATTGAGGAGATACTATAACAATTAGGTGTTGATGGGTAGCCATTTCCACTCACAGCCCCTGTCATCCTGTATACGGGTTGAAAATGGCAGATTTTGTCATTGATAAACACCTAAATTGCAGTAATCATCTATCAACAGAAATGAACACTTGAAATGTACAATGCAGTAAGCGGTGAACGTGGCTGTACAGTAACAAAGTATACATGACATTGGAGCTCAGGTTCTCTGCTTTACAGCGCTGTATGGGTTGTTATAAATTTGAGCACAGCACGTGACAAGAAGTTGCCCCCATCCCTCCTGCTAGTTGGGCTACTTTTGCACAGTTCTTGTTGTCTGAGTGAGGGAAAGGCTGTAAATCGAGTGGAGTCGATGTGTTCTGAAAGATGAGGCATTGAGTTTGACCTCTCACTCAAACCCTTGTAACCGTTTTGTTTAACTTGCACCTACTCCAAAATGTCAATGAATATTTGTATTATGTTACTGAATGTATCCAGAGTATTTTCAGATCTTGTTATTGACTAAATGCAATGAAAAGTACAGTAAAGGTCAAATGCACTTAGCATCAACAGCGTAATGTTTGGATTCAGTCTTGTCAGGTGAACTGTTGTCATTACCTTGGTCTGATCATTTTTGCATAATCTCCAGTGTTCTCTTTCAATTGCTACCATGGTCGTTCATATGCTTTTTGTTAGAAAGATTTCAAATTGGGCCCATCCATTTGGGCCCATTTCTACGAGTGTAACGGAATGAGTATCACAGGAACTCTGTCACCTTGTTTCTGTAACACATGAATACTAAAATCTGAAGATAAGAGACTAGAAAAAAATATATTACACAACAAAATATCTTTAAAAAAGTTCTATCATTTCTTTTGTCTGAAATACATTGCCTGAAACGGCTGTAAATTACCAGAGATTTCTATGCATCTCACCATCAGCTTGTAATATGCCTTGTTTCTCTCCTCACAGAGTAGTCAATCAACCGGTAAGTGTAATGCGCTATTAAATATTTATGTGACTTTCGCTGCTGCATTTAATTACATTTACTTATTTTGTGTCAGAGTTTTCTTTTTGATGCATTCTGATTTAGTCATTTATATTGGACAGCAATATCCCAACAGTGATGAAGCCAAGTGAGCTGAGTTCAACTTTTAATGTTATTCTATGTGGACAAAGCTACGCTTGTCCAAGAGTTTGAAGACACATTGAGATACAAGACAGTGAAGAAGCTCTCTATATGCCACATCAGGCCAAAGATGAATATTGGTAGATATTGTGGTGAGTGAACTCAGAAGAGAGGCTTTTGGAAATCGATTTCATATGCAGCCCCTGCGACCCATCAGAACATTATCCCATAACGGTATGAAATATTGATCAACGGCAAGAGTTAGGCTCTGCAGATTTTGTGTCTTTAAATGAATTCAGAACTGTTTATGAATCATGTGGCTGTGCCCTGCATGAAACCAGCATGCAGTGTTTCATGCAGGGCACTTCTCTGAGGACATGTGGCTGTCTTCAGATAAGTCTGTCCCCAGCAACTAAGATGTTTTACATACACCGGATAGGTCCAGTGAAACGTGCTGTTTTACAGGGTCAGCCATAGTAGTGCGGCAAATTAGCGTTAAGTGCCTTGCTCAAGGGTACATTGGCAAATTTTTCACCTTGTCAGCTCAGCTATTTGAACTAGCGACCTTTCGGTTACTGCCCCAATGCTCTAAGAATCCTCAGTATTGCATGAGAGTCTACTTTCAAGCTATACTGGAGAGCTGAGTTCTTCACTTCAAAGACAAAAACGTTTTATTTTTTATTTTTAGAATACAGACGGTTATTGATTTGGAATCATATGATGCAGCAATGAAGTCTATCCATGTGTTTCCCCAGTGTCTAAGGTTTTAGTATTCCTGTGATGGTTTCATAACATGTTTCATGTTTCATGTGAAAATGGGGGATCAAGAATGGCCTATAGGAGTAGGGGCCTGGGATCAGGCTACTGTCTTTGTCCAGGCAGTGTGGATGTGAAAGGACAGGAAAGGAACAGGATGCTGCAATTAACTGTGGCTCACCAGTCTACAGGGGGCCAAGATAAAGTCTTCAGAAACACACACAATGACACTCTGACACACATAATTACCCAGATGCATGACCCATATCCTGTGCTTGGAGGTGAGCGAGAGGATAGAAAGGGAGCCCTACTGCGTTTGACATTTATTAGGCCAACAGTGTGTGCAATTACACTGCATCTTGCCCTCTAGAAACCGCTGCAGACAAACTATGACACTAAGCCCTGCAGCTATCTCAATGCAGGTGAGCCGCTACCAGTTTCCAGATACCTAGAAGTGCTTACCTCAGCAAATCAGTCCTGCATTGTCAATCATATTATTCTCTCATTAGTGCCGTACCAGCTGTTAAATCAGTCTCTCCTCAGCTTCTCAACCCATTGTAAGAGTTACCATTCACATTACTTCAAGTACATGGGATGCATCAATACACCATTTTAAATAGGTTTTGCGTGTTACAGTAGGAGAACTATCCACTGCCTAATAGTATCTAAGCTATATGGAATTGTTTTAAGAAGGTCATACCAAGGATCATTTTGCTATTCTTAAACAAATATTAAACAAATATTTAATGAAAATCTGAGAGATATAAGGAAGATCAGGAAACATGTGTTTACATGTATTTAACCCCTTATTTTTGCCAGCCCATACCAGTCTACAAGTTTAAGTTTAAACGGCGTATCTACCTTAATAGGTATAAGAGGAGTAGTGTGCTGAATAATAATAATAATAAAAAGTCAGAAGTCTGTCAAACTTTTAAAGTGGGGACACTTGCTTCGCAAGCCTCATTAACTATAAGTTAAGAATAAGTGGTATCATACTATGATACCACTTATTCTTAACTTATAGTTAATGAGGCTTGCGAAGCAAGTGTCCCCACTTTCTCTTAATCCGTAAGAGTCTATTGACACTCTTGTGCATCAATCTAAGTAACATAATAAAACAAATCCACTTCAAATATTACATCAGTTTAGACTAGAGAGAGATCAGTATTTAAGATGCATCAATCCACCACATCTGTCTTTGTCGGCCTTCCACATCTGTCTATGTCGGCCTTCCACATCTGTCTATGTCGGCCTTCCACATCTGTCTATGTCGGCCTTCCACATCTGTCTATGTCGGCCTTCCACATCTGTCTATGTCGGCCTTCCACATCTGTCTTTGTCGGCCTTCCACATCTGTCTATGTCGGCCTTCCACATCTGTCTATGTCGGCCTTCCACATCTGTCTATGTCGGCCTTCCACATCTGTCTATGTCGGCCTTCCACATCTGTCTATGTCGGCCTTCCACATCTGCGGTGGAAGGGAGCCGAGCTACAGCCATGTTTGTCAGCCAATGAGACATCCCGGAAATCGGTATTCTCACGAAAAGGTCTGTAGGTACCGAACTGTTTGACCTACAAATATAGTACTATCACTCAATGAAAAGTGGAGACTCTCACGAATAACACAACATTTTCTCCACTTTGCTCTACGACCCCCAACAAGGGACTCATCTGAAGGTAACTCATACAAATGAATGGAAGTATGGAGGTAGTTTTGTGACAACCAAAATAAGGGGTTAAATACAGTGCATTCAAAGTTATTCAGACCCCTTAACATTTTCCACATTTTCTTACGTTACAGCCTTATTTCTCATTAATTTACACACAATACCCTATAATGACAAAGCACAAACAGATTTTTAGAAATGTTTGCAAATGCGGTTACAGCCTCAAGTCTTCTTCGGTATGATGCTACAAGCTTGGCACACCTGTATTTGGGGAGTGTCTCCCATTCTTCTCTGCAGATCTTCTCAAGCTATGTCAGGTTGGATGGGGAGCGTATCTGCACAGCTATTTTCAAGTCTCTCCAGAGATATTCGATGAGGTCGAAGTCCGGGCTCTGGCTGGGACATTTAAGGACATTCAGAGGCTTGTCCCGAAGCCACTCCTGCATTGTCTTGGCTGTGTGCTTAGGGTCGTTATCCTGTTGGAAGATGAACCGTCGCCCCAGTCTGAGGTCCTGAGCATTCTGGGGCAGGTTTTCATCAAGGATCTCTCTGTACTTTACTCCGTTCATCTTTCCCTCGATCCTAACTAGTCTCCCTGTCCTTGCCACTGAAAAACATCCCCACAGCATGATGCTGCCACCTCAATGCTTCACCGTAGGGATGGGGCCAGGTTACCTCCAAACGTGACTCTTGGCATTCAGGCCAAAGCTTTCAGTCTTGGTTTCATCAGACCAGATAATCTTGTTTCTCATGGTCTCAAAAAAATAATTCCAAGATGGCGTAGCAGTCAGACGTCTTTGTCTTTTGTCCTGTCGTGTCCCTTGTATATATCTTTTTACATATTTTTCTTCGCATATCTTTAAAAAATATTTTCCTAAACCTCAACTTCTAAATACTCTCCTGCAACCCGCCTCGCCCAATGTGGCGTGGATCTGTATTTCTATTTACTTTGGGTCTGGAATCCCTCAACTGAAGCTAGCCAGCTAACTACCTACCAGCTATCAGTTAGCAAACAATTGCTAGCGGTCATCAGCTAACCTTTAGCTCGGAAAGCTCTCGCCAGTTCGAACAACGTAACTCAAACCAGAGCATAACGGACCTATTTTTCTCCATATCCTGGGATTTCTACAGCAAACTCTGAACATTTTTATCTGGATCTTCGCAACTAGCTAACCGCAATCCCGGGTGACCACTCCTGGCTAGCGTTTCCATCCCGGAGCAAGCACCAATTAGCCTGAAGCTAGCCTGGCCAGGGCTCCTGTGCTACCACCGAAGCCCACTCCTGTGATACAATATCCGGACCCCTTCTACTGCCGGTACGGGGCACGGAACCCCGCCGATCCTCTACGACTCGAATACCGACATAATCTGCCCGGGGATTCCAACAGGCCCCTCAGGCGCGACGCCCGCTGAAGGCCCATTCTGTTAACCTGCTAGGCCTACTAGCTACCCAGAGCTACTTGGAACCCTACTAATTCCACGACTGGTCTATAGACGTCACCGCATGAAGAGGCAAAAACAGACTTACCCCCATCGCGATGTCCCCCAAAGGCTAACTTGCTTGCCCCGGTCTACTAACTGCTAGCTTGCCCGCCCCGGGCTGCTAACTGCTAGCCCCTGCTAACTGCTTGCATGCTAACCCGGTCTGCTAACTGCTAGCTTGCCAGCCCCGGACTGCTAGCTTGTTTAGCCCCGGCCTACTAACTGTTAGCGTGTTAGCATCGGCCTGCTATCTGTCTGAATCGCCGTGTTCCCAGTCAGCCCAACCACTCACTAGACCCATATGTTCACTTGGCTACGCATGCCTCTCTCTAATATCAATATGCCTTGTCCATTACTGTCCTGTTTAGTGATTACTGTCTTATTTCACTGTAGAGCCTCTAGCCCTGCTCAATATGCCTTAACCAACCATGTTGTCCCACCTCCTACATATGCGATGACATCATCTGGTTTAAACGTCTCTAGAGACTATATCTCTCTCAACATTACTCAATGCCTAGGTTTAACTCCAATGTGCTCACATCTTACCTTACCTTTGTCTGTACACTATGCCTTGAATCTATGCTATCGTGCCCACAAACCAGGTCGCAGTAGCAAATTAGACCTTGTTCTCAACTGGCCTACCTGGTTAAATAAAGGTGAAATAAAAAATTTAAAAAATGGTCTGAGAGTCTTTTAGATGCCTTTTGGCAAACTCTAAGTGGGAAAACTCCAACTGTCATGTGCCTTTTACTGAGGAGTGGCTTCCATCTGATTGGTGGAGTGCTGCAGAGATTGTTGTCCCTCTGGAAGGTTCTCCCATCTTCACAGAGGAACTCTGGAGCTCTGTCAGAATGACCATTGTGTTCTTAGTCACCTCCATGACCAAGGCTCTTCTCCCTCGATTGCTCAGTTTGGCCTGGCGGCCAGCTCTAGGAAGAGTCTTGGTTGTTCCAAACTTCTTCAATTTAAGAATGATGGGGGCTACTGTGTTCTTGGGAGCCCTCAATGCTGCAGACATTTTTTGGTACCCTTCCCCAGATCTGTGCCTCGACACAATCCTGTCTCGGAGCTCTACGGACAATTCCTTTGCTCTGACATGCACTGTCAAGTAGACAGTCTTTCCAAATCATGTCCAATCAATTGATCAATCAATACCACAGGTGGACTCCAATCAATTTGTAGAAACATCTCAAGGATGATCAATGGAAACGGGATGCACCTGACCTCAATTTGGAGTCTCATAGCAAAGGGTCTGAATACTTATGTAAATAAGGTATTTCTGTTGTTTATTTTTTATAAATTTGCAAACATTTCACTTAGTCATTATGGGATATTGTGTGAATAACGCTGTAATGTAATAAGGCAGTAACGTAACAAAATGTGGAAAAGGGGAAGAGGTCTGAATACTTTCCGAATTGCCTGTATGTGTCCAAAAACATGTACATCTTTACTGAGCTTTCTTATATCTCCTAGATATAGGACAGACACTTTAAAACCTTATTGCTTGAATAGCCTGCGTCGGATTCCACCACTACCTGGAATAGCCTACCTAGAATTCCACCAACACCTCCCCCATCACAAAAGCCATCATATGAGGAATATGGATGCTCTAAGTACTGTATGCCCAGAGTTCACTTCATTAAAGATGACATTTAGAGAGCTCTCAGTCTCTATGATGAAAGGTTAATGATATGAGTGAATACAGTCCTCTTAGGCCCCTGATTGATTTGGTGAGGCATGACATGTCTCTACAGCACGGAAAGCACATCAAAACAAATTTTTGATTTCCACCGACACCAGTAAGAACTGTCACTATACACCCTAAATGATACCAATGTGCATCGGGACTCTGGCTTTGGCTGTATTTGGATAAATAACCTTTCAGTAACATTGAATAATGGCTACTTTTACTACAGGATAACCCATAGTTCAACAAGTATTAAATATGTGTCAGTGTCGCTTGACATTTGTAGGGAGAAAAGTATTATGATACAATTAATCATTGACTTTTGTTTTGCAATGCATTTGTTAATTTCATTTGAAAGTTAATAATTTTGTCTTTTGAGATACAGCAAAATATTTCTTACATTCTGTGCAAATTAAGAAACAGTGCAAGCAGGTTAAATCTTTCATTTTTCTATTTGAAATATTTGTTGAAGATGGGATTACTCCTGGGAAGTCATTTTTTTGTATGGATATTACTTGTTTGTTTGTCAAAGTCTCTTGTAAAATTGTAAACTCAATCTGGGGCACTCTAACTGTACTGTAGCTCCTACAGCAAAATCCAGTCAAACATTTAAAGTGCATGCCAACTGTCACGGATCTCTCCAGAACTTTCGTCACGGACACCTGTCCCCTGTTCCCACTGATTAGTGTTTGTATACATGTGCCCTTTGTTTACCATGGTGCTGCCTCAACTTCGGCAGCTGCAACTGGGCCATCTGATGTCGCCACAACGGGTCCGTCCGATGACGCCACAACCGGTCCATCTGACACCACTGCTACTGGTCAGTCTGACTCAACTTCGGCAGCAGCAACTGACCCGTCCGACAACGACGCAACTTCGGCAGCTGCATCGGGTCCTGATCGACCCACACTGCGTTCCTATGATCGTCTTCGAGGCAGGTATCGTTGCGCTGCTATTTTAGCGGGGGGATACCACGGACCTGAAACCTGAAAGGCCGCTCAGCAAGGAAGACGCCACTGCTCCAAAACCGCCATAAAAAATGAAACGAAAATAGAACTGTTTGGCCATAATGACCATCTTTATGTTTGGAGGAAAAAGGGGGAGGCTTGCAAGCCAAAGAACACCATCCCAACTGTGAAGCACAGGGTGGCAGCATCATGTTGTGGGGGTGCTTTGCTGCAGGAGGGACTGGTGTAAAATAGATGGCATCATGGTCACAAAATAGATGGCATCATGAGGCCGGAAAATTCTGTCGATATAGTGAAGCAACATCTCAAGGCTTGGTCAGGAAGTTAAAGCTTGGTCATAATTAGACAATGACCCCAAACATACTTCCAAAGTTGTGGCAAAATGGCTTAAGGACAACAAAGTCAAGGTATTGGAGTGGCCATCACAAAGCCCTGACCTCAATCCTATATACAAATTGTGGGCAGAACTGAAAAAGTGTGTGCGAGGAAGGAGGACTACAAACCTGACTCCGTTACACCAGCTCTGTAAAGAGGAATGGGACAAAATTCACCCAACTTATTGAGGGAAGCTTGTGGAAGGCTACCCAAAACATTTGACCCAAGTTAAACAATTTAAAGGCAACACTACCAAATACTAATTGAGTGTATGTAAACTTTGGACCCATGGGGAATGTGATGAAAGAAATAAAAGCTGAAATAAATAATTCTCTCCACTATTATTCTGACATTTCACATTCTTAAAATAAAGTGGTGATCCTATCTGACCTAAAACAGGCAATTTTTACTAGGATTAAATGTCAGGAATTGTGAAAAACTGAGTTTAAATGTAATTGGCTAAGGTGTATGTAAACTTCCGACTTCAACTGTATATGCCCTTTGGTTTCCATTGGGCTGCCAATTGTTGTAACAATGTCAGTTGGTGCGTGTGAGTACCTGTGCTATGTGTTTTGGCTTTTATGCCATTGTGGATTGCGTAGATGATTACAGGTCTCGTCCTGTGGTTTAATTATTGTGCGCTTGTGTTTTTTATTCAAGTTAGTCCTCGCTCTTTTGTTTTGGGTTTCTACCCTATGTTTTGTATAGTGTCTGTTTGGTCTTGTCCCTGTGCCTTTACACGGCACACCGTAATTTGGGTACAATAAAAAAAACTATTACGCATCTCTTCATACCAACGTGACACCAACATCGCAATAATACACTACACACTAAAATAGACTCAATACAATATATTCAAATAACCTAGAAACTCTACAACACACTAATTAAATATATGTTTAACCAGACCATGATTGGTTATCAGTAACTGTTAATACAATGTATTATACCTTACTGCACACATTACTTACTGTAGATGTGTCTGTGTGCAGTGGACAGTCATTGGTCAGACTTGGAAAAGAGCAGGGAAGGGTTAAAGTTGCATGTCAATGATGAGTTGCATGTTGATGATGAGGAGAGTTGACTTGCGATGCAATGTCTGTGTGGTTTCACCTCAGGCAGGATCAGTGCAGCCTGAATAATGATGTTCCATAATGCATCGTGTCTAAATGCAGCCAACAAACACACTACTCTTTCCTTTACCAGAGCATTCACAAATAATGATTCCCAGAAGTTATCTGATTCATATTTGTCCTTTCGTTTGACCACTCACTCTCTCTCTCTCTCATAGTTTTACAGGGTTTACATGGAGATTATTATTGCATTGTGCTTTTAGCACCTGGTGTGGTAACCTCCTAAACATTTACCAACCCTGCAACATGGGACTATACATTTCTCTATTACAGCTATATTAATGATAGCACTAGGAAACACCATGTTTTTTCCTGCTTCTACGCCTGCATTGCTTGCTGTTTGGGGTTTTAGGCTGGGTTTCTGTACAGCACTTTGTGACATCAGCTGATGTAAGAAGGGCTTTAGAAATAAATTTGATTGATTGATATATAACTTCTTTCAAGTTGTGTGTGTGCGTGTGTGTTTGTGCACGAGTATCCACATCACCAATGAACTATCATGGTCCAAACACACCAAGACAGTCGTGACGACAAAACCTTTTCCCCCTCAGGAGACTGAAAATATTTGGCAATGGGTCCCCAGATCCTCAAAATGTCTACAGCTGCGCCATTGAGAGCATCCTGGCCGGTTGCATCACCGCCTGGTTTGGCAACTGCTCGGCATCTGACCGTAAGGCGCTACAGAGGGTAGTGCGTACGGTCCAGTACATCACTGGGGCCAAGCTTCCTGCCATCCAGGACCTATATAATAGGCGTGGTCAGAGGAAAGCCCATAAAATTGTCAGAGACTCCAGTCACTCAAATCATAGACTCATTTATCTGTTTCCGCAGGGCAAACCCCACCGGAGCACCAAGTCTAGGACCAAAAGGCTTCTTAACAGGTTCTACCCCCAAGCCATAAGACTGCTGAACAATTAATCAAATGGCCACCGCACAATTTACATTGACCCTGTTGGTTAAGGGCTTGTAAGCATTTGACGGTAAGGTCTGCACTCGTTGTATTCTGTGCATGTGATGAATAAAGTTATATTTGATTTGAGTAGGTGTGCATGTGTCTGTGTGTGCCTAGTACTGTACCTACCTGCATGTGTTTCATACCTTGCTTTGTTACTCATAGGGAGAATTGTCCCATGGGGGTTATCTCTCACGTCTGACTTGAAGGGAAGTCAGTGTTCATATGATGGTGGCCCAGGGGAACTGACCTGATCTGATTTCATCTCTACTTCCCAGGAGAGAGACCAGGACTCAGTCCCAGAGGAATGAAAGGAACTGAAGACAAGAGACAGGTTAGTTCAATGATGGTTGATTAAAGTTACATTGGTTCTATCAATCAGTGCTGTTTTCAAATGATAGATAGGATAGCTAGTTGGTTAGTGGCATAGCAAGTTGGCTAGCACACACACACTGTGAACCAGATAGACATAGAAATGGGCAACACGTGGACTTGAATGTAAACATAGCTGAAGGAGAAAATATCAAATGACTGAAAGCACAGGTACAACACTGTGATAGCAACCCTCCAACAGTTGTTAAACACGCCCCTCGCTGGCTTTCTAACTCGCATCTCGATTTCAATATTTCATTGGCTAGCGCTTGTTTAATTCATGCTTCTCGAGAGTGGTGGCGGAAGCTGCCACAGCTGTAGCTACAGCACTAGCAGGAAGCGGCAGTCTGGGGCCTTTTGTCTGGGATATACAGCCAACCAGGGGAGTGTCAAAGAAATGACGCGTTTGATGTTTGAAGCTTGTTTGGCATGTGTGTTTATGCACGTTATGTAATATGCAACATTAATGTGGCAGAGTGATGAAATGGTACATAGTAAAAAAAAATATTTTGAAAAATGTACACGGCACGTCGTAATTTGGGCTTAATAAAAAAAACTATTGCGCATTACTGCATCTGTTCTCCCGATCCTTCATGCCAACGTGACAAAAAGGAAATAGAGGAACTAACTGTACAGAGAAATAGCAATAAAAACTGTAACATAGAGACGCAGAATACATTTGAGGAAAAACAAAAAGAAATGGAGGAACTTATTCTAGAAAGATGAAGTGTAATATATTCTAAAAATATAGCAAACTGGGTGGAATAATGGGAAAAATGCACCAAATTATTTTTGAAATTTCAACATAGAAATGCTACCAAAAAGAATGTACAGAAACTTGTTACAAATGACGGAGTCATCCATTCACCAAACAATATTTTGAAAGAAGAAGTAAAGTACTTTAACCATGTACTTTCATTTCAGTCTCCTCCATTTCCACTAACATAAGTTCATTGTTAGGATATTAATAGTGTAAAATTAACAGCTATACAGAAAGACTCATGTGATGGCTTAATTTTAGAGGAGGAACTTCTATATGCAATTAAAGCCTTCAAGTCCTGGAAAATTCCAGGGATGGCTGGCATAACAGTTAAGGTACATCATACATTTTTCTCAAAGGTCCTGTTATTAACATGTTTTAACCACTTCTATCATATACTCAGTCTGATTTCACTTTTGCTGACACAGGACCCAGGTGGTAAATATAAAAGATCCAGTCCACTTGAAAAACTGGAGATCCCTTACAATTCACTGTTGTGATGCCAAAATCCTAGCAAAAGACATAACGCATAGAATTGAAAAGGCATTGTCAGATATTATTTATCCGAATCAGTCATGTTTTTATATGGACAGTACATTGAAGATAATATAGTAAATTCACCCTGGCTATCTACTCTGATTTCAGAGGACTCTCCTCTGAGTGCGCCAGAGCGCAGAATAGCGCAGAATAACTGATGAATTTAAGCAACACCTAGCTGAACAAGTTTGAGAGGGTTTATATAATGTTCCTTCATTGTATTTTAACTCATCTTGATCTGGCTAGCATTAGTTGTTGATCTTGTTGATGTTGATGTGTATAACGTAAACTCACCCCATTCCGTACAAATGTACGCAACCGCGACATTCAAACGAGGCTGCAAAGAAAACTAAGGGGACTGTAGCGACTGTGTTGACTTCAAAATCTGGGGTGTGAACTACGTTTCTATTCAAGCGTTGATCAACATGGTAATGGCTCTATAGTATTGGAGAAAAGTTGAAAAAACTGACTCTCCGTTACATCATGCTGTGTCATGCCGTAACATACAGCAGGCATAAAGCAACTATTTCCATCTAACAATCTCTCTCCACCAGGTGTAGCACTTCTCTCATCGTTTAAAAACAAGAAATGGACATTGATGGGGGTAACGGGGGATACCTAGTCATTTTTGGAGTCATCACTGCAAACGATCATCATTCTCAAAGCTGCTGTTTACTTCTGAAAATCACTTTAGCACCGCCCTTAAAACCCGATTCAAATTTGACACAAACCTTCAAATAGGTATGTAATGACACATATAAACTCTTTATCATGTTTTATTTGCATTTTAGAGGCGATAAGGTGATAAGTTGGACAGATCGATTAAAAAAAAAAAGTTTTCCCACACGACATCTCTCCTCCTCACTATCACGCATTAGTTTCGCTTCCCCACCCGCCATTTTTAAAGACCCAACGGAGCTCATTGCCTTGTTGAATTATGCAGAAACGGGCAGCATTTAGGTCATGTTATTGATTTTGTTGGAAAGGGGAGAAATTGTGCTTTACAATGGTATTGACATTACAGTTGATCTGGAAGTACTTTTTTGGGGCGCTAAAATAAGGTCAATTGTACGGACCAAGGCAATGTACAAAAGTGAGTTTGTTTACGTTAACTGAGTGAGAGAGAGAGACTACCTTTTCATGGTTATCTGATCAATAGGATTGTAAAGTTCCCAAATGTAAGGACAACCATAGTATTGACATGTTTCCAAAAATCCATTCAGGTGTATTTTGTGGCTTTTGGCGAATGCATTCTAATTATCTAAAATTGTGCTGTTGCATCTGCCTGTAAACACACATTCCAGTTCAAAGTGAATGATGGCAGGCCTTTGTGGCAAATGGCTTGTTTGCATAAAGGCCTACTGTATCTCTGATTGGCTATGGCTCACCGGTCTGAGTAGACTCCAGTCCTGGACGAGACATACATTATATATACAAAAGTATGTGGACACCCCTTCAAATCAAGCACACAGCCATGTCATCTCCATAGACAAACATTGACAGTGGAATAGCCATACTGAAGAGCTCAGTGACTTTCAATGTGGCACCGTCACAGGATGTCACCTTTCCAACAAGTCAGTTCGTCAAATTTCTGCCCTGCTAGATCTGCTGTGGTCAACTGTAAGTGCTATTATTGTTAAGTGGAAAAGTCTAGGAGCAACAATGGCTCAGCTTTGAAGTGGTAGGCCACACAAGCTCACAGAATGGGACCGCCGAGTGCTGAAGCGCGTAGCGTGTAAAAATCTTCTGTCTTCGGTTGAAGAATCACTTTTCACCATCTAGCAGTCCGATGGGCGAATCTGGATTTGGCAGATGCCGACTGCGAGCCAGGCCTAATCGCCCAGCATCAGTGCCCGACCTCACTAATGCTCTAGTGGCTGAATGGAAGCAAGTCCCCGCAGGATTGTTCCAACATCTAGTGGAAACCCTTCCCAGAACAGTGGAGGCTGTTAAAGCAGCAAAGGGGGGGACCAACTCCATATTAATGCCCGTGATTTTGGAATGAGATATACGATGAGCAAGTGTCCACATAGTTTTGGTCATGTAGTCTTTGTTGTTTTTACGTTTTATTTACTGCAGCGTCAATTAATTGTCCAAACTCACGGCCACTTTCCCAGTCGATAGAGGGCTGTACGACGCCTCCTGGCAGTCATGTTGGAAGATGAATTCATTCTTAAGGCAACAACAGCCGAGTGGCTACCTTAAACTGCATGATAACATTGCCTAAAACAGACAACTTGAAAAAATATGTTTACAGATTCCCCGCAATCATGAAACACCAAATCAAATCAAAATGTATTTGTCATGTGCACAAAATACAACAGGTGTAGAACTTACAGTGCTTACTTACAGGCTGTAACCAATAGTGCAAAAAGGGTATTAGGTGAACAATAGGTAAGTAAAGCAATAAAACAACAGTAAAAAGACAGGCTATATATGGTAGCGAGGCTTTAAAGGTAGCGAGGCTACATACACCAGTTAGTCAGGCTGATTGAGATAGTAGATATGGATACTTGTGACACCACTGAGATAAGACTCAAGAACTGTCAGAACAGCGAATAAACCTTTTTGCCCATCAAGACCTAAACCCACACAGCTGACAGTAACGGGTCTGCTACAATAATTTCATCACTGGTAAGTCCAGACGGATCGATTTTGAGTTTAGTTTAGCTGTTATTCTAACCAAGTGTTAACAAAACACTAGGTTCGACAAAATTTGCCAGCTAGAGAGCTTGTATTCTAGCAATTAGCATGTTTCGCGTGAGTTTCAAGTTTTGGGGAAGCAATGTTTCACCATAGAAATGCACCTTTATAACAAAGGATTGCCTCCATCATTGCATTTGCAGACTAATGTAAGTTTACCATTCCTAATGTGATGAGTAGATTGGATAGTAATAATGTTGGCTATTAATAAGCATGTAGTGGCATAAGTTTATAGGCTATATCAGAGACGTTTCCTTTGCACGGGAAAAATGTACCCGTTGATTAACATTTCTTGCAATTCTACTATACTTTATATGACTGGAGAAATTTTCATAATTGTTTTAAATATTATAGTGGCCTAGACCTACTCTACTGACAAGGGGCGGCAGGTAGCCTAGTGGTTAGAGCGTTGGGCCAATAACCAGAAGGTTGCTGGATTGAATCCCTGAGTTGACAAGGTAAAAATCTGTCGTTCTGCCCCTGAGCAAGGCACTGTTCTATAGGCGCTGAATGTGTGGATGTCAATTAAGGAAGCCCCCCGCACCTCTCTGATTCAGGGGAGTTGTGTTAAATTTGGAAGACATATTTTAGTTGAATACATTGTTGGACTAATTATCCTAACCTGCTGCCTAAATTCTCCTAATCTGCTATGAAAAGTCAAATATGACATTAATTTGACAAAGGCCGGAAACGTTCTAGCAATGACCATGAAAAGTGGACATCCATCTAGCCTAGATGACATTGTTGTCCAAAAACTCCAGTGGTTGTCATATAACTTTATTCAGAAGAGGAGGGAAAATGTATGGACATGATAGCACAACCTTCTGTGTTGACTATTGGTTATTCCAGCCTGACAATATTTTTAATCATGATATGACACTAATTCATTTGGGTGTTTTAAACACAACCAAACAATTAAAAGCCCTGATGGTATAGGTGACCTGAAGAAGTGATATTCTAACATCAGATGAGTTTGTCATTTGTTTATGTACTACTGTAGTTTCACCAGCTTATCAAGACACTCAGGTCGAGTGTATTCCGACTATGAAGATGAGCAACGCTGCAACAGCATCAGTTTCTACTTCTACTACTTTGTCCCTTTCCAGATATGAAAGGAGACATCCCTCAATTATACGAGATGTTGATTATATGCTGTGCTTTGGTCAACCTGAATGATCCATTTGAGAAGTGTACCTTTACCTTGTCGTCATGACAAAAGTGCCCCCTTAAATCATATGAATATACAGTTCCAGTCAAAAGTTTGGACACATCAACTCATTCAATGGTTTTTCCTTATTTTTTCCTATTTTTTACATTGTAGAATAATAGTGAAGACATCAAAACTATGAAATAACACATGTAGTAACCAAAAATATTGAAATTCTTTTGAAGTTGCCAGTCTTTGCCTTGATGACAGCTCTGCACACTTTTGGCATTCTCTCAGCCAGCTTCATGAGATAGTCACCTGGAATGCATTTGAACAGGTGTGCCTTGTTAATTTGTGAATTTCTTAATGTCACGCCCTGATCTGTTTTACCTGTTCCTCTGATTGTCTCCACCCCCTCCAGGTGTCACTTATATTCCCCAGTGTATTTATCCCTGTGTTTCCTGTCTCTCTGTGCCGGTTCGTCTTGTATGTTTAGTCAAGTCAACCAGCTTGTTTATCCGGAACTCCTTTTGCTATTCTCCTTTTTTCTAGTCCTCCCGGTTTTGACCCTTACCTGATTCTGGAATCTGTACCTGCCTGCCTGGTTTTGACCTTTCTGCCTGTCCACGACCATTCTCTTTCCTACCCCTTTGGATTATTAAACATTGTAAGGGTCTCGCCTTGTGCCTTGATACTTAATACTTGATACTTGAGCCAAACAGTTGTGTTGTGACACGGTAAAGGTGGTATACAGAAGATAGCCATATTTGGTAAAAGATCAAGTCCATATTATAGCATGAACAGCTCAAATAAGCAAAGAGAAACTTTAAGACGTGAAGGTCAGTCAATACATAAAAGTTCAAGAACTTTGAAAGTTTCTTCAAGTGCAGTCGCAGGAACGGAATCCCCAGAGTTAGCTCTGCTGAAGAGGATAAGTTCATTAGAGTTACCAGCCTCAGACATTTCTAGCCAAAATAAATGCTTCTCGTTAGCGCTTAGTGGGACTATCATTTGTTTTTAAACAGGACAATGAACCAAAACACACCTCCAGGCTGTGTAAGGGCTATTTGACCAAGAAGGAGAGTGATCGAGTGCTGCATCAGATGACCTGGCCTCCACAATCACCCGACCTCAACCCAAATGAGATGGTTTGGGATGAGTTAGACTGCAGAGTGAAGGAAACGCAGACAACAAGTGCTCAGCATATGTAGGAACTCCTTCAAGACTGTTGGAATAGCATTCTTCATGAAGCTGGTTTAGAGAATGCCAAGAGTGTGCAAAGCTTTCATCAAGGCAAAGGGTTATGGAATCTTAAATATGAAATATATTTTGATTTGTTTAACACTTCTTGGTTAATACTCGATTCCATATGTGTTATTTCATAGGTTTGATGTCTTCAATATTATTCTACAATGTAGAAATAGTAAAAATAAAGAAAAACTCTTGAATTAGTAGATGTGTCCATGTTTGACTGGTACCACATAAAATGTCATTTGGAATGTGTTCAAGATGGCAACGGAGGGAATGGCTGCCATCTTATCGGCTCTTAACCAACGATGCTATTTTGTTTGTTTTTTCTCGTTGTTCGTAACTTGTTTTGTACATAATGTTGCTGCTACCATCTCTTATGACCGAAAAGAGATTCTGGACATCAGAACTGGGATTACTCACTTCAAATTGGACGAGGAGTTCTTCTTCAATGAGTCGGATGCAAGGGATATACTACACCCAACCAGGCCAAGATCCCTGTGATTCGCTGGAAAAGGAAACTTAGGTTTCATGGTTAGGGATCAGGATGCCTTGTGAAGATCAGGTGACGAGCGGCTAATCTGCCCTTGCCTTCCGTTCTGCTAGCTAACGTTCAATTGCTGGAAAATAAATGGGACGAACTGAAAGCCCGTATATCCAACCAACGGGACATTAAAACTGTAATATCTTATGTTTCAACGAGTCGTGGCTGAACGACAACATTAAGAACATACAACTGGTGGGTTATGCACTCTATCAGCAGGACAGAACAGCAGCCTCTGGTAAGACACGGGGCTTGGGGCCTATGCATATTTGATAACAATAGCTGTGGGCTATACTCTTTGTGGGCTATACTCGGCCTTGTCTCAGGATGGTAAGTCGGTGGTTGAAGATATCCCTCTAGTGGTGTGGGGGCTGTGCTTTGGCAAAGTGGGTGGGGTTATATCCTTCCTGTTTGGCCCTGTCCGGGAGTGTCCTCGGATGGGGCCACAGTGTCTCCTGACCCCTCCTGTCTCAGCCTCCAGTATTTATGCTGCAGTAGTTTGTGTCGGGGGGCTAGGGTCAGTTTGTTATATCTGGAGTACTTCTCCTGTCCTATTCGGTGTCCTGTGTGAATTTAAGTGTGCTCTTTCTAATTCTCTCTTTCTTTCTCTTTCTCGGAGGACCTGAGCCCTAGGACCATGCCTCAGGACTACCTGACATGATGACTCCTTGCTGTCCCCAGTCCACCTGGCCGTGCTGCTGCTCCAGTTTCAACTGTTCTGCCTTATTATTATTGGACCATGCTGGTCATTTATGAACATTTGAACATCTTGGCCATGTTCTGTTATAATCTCCACCCAGCACAGCCAGAAGAGGACTGGCCACCCCACATAGCCAGGTTCCTCTCTAGGTTTCTTCCTAGGTTTTGGCCTTTCTAGGGAGTTTTTCCTAGCCACCGTGCTTCTACACCTGCATTGCTTGCTGTTTGGAGTTTTAGGCTGGGTTTCTGTACAGCACTTTGAGATATCAGCTGATGTACGAAGGGCTATATAAATAAATTTGATTTGATTTGGTTTTGCTCACCTGAGGTAGTGTATCTCATGATAATCTGTATTTTTCGTAGATGTCCTCATACCACCACAGACTGAGGCTGGCACTAAAACTGCACTCAATGAGCTCTATTCAGCCATAAGCAAACAGGAAAACGTTTATTCAGGGGTGCCACTCCTAGTGGCCAGGGACCTTAATGCGGGTAAACTTATATCTATCAGCATTTCTAATTTCTATCAGCATGTTAAATGTGCAACCAGAGGGAAAACAGTTCTAGACCACCTTTTCTCTACACACAGAGATGCGTACTAAGCTCTCCCTCACCCTCTCCTCCTGATTCCTGCTTACAAGCAAAAATTAAAGCAGGAAGCACCAGTGACTCTGTCTATAAAAAAGTTTTCAGGTGAAGCAGATTATTTACCTTTATTTAACTAGGCAAGTCAGTTAAGAACAAATTCTTATTTTCAATGACGGCCTAGGAACAGTGGGTTAACAGCCTTGTTTAGGTACTGAACGACAGATTTGTAGCTTGTCAGCTCGAGGATTCAAACTAGCAACATTTCAGTTACTAGCCCAAGGCTCTAACCACTAGGCTACCCTGCCGCCCCACTACAGGACGGTTTCACTATCACAGACTGAAATATGTTCCGGGATTCTTTCGATGGCGTTGAGAAGTACACAACATCAGTCACTGGCTTTATCAAAAAGTGCATCAAGGATTTTGTCCCACAGTGACTGTACGTACATACCCCAACCAGAAGCATGGATTACAGGCAACATTCGCACTGAGCTAAAGGGTAGAGTTGCCGCTTTCAAAGAGCTTATAAGAAATCTCTCTATGCCCTACGACCAACCATCAAACAGGCAAAGAGTCAATACAGGATGAAGATCTAATCGTACTACACCGGCTCCAAAGCTCGCCGGACGTGGCAGGGTTTGCAAACGATTCCTAGACTTTCTGACTGGCCACCCGCAGGTGGTAAGGGTAAATAACAACACATCTGCCATGCTGATCTTCAACATGGGGGCCCCTCAGTGGTGCATGCTCAGTCCCCTCCTGTACTCCCTGATCACTCAGGACTGCATGGCCAGGCACGACTCCAACACCATCATTAAGTTTGCTGATGACACAACAGTGGTAGGCCTGATCACCGACGACGATGAGACAGCCTATAGGGAGGAGGTCAGAGACCTGACTGTGTGGTGCAAGGACAATAACTTCTCCCTCAACGTGATCAAGACAAATTAGATTATTGTGGACTACAGGAAAAGGTGGACCGAGCACACCCCATTCTCATCAAATGGGCTGTGGTGGAGCAGGTTGAGCACTTCAAGTTCCTTGGCGTCCACATCACCAACAAACTAGCATGGTCCAAGCCCACCAAGACAGCCATGAAGAGGGCACGACAAAATCTATTCCCCCTCGGGAGACTGAAAAGATTTGGCATAGGTCCTCAGGTCCTCTGCACCATCGAGAGCATCTTGATGGGTTGCATCACTGCCTGATATGGCAACTGCTCGGCCTCCGACCGCAAGGCACTACAGTGAGTAGTGCGTACGGCCCAGTACATCACCGGGGCCAGGCCTCCTGCCATCCATACCAGGCGGTGTCAGAGGAATGCCCTAAAAATTGTCAAAAACTGCAGTCAACCTAGTCATAGACTCTCCTACATAGACTCTCCTACCGCACGACAAGTGGTAGCGGAGCTCCAAGTTTAAGTCCAAGAGTTTTCTAAACAACTTCTACCCCAAGCCACAAGACTCCTGAACAACTAATCATAGATTAGACTAATTCCCAGATTATTTGCATTGACCCCCCCCCCCCCCCCCACCCGCTGCTACTCTCTGTTATTATCTATCACTTTAATAACTCTACCTACATGTACATAATTACCTCAATTACCTCGACACCGGTACCCCCTGATATTGACACATTGACTCTGTACCAAATGTATTTACAGTAGCCCCACTATTGTTATTTACTGCTGCTGTAAACATACTGTACTTTAATAATAGGCTTTGTTGTTGTATGGATGAAGTGAAAAGTATTTTGTCATCTCTGCTTTGCCTAGCCCCATTGAATAAAAATTATTGTTTATAGCCCAACTATATAATCTATTATAATGATTAGTCTCATACATAGTCGACTGGTATTGTTTTTAAATTGAGAACATATAGCTGAACAATATGTAAACAATGTGTGAGTTAAGCTATTCTCTGCTTCAGATGCAAAATGTCAAGGGGTGCATTTCAAATGCCCATGAGGCTAGTGTTATCATACTGTAGGCCATACTGTAGGCCATTCTGGTCTTAGCCTGCACACTAAGTTTCTGTTGCATGCTAGCTAGCTAATAATACATTGTTAACTTATATATAATATATTTACTTACTTGAATCTCTTCTCGCACTGCCTCTGTTTTCTGGTTCCTTATAAAAACGAAATAATGGAAAATCTACCCAAAGTTTCCAGTGGTAGCAAAACGCAGCCAGCCATGTGGACGATTGGAGGACTTCCAACAGATTGAGTTTGGTCTTCCAACATGGCACTTTGTGCGGTTGCTAATGTTAGGTGATTTGTGACATAACTGCAATCCCTCTTTATTGCTATAGAATTTTCACAAATGCCTTAGAATGTTTGGGAATTACATGTATTAAGAATTTATGAAAACGTGAAAATGACCATATCTACATGCTCGCTTGTCAAAAATGTTTTAAAAAGTGTAATATTCTTCATGGGGGTGTATATGAACAGATTTTAATAAGATTTCATGTTGCTAAAATTCTGTCAGTTACACTTTAATGACTGGAAACCTGATGAAGGCGTTATTTCACAGGAAAAGCCACAAAATGTATTCAAGTTTATTCAAATTCATCATCACTCACAGAAATTGCAGATTGGTGCCTCATGGATCGTGCTTCAGAAAGCTTTACAATTTGAATTACAAAAGCCCAAAACTAGTTTAGTTCCTAATGAGCTATCCTGGAGTTGTTATTCTTTTAAATGCTTGCTGCTGTTTCAGCAGCTCTGTATGAGAATTGGTTATGAATGTTTTGTTAAACGAGAGATGAAGTGTTTTCACCGGCCTGAGTGCTGTACTCTAAATCGGCATTTAAAAGTCACATTGTATTACTGAAACACTGGAACTCTGGCTCTCTATGGATTTTTGTTTGTACACATCCATTTCAATGTCCTAACAGGATAAATGTGACAGACTGAAATAACACTGTACACAGATTCTATTTTCTCTAGCACGTCTACGCTACAGGAAGAAGTCACAATAGCTGTACCAGGAAGACTGCACAGAGCATCATGGCTGCCACGTGAACAGTCTAGTTAACAACCTTGTTTATAACATAAGTGTCATAGAATGGCAGAATGCAAAAGGGTTTTAAGTCACACCACAGACACAGTAAAAGGGAGAGAAGTTCAGGACATATATATAGTAAAAACAATTTGTCCACACAGTCATCAGAGGACACAAATGCCCAGGGATGTTTGCTCCTTTGAGCGATCTACCCATTGACCCAATGCTTCTCAAACTAAAAGGTTAATGCTGGTGCCTGCAGATAAATTGCACTGAGTATCCTGTGAATGAGATTTTCATGACAGAACATCAACTGTAATTACAATCTAAAATGGCATAAGGCAGGACCTGTTGCTGTAGTCTAATGGGTCAGAAAGGTTTTGAAGGCCCACTCTTTAGCAGTGGCATTGTCTGATGGCAAGGTGAACAGGGTCATATTTATTGTGATAGGGTTGTAAAGCATTTCTATTGACATGTAATGTATCTGACAGGGTGGTGTTATGTGCACAACGTTGCAGGAATCACACTTGTACAGTATACAAGAAAAACAAACAACATAATTCTAAACTTTTCATGTAGCCTATTTTTGGCCAGCTAATAGCCTAACCACTGATCAAGCAGCCTATTAACGGATCAAGCAACATTATGGACTAAATAATCCTGTTGCTGCAGAATATTTTTACTGTGACAATATACAGTTGAAGTCAGAAGTTTACATACACCTCAGCCAAATACATGTAATCTCAGCTTTTCACAATTCCTGACATTTAATCCTAGTAAAAATTCCCTGTTTTAGGTCAGTTAGGATCACCACTTTATTTTAAGAATGTGAGATGTCAGAATAATATTAGAGAGAATGACTTATTTCGTTCATCACATTCCCAGTGGGTCAGAAGGTAACATACACTCAATTAGTATTTGGTAGAAATGCTTTTATATTGTTTAACTTGGGTCAAATGTTTCGGGTAGCCTTCCACAAGCTTTCCACAATAAGTTGGGTGAATTTTGGCCCATTCCTCCTGACAGAGCTGGTGTAACTGAGTCAGGTTTGTTGGCCTCCCTGCTCGCACACGCTTTTTCAGTTCTTCCCACAAATTTTCTATAGGATTGAGGTCAGGGCTTTGTGATGGCCACTCCAATACCTTGACTTTGTTGTCTTTAAGCCATTTTGCCACAATTTTGTAAGTATGCTTGGCGTCAATGTCCATTTGGAAGACCGATTTGTGACAAGCTTTAACTTCCTGACTGATGTCTTGAGATGTTGCTTCAGTATATCCACATCATTTTCCATCCTCATGATGTCATCTATTTTGTGAAGTGCACCAGACCCTTCTGCAGCAAAGCACCCCCACAACATGATGCTGCTACCCCCATGCTTCACAGTTGGGATGGTGTTCTTTGGCTTGCAAACCTCCCCCTTTTTCCTCCAAAAATAACCATGCTCATTATGGCCAAGCAGTTCTATTTTCATTCCATCAGACCAGAGGACATTTCTCCAAAAAGTGTGATCTTTGTCCCCATATGCAGTTGCAAACTGTAGTCTGGCTTTTTTATGGCGGTTTTGGAGCAGTGGCTTCTTCCTTGCTGAGCGGCCTTTCAGGTTACGTCAATATATGACTTGTTTCACTGTCAATATAGATACTTTTGTACCAGTTTCCTCCAGCATCTTCACAAGGTCCTTTGCTGTTGCTCTGCGATTGATATGCACTTTTCGCACCAAAGTACGTTCATCTCTAGGAGACAGAAAGCGTCTCCTTCCTGAGCGGTATGATGGCTGCGTGTTCCCATGATGTTTAATACTTGCATACTATTGTTTGTACAGGATAACGTGGTACCTTCAGGCATTTGGAAATTGCTCCCAAGGATGAACCAATTGTAACGGTTTTCTGTATGAGAAGGAGAGTCGGACCAAAATGCAGCGTGTAGATTTCGATCCATGTTTTAATAAACAAACGTAAAACACAAATCAATACAAACACTACAAAATTAAGGACGAAATGAACGTAACGAAAATCTAAACAGCCCTATCTGGTGAAAACACATAGACAGGAACAATCACCCACAAACACACAGTGAAACCCAGGCTACCTAAATATGGTTCCCAATCAGAGACAATGACAAACACCTGCCTCTGATTGAGAACCATATCAGGCCGAACATAGAACTGGACAAACTAGACATGTAACATAGAATGCCCACTCAGATCACACCCTGACCAACCAAAACATAGAAACATACAAAGTAAACTATGGTCAGGGTGTGACAGTACCCCCCCCCCCCCCCACCCCCCCCAAGGTGCGGACTCCGGCCGCAAAACCTGAACCTATAGGGGAGGGTCTGGGTGGGCATCTGTCCGCGATGGCGGCTCTGGCGCTGGACGTGGACCCCACTCCATAATAGTCTTAGTCCACCTCCTTAGCGTCCCTAGATAGGTTACCCTCCTTAATGACATTTCGGGACAGAAGGGCAGCTCGGAACAGAAGGACAGCTCGGGACAGAGGTAGCTCGGGACTGATGGGTAGCTCAGCACTGAGAGGAAGCTCAGCACTGAGAGGAAGCTCAGCACTGAGAGGAAGCCCAGGCAGGTAGTTGGATCTAGCAGATCCTGGCTGACTGGCAGATCCTGGCTGACTGACCGATCTGGCAGATCCTGGCCGACTGGCGGATCCTGGCCGACTGGCAGTTCTGGCAGATCCCGGCCGACTGGCGGATCTGGAAGAGTCTGGTTGACTGGCAGATCTGGAAGAGTCTGGTAGACTGGCAGATCTGGAAGAGTCTGGTAGACTGGCAGATCTGGAAGAGTCTGGTAGACTGGCAGATCTGGAAGAGTCTGGTTGACTGGCAGATCTGGAAGAGTCTGGTTGACTGGCAGATCTGGAAGAGTCTGGTTGACTGGCAGATCTGGAAGAGTCTGGTTGACTGGCAGATCTGGAAGAGTCTGTATGACTGGCAGATCTGGAAGAGTCTGTATGACTGGCAGATCTGGAAGAGTCTGGTAGACTGGCAGATCTGGAAGAGTCTGGTTGACTGGCAGATCTGGAAGAGTCTGGTTGACTGGCAGCTCCATGCTGACTGGCTGCTCCATGCTGACTGGCAGGTCTGGCTGCTCCATGCTGACTGGCTGCTCCATGCTGACTGGCAGCTCTGGCTGCTCCATGCTGACTGGCTGCTCTGTCTGCTCCATGCTGACTGACTGCTCCATGCTGACTGGCTGCTCTGGCTGCTCCATGCTGACTGGCGGCCCTGGCTGCTCCATGCTGACTGGCGGCCCTGGCTGCTCCATGCTGACTGGCGGCCCTGGCTGCTCCATGCTGACTGGCGGCCCTGGCTGCTCCATGCTGACTGGCGGCCCTGGCTGCTCCATGCTGACTGGCGGCCCTGGCTGCTCCTTGCTAACTGGCAGCTCTGGCGGCTCCTTGCAGACTGGCAGCTCTGGCGGCTCCTTGCAGACTGGCAGCTCTGGCGGCTCCTTGCAGACTGGCAGCTCTGGCGGCTCCTTGCAGACTGGCAGCTCTGGCGGCTCCTTGCAGACTGGCAGCTCTGGCGGCTCCTTGCAGACTGGCAGCTCTGGCGGCTCCTTGCAGACTGGCAGCTCTGGCGGCTCCTTGCAAACTGGCAGCTCTGGCAGCTCCTTGCAGACTGGCAGCTCCTTGCAGACTGGCAGCTCTATGCAGACTGGCAGCTCTATGCAGACTGGCAGCTCTATGCAGACTGGCAGCTCTATGCAGACTGGCAGCTCCTTGCAGACTGGCAGCTCCTTGCAGACTGGCAGCTCCTTGCAGACTGGCAGTTCCGAACAGGCGGAAAACTCCGGCAGCGCTGTAGAGGCGGAAAGCTCTGACAGCGCTAAACAGGCGGGAGACTCCGACAGCGCTGGAGAGGAGGAAGGCTCCGGCAGCGCTGGACAGGCGAGGCGCACTGTAGGCCTGATGCGTGGTGCTGGCACTGGTGGTACTGGGCCGAGGACACGCACAGGAAGCCTGGTGCGGGGAGCTGCTACCGGAGGGCTGGGGTGTGGAGGTGGTACTGGAAAGACCGGACCGTGCAGGCGCACTGGAGCTCTTGAGCACCGAGCCTGCCCAACCTTACCTGGTTGAATGCTCACGGTCGCCCTGCCAGTGCAGCAAGGTGGAATAGCCAGAACTGGGCTATGCAGCGAACCGGAGACACCGAGCGCAAGGCTGGTACCATGTAAGCTGGCCCAAGGAGACGCACAGGGGACCAGCTGCGTAGAGCCGGCTTCATGGCATTAGGCTCGACGCTCAATCTAGCCCGGCCGACACGCGGAGCTGGAATATACCGAGACACCGTGCGCACCACTGCATAACACGGTGCCTGTCCGGTCTCTCTAGCCCCCCGGTAAGCACAGGGAGTCTGCCCAGGTCTCCTACCTGGCGTAGCCATACTCCCTGTTAGCCCCCCCCAATAAATTTTTGGGGCTGACTCTCGGGCTTCCGTCCGCGCCGCCGTGCTTGCTTTGCCAACTCCATTCTCCGATAACCTTCCGCGCACTGCTCCATCGAATCCCAGGCGGGCTCCGGCACTCTCCCTGGGTCGACCGCCCACCTGTCTATCTCCTCCCAAGAAGTATAGTCCATTCTGTACTCCTTTTTGGGCTGCTCCTGTTGCCTCTTCACCTGCTGCACCTTGGTGCGGCTACACTCCCCTGGTTTAGCCCAGGGTCCTCTCCCGTCGAGGATTTCCTCCCATGTCCAGAAATCCTTACTACGTATCTCCTCTTTTCGCTGCTGTTGCTGCCTGTTGACACGCTGCTTGGTCCGTTGGTGGTGGGTGATTCTGTAACGGTTTTCTGTATGAGAAGGAGAGTCGGACCAAAATGCAGCGTGTAGATTTCGATCCATGTTTTAATAAACAAACGTAAAACACGAATCAATACAAACACTACAAAATGAAGGACGAAATGAACGTAACGAAAACCTAAACAGCCCTATCTGGTGAAAACACATAGACAGGAACAATCACCCACAAACACACAGTGAAACCCAGGCTACCTAAATATGGTTCCCAATCAGAGACAATGACAAACACCTGCCTCTGATTGAGAACCATATCAGGCCGAACATAGAACTGGACAAACTAGACATGTAACATAGAATGCCCACTCAGATCACACCCTGACCAACCAAAACATAGAAACATACAAAGTAAACTATGGTCAGGGTGTGACACCAATTATTTTTCTGAGGTCTTGGCTGATTTTCTTTTGATTTCCCATGATGTCAATCAAAGAGGCACTGAGTTTGAAGGTAGGCCTTGAAATACATCCAAGGGAACACTCAAATTATGTCAATTAGCCTATGAGAAGCTTCTAGATCCATGACATCATTTTCTGCAATTTTCCAAGCTATTTAAAGGCACAGTCAACTTAGTGTTTGTAAACTTCTGACTCACTGGAATTATGATACAATGAATTTTAAGTGAAATTATCTGTCTGTAAACAATTGTTGAAAAAATGTCCTAACCGATTTGCCTTAACTATAGTTTGTTAACAAGAAATTTGTGGAGTGGTTGAAAAATGAGTTTTAATGACTTTAACTTAAGTGTATGTAAAATTCTGACTGTACGTAAAATTAAGGTCCTATATTTTCAGCTGCAGGATATGTTAGGTGGAATTGACTTTCATGTTAGAGATCGGGGGTATTCAACTCTTACCCTACGAGGTCCAGAGCATGCTGGCTGTTCTACCTTGTAAATAATTGCAACCCCCTCGTGTCCCCTCGCAACCCCCTCGTGTCCCCTCGTGTCCCCCAGTCCCTGATTATTGGGGCACAATGAAAAAATGCAGTGGAACTGGCTTAAAGGTCCAGAGTTGAGTTTGATGGTTATAGATTATAAATAAATTTGGCATAGGAATAACAGATAACCCTTCAACAGCATGTTATACAGGAATAATATGCATGATCATAATCTGCGTGAAAATTTTACAAAACATTTTATTTTTATGAACATAGTGCACAATTTCACATAACTGAAATCCCCATATTGTTTTTCAACAAGGGAACTAATGACGAGGAATCAGTCTAATCATTTATCGGAAACAACGAGTACTTAGTGTAATGTATGCAAGATTCTACAGAGAGATCCGACATGGCCACGAGGATTCCCTCTTTTCTTTCATGCTGTTCTAAGACATGAGTACCACTTAAAAAGGCACTGTGGACTGTCTGCCGGGTGTAAGAATCATTAGATAGACTTAACCAGGTGTGGAATTTGGGTAAGGTGGCCAGATAGGAGTGTGAGAGGTGTGCTTGTTAGAGGGAGAGAGAAATAGCAGGGCGACTTGTGACAGGTCTGCTCCCACAAGGCTGCTGAGATTGATATTTTGGCTTCTCCATCGCAGCAGCTCTTTGCTGTTATTCTAAGTTGAACCCTTGGAGACACCACTCTACCTCTCAACTTTGAAATGTGACACTTGCACATTTCCAAAAAATCACTCATCGCTGTAGCTGGGATTCCACCTTTGCCTAGATGAGCATTTGAAATTAGATTGCTTTTCCTCTCTCCAAAGATACTGTCTCAACTAATGGAAATATCTATGCATTTTGTTGGATGAAATCTCTTGAGATGCACCATCTCGTTTTCAAGTGTCCTAAAAAAAGTATTTATAAAAGCATTTACAAAATGCTTTATAATAATAATATGGCATCTACTGTCTAATAATAACAATTAAATAATAAAACATGTAAAATAACAGCATAGAAAAGTTGCCGTACAACTACTAATAGGCCTACAACTAATACAAACTACTGCTACAACTACTA
The DNA here is from genome assembly GCF_045791955.1 of Oncorhynchus clarkii lewisi. Classification (NCBI taxonomy): domain Eukaryota; kingdom Metazoa; phylum Chordata; class Actinopteri; order Salmoniformes; family Salmonidae; genus Oncorhynchus; species Oncorhynchus clarkii. The sequence continues at coordinate 12,423,938 of NC_092150.1, forward strand.
ATACAACAACAAGAAAACTAAGTATGTATAATATATGCTGTACATACAATACGTACATATTTATACATATTTTCAAATGTTGATTCTATTAGTTAAAAACACACAGTTTGTTTCTAACGTTTGAAAAATTGCTTTCTTAAATTCACTGTGTGATTTTAATGCCCTGATTTATATAGGTAAATTATTCCAGTCTGTAGGGTCTTTGTATGTTAAAGATCTTTCTCCAACCTCATGATGTACCCTTGGAATTTGTAAGTGCTGCTGTTGTTGAAAGGAGTAGCATGAGCCTTGTAAAGTTAGGTGTTCCGGGACATTTAAGTTGATACATTTAAAAATAAATTGGAACTCTACCAATGCATGTGTCTTCTGTTTGAGAGTGACTTATTTACTCAATTTAGTGATTCTACATTTTGCAATGTGTCTTTTAATGGCATCCAAGAATGAATCTGCAAAGATTGTAATGAATGACATCTAATTCGCAAAGTAAGTTTTGATAGATGATGTCCCTGTAAGGTTCTGTATTTATTTTCTTAGTCAACCTTGTGTTCTGTTTCAATGTAACCAAGATGGCATAGCAGTTCAGACGTCTTTTGTCCTCGTCTTGTCGTGTCCTGTATATATATATATTTACAACTTTTTTCACATACATTTTATTTTTATTTTCCATCAACTCATCTTCAAAACACTCTCCTGCAACCCGCCTCACCAATTTATATTTATAAAAAAGTATTATTTACCTCAAATCTGTAATCCTCCAAGAAGCTAGCCAGAAACTCCAAGAAGCTAGCCAGAAACTAGCCAGAAGCTAGCCAGGAGCTAGCCAGAAGCTAATCCAGAAGCTAGTTCAGAAGCTAGTAAGCTTCTTTACTGGCAAATCGTTAGTATTCAGCTAACCACGGTTTGTGGTCATCAGCTATCCTTTAGCTCGAAAATCTATTGCCAATTTTGTACGGCGCAGCGCGGCTCGGAACGGAACATACCGGACCAATTTTTCTCTCCATGTCCCTGGATTTCAACTGCTCTCTGGACATTCATACCCGGATCTCACAGCTAGCTAGCTGCTATCCGTGTGACTATCGGCTTTCGTCGATTCCGGAGCAAACATCAATTATTCCGGAGCTAGCCAGCTCCGTCAATCACTCCTGAGTTCCATCAATCACTCCTGGGCTGCAGTCACCTATCCGGACCCGTTTTACTGCCTACGCGGAGCCCCACCGGGCCTTCACAACTGGTCTGCCGACGTTATCTACCCGAAGGAGATCCGGCTGGCTCCTCCGTCTCGACGTTACCTGAACGCCCATCTGCGGCCTGCTAACCGTTAGCTGTCTTACCGGCTGCTATCTGAATAGACAATCGGACAATTTATTTGTATTATTATTATGTTTTCTTATTGGGCCTCTATAACTATATCTATTGTTCTTATTTTTGTTGTTGTTGTGTGATTTGGATTAATCCCCTCTACCACACGGAACCCCACTAATCTACTGACGGAACGCAAGAGGTGGCTAACAACAGACCTCCATCCTATGCTAGCTTGCTACCGATGCCCTGGCTAGCTGTCTAAATCGCCATGACCCCCAACCAACCTCTCCACTCACTGGACCCTTTTGATCACTCGACTAAGCATGCCTCTCCTTAATGTCAATATGTCTTGTCCATTGCTGTTCTGGTTAGTGTTTATTGGCTTATTTCACTGTAGAGCCTCTAGTCCTGCTCACTATACCTTATCCAACCTATTAGTTCCACCACCCACACATGCAATGACATCTCCTGGTTTCAATGATGTTTCTAGAGACAATATCTCTCTCTTCATCACTCAACACCTAGGTTTACCTCCACTGTATTCACATCCTACCATACCTTTGTCTGTACATTATACCTTGATGCTATTTTATTGCCCCCAGAAACCTCCTTTTACTCTCTGTTCCAGACGTTCTAGACGACCAATTCTTATTGCTTTTAGCCGCACCCTTATTCTACTCCTCCTATGTTCCTCTGGCGATGTAGAGGTGAATCCAGGCCCTGCAGTGCCTAGCTCCACTCCTATTCCCCAGGCGCTCTCTTTTGACGACTTCTGTAACCGTAATAGCCTTGGTTTCATGCATGTTAACATTAGAAGCCTCCTCCCTAAGTTTGTTCTATTCACTGCTTTAGCACACTCTGCCAACCCGGATGTTCTAGCTGTGTCTGAATCCTGGCTTAGGAAGACCACCAAAAATTCAGAAATTTTAATTCCAAACTACAAAATTTTCAGACAAGATAGAACTGCCAAAGGGGGCGGTGTTGCAATCTACTGCAAATATAACCTGCAGAGTTCTGTCCTACTATCCAGGTCTGTACCCAAACAATTTGAACTTCTACTTTTAAAAATCCACCTCTCTAAAAACAAGTCTCTCACCGTTGCCGCCTGCTATAGACCACCCTCTGCCCCCAGCTGTGCTCTGGACACCATATGTGAACTGATTGCCCCCCATCTATCTTCAGAGCTCGTGCTGCTAGGCGACCTAAACTGGAACATGCTTAACACCCCAGCCATCCTACAATCTAAACTTGATGCCCTCAATCTCACACAAATTATCAATGAACCTACCAGGTACCTCCCCAAAGCCTTAAACACGGGCACCCTCATAGATATCATCCTAACCAACTTCCCCTCTAAATACACCTCTGCTGTCTTCAACCAAGATCTCAGCGATCACTGCCTCATTGCCTGCATCCGTAATGGGTCAGCGGTCAAACGACCTCCACTCATCACTGTAAAACGCTCCCTGAAACACTTCAGCGAGCAGGCCTTTCTAATCGACCTGGCCGGGGTATCCTGGAAGGATATTGATCTCATCCCGTCAGTAGAGGATGCCTGGATATTTTTTTTAAATGCCTTCCTAACCATCTTAAATAAACATGCCCATTCAAGAAATTTAGAACCAGGAACAGATATAGCCCTTGGTTCTCCCCAGACCTGACTGCCCTTAACCAACACAAAAACATCCTATGGCGTTCTGCATTAGCATCGAACAGCCCCTGTGATATGCAGCTGTTCAGGGAAGCTAGAAACCATTATACACAGGCAGTTAGAAAAGCCAAGGCTAGCTTTTTCAAGCAGAAATTTGCTTCCTGCAACACTAACTCAAAAAAGTTCTGGGACACTGTAAAGTCCATGGAGAATAAGAACACCTCCTCCCAGCTGCCCACTGCACTGAAGATAGGAAACACTGTCACCACTGATAAATCCACCATAATTGAGAATTTCAATAAGCATTTTTCTATGGCTGGCCATGCTTTCCACCTGGCTACTCCTACCCCGGTCAACAGCACTGCACCCCCAACAGCAACTCGCCCAAGCCTTCCCCATTTCTCCTTCTCCCAAATTCATTCAGCTGATGTTCTGAAAGAGCTGCAAAATCTGGACCCCTACAAATCAGCCAGGCTAGACAATCTGGACCCTTTTTTTCTAAAATTATCTGCCGAAATTGTTGCCACCCCTATTACTAGCCTGTTCAACCTCTCTTTCGTGTCGTCTGAGATTCCCAAAGATTGGAAAGCAGCTGCGGTCATCCCCATCTTCAAAGGGGGGGACACTCTTGACCCAAACTGCTACAGACCTATATCAATCCTACCATGCCTTTCTAAGGTCTTCGAAAGCCAAGTCAACAAACAGATTACCGACCATTTCGAATCTCACCATACCTTCTCTGCTATGCAATCTGGTTTCAGAGCTGGTCATGGGTGCACCTCAGCCACGCTCAATGTCCTAAACGATATCTTAACCGCCATCGATAAGAAAAAATACTGTGCAGCCATATTCATTGATCTGGCCAAGGCTTTCGACTCTGTCAATCACCACATCCTCATCGGCAGACTAGACAGCCTTGGTTTCTCAAATGATTGCCTCGCCTGGTTCACCAACTACTTCTCTGATAGAGTTCAGTGTGTCAAATCGGAGGGTCTGCTGTCCGGACCTCTGGCAGTCTCTATGGGGGTGCCACAGGGTTCAATTCTTGGACCGACTCTCTTCTCTGTATACATCAATGAGGTCGCTCTTGCTGCTGGTGAGTCTCTGATCCACCTCTACGCAGACGAGACCATTCTGTATACCTCTGGCCCTTCTTTGGACACTGTGTTAACAACCCTCCAGGCAAGCTTCAATGCCATACAACTCTCCTTTCGTGGCCTCCAATTGCTCTTAAATACAAGTAAAACTAAATGCACGCTCTTCAACCGATCGCTACCTGCACCTACCCGCCTGTCCAACATCACTACTCTGGACGGCTCTGACTTAGAATACGTGGACAACTACAAATACTTAGGTGTCTGGTTAGACTGTGAACTCTCCTTCCAGACCCATATCAAACATCTCCAATCTAGAATTGGCTTCCTATTTCGCAACAAAGCATCCTTCACTCATGCTGCCAAACATACCCTTGTAAAACTGACCATCCTACCAATCCTCGACTTTGGCGATGTCATTTACAAAATAGCCTCCAATACCCTACTCAACAAATTGGATGCAGTCTATCACAGTGCAATCCGTTTTGTCACCAAAGCCCCTTATACTACCCACCATTGCGACCTGTACGCTCTCGTTGGCTGGCCCTCGCTTCATACTCGTCGCCAAACTCACTGGCTCCATGTCATCTACAAGACCCTGCTAGGTAAAGTCCCGCCTTATCTCAGCTCGCTGGTCACCATAGCATCTCCCACCTCTAGCACACGCTCCAGCAGGTATATCTCTCTAGTCACCCCCAAAACCAATTATTTCTTTGGCCGCCTCTCCTTCCAGTTCTCTGCTGCCAATGACTGGAACGAACTACAAAAATCTCTGAAACTGGAAACACTTATCTCCCTCACTAGCTTTAAGCACCAACTGTCAGAGCAGCTCACAGATTACTGCACCTGTACATAGCCCACCTATAATTTAGCCCAAACAACTACCTCTTTCCCAACTGTATTTAATTTATTTATTTATTTTGCTCCTTTGCACACCATTATTTTTATTTCTACTTTGCACATTCTTCCATTGCAAAACTACCATTCCAGTGTTTTACTTGCTATATTGTATTTACTTTGCCACCATGGCCTTTTTTGCCTTTACCTCCCTTCTCACCTCATTTGCTCACATTGTATATAGACTTGTTTAACTGTATTATTGACTGTATGTTTGTTTTACTCCATGTGTAACTCTGTGTCGTTGTATCTGTCGAACTGCTTTGCTTTATCTTGGCCAGGTCGCAATTGTAAATGAGAACTTGTTCTCAACTTGCCTACCTGGTTAAATAAAGGTAAAATAAAATAAAATAAATAAAAATGTGTTCGTTTTGACTCTACTAAGCCTTTTCCTAGCTCGTTTGTGAGAACCAGTTACAGCCTTCAGTCCTAGTTTTGAATCACCTGCCTGTTTGCCTACCTGTGCATGACCATTGCCTGCCTTTGACCACAATTCCTGCCTTCTGCGAAGGCGAAATAAACATCTGCCGCTCTCTGCGCATGAATCTACACCTTTTCCTCCCTGAGTATTCATTACAGTCACCATGGTCTAGGATAGGAAGCATCAGTTGGGTCACTAAGGTCTTTCTAATGGATACAGTAAAGCAATTCTTAGATCTGTATAGTAACTCAAGCTTATAGTTCATTTGAATTTTTTTCATAAAATCAATGTTCTTTCCAAAATATAATTTGAATCTATCCTCAAACTCATATATTTCAAACAATCAACAGTTTCACGCATTGTTCCATCACTTGCATGAATTTTGAAATGGCCAGCTGTGGAGTTTATTCTTTGCCATGTACCAAACAGTATGATATACAGTGCCTTCAGAAAGTATTTTATACCCTTTTATTTTATAGCCTGCATTTTAAGGGCACACACTTAGTGTGTTGTGAAATCTGTTATGAATTAATTGTCATGTTTTTAAGTGTATAACTGCCTTAATTTGCATTGGCAGCAGCTAATGGGGATCCATAATAATACAAATACAAATACAAATGGATTGAATTGAGATTGTGTGTCTCTGATCTACACTCAATACACCAAACTGTCAAAGTGGAATTTTGTTTTTAGAAATGTAAACAAATTAATTAGAAATTAAAAGCTGAAATGTTTTGAGGCAATAAGTATTCAATCCTTTTGTTATGGTAAGCTTTAATAAGTTCAGGAGTACACATTTGCTTAACAAGTCACATAATATGTTGCATGGACTCATTCTGTGTTCAATAATAGGGGTTAACATGATTTTTGAACGACTACTCCATCTCTGTACCCCACACATACAATTATCTGTAAGGTCCTTCAATCGAGTAGTGAATTTTGAGCACAGATTCAACCACAAAGACCAGGGAAGATATCCAAAGCCTTGCAAAGAACGGCACCGATTGGTAGATAAATAAACAAATAAAAGAAGCAGACTGAATATCCCTTTGAGCATTGTAAAGTTATTAGGCTTTGGATACAAAGATACAGGCGTCCTAACTAACTCACTTGCCGGAGAGGAAGGAAACCGCTCAGGGATTTCACCATGGAGCCTATGTTGATTTTAAAACAGTTATAGAGTTTAATGGTGGAGATATGAGAAAACTGAGTAAAAAAAGAAGGATGCCTGTACAAGTAATACTGCACAACATGTGGCAAAGAAATGAACTTTTTGTCCATAATACAAAGTGTTGTTTGGGGCAAATCCAACACAACACATCACTGTGTCTTCATATTTTCAACCGTGGTGGTGGCTGCATCATGCTATGGTTATGCTTGTTATCGCCTAGGACTAGGGAGTTGTTCAGAATAAAACTAAATGGAATACAGCTAAGCACAGGCAAAATCCTTTAGGAAAACCTGGTTCAGTCTGCTTTCCAACAGATCTATACTGGAGTTGCTAACCAAGACAACATTGAATATTCCTGAGTGGCCTACTGTAGTTACAGTTTTGACTTAAGTTGGCTTGAAAATCTATGGTAAGACATGAAAATGGCTGTCTAGCAATGATCAACAACCAACTTGACAGAGCTTAAAGGCCATGTTGCAAGTTAAATTTGCCTATATAAATAGAATATACACCCCTTGTATATAGCAATAAAAAAAAGCTTTGATTTTTCCGCCTAGCCTACTGAAGAAAAAAAATGTGTGAAGCACTCAAGTGCATGACGCAGCCTGTGATTTTGCCTGTGACGTTGGTTCAGGTGAAGACTCTGGAGTTGACTGTGGACAAAATCTGGTAGACGCCAGTTCTACAAACAAGTAGCTATTACTCCTTGGTCGGAAGTCCTAGAAAAAAACTCAAATGATCTGCTTGAAGGTAATTGTCTCTTTTGTACATGATTTGTGTTAGGAAAAGGCCTGAACTTGGCAATGCTCGCTGGCTTCTGACTTATTCATCCTACTTTACTAGCAACTGGCATGCTGTATCAGGCAGCTTTAGATGTGATGAGAAAACAAATAGCTTTATTTGCTAAGCTATCCATCTGATTGATAAAGTTGATACAAATCCCATTAGCTAGGTTGATACTGCTGTGGGAAAGTACTTTGTTCCCCTGCCTGTTTATTGTTGCACTTGTGACTGAAAACGTTGCCCCTCTTGATTTCACTGTAAATATGCTGGTAATGCTCGTCTTCCTCCTCTTCAAGGATCGGAGGACCAATGCGCAGCGTGGTACGTGTTCATGATCAATTTATTAAACACAGAACACTAAAACAAAAATAACAAAGAGAATGACACAAAACAAAACAGTCCTGTCTGGTGACATACACAAAGACAGAAAACAATCACCCACAAAACACAGGTGGGAAAAGGCTACCTAAGTATGATTCTTAATCAGAGACAACTAATGACACCTGCCTCTGATTGAGAACCATACCAGGCCAAACGCAAAACACAACATAGAAAAATGAACATAGACAACCCACCCCAACTCACGCCCTGACCAACATAAAACAAAGACATAACAAAATAACTAAGGTCAGAACGTGACAATGCTGTTGTTATGGTATAATTTGTCTGACGAGGCTTGTGAACATTTACATTAGTGTTTCATTAGTTAATTAAGTTACTAACTGACTACGCTAATTCTTGTTCATGTTTTTGGTGCTGTTGCATTTCAGATAAAGAGGGAGTTGGATTACTAGAAAGCAGCATGCAGACAGACCAGGGCCTGTATTCGCATAGCATCTCAGTCGGTGTACTGATTTTATGATCAGTTTTTCCTTTTATATCACAATTAATGATTACATTGACAAGGGGGAGCTGGTCCTAGATCACTGTTCCTACTCTGAAGACACTTTGTGAATATGGGCTTGGGAAGAAAGCTGCTGCCATATACCTTGCACAGCAGTCTTTCACCACAGGATCCTAGAGATATTACAGTCAATGTTTCTCAACGAAATATTTGTATGTGCATTTCCATATCAATGACACTAACAAAATAATTGAATAGTTCAGCAACATTTGCAGTGAACATGGCTTTGGTGATGAAAGAAAAATGGCCCGATATAGAAGGCAGCCGTGGTTCTAGCCCCCAGCGACTTTGCTGGATTTTGTTTTTTTATGTGTTATTTTTTACATTATTAGGCCAGAAAATGTTTTGTGTTATTACATACAGCTGGGAAGAACTTTGGATATCAGAGTGGCGGTGCGGTAACTCACCAGCATCACCAGCATTATGACCAGGAATACGACTTTCCCGAATAGGATCCTTTGTTCGTACCCCCCAGGCAATTCAACTTATTCCAGAGGCTGACCCAGAACATCGGCGCAGGAGAAGAGGTACTCGGAGTGGACTTCTAGTCCAACTCACTAGGCGTGCACACCACCCACCGCTTCCGAATATATTACTTAATAATGTTCAGTCTCTGGATTTCCTTCCAGAGAGACATCAGGGATTGTAACATACTCTGTTTCAAGGAAACATAGCTTTCTCAAGATTTACTGTCTTAGTCCGTAAAGCCAATGGGTTCTCAGTTCATCGCTCAGACAGGAATAAATATCGCTCCGGGAAGAAGAAATGGTGGGGGTGTATGTTTCATGATTAACTATTCATGGTGTGACTGTGATAACATACAGGAACACAAGTCCTTTTGTTCGCCCAACCTAGAATACCTCACAATCAAATGCTGACCGTATTATCTCCCAAGATAATTCTCTTCGGTTATCGTCACAGCCGTGTATATTCCCCCTCAAGCCCATACCATGACGGCCCTAAAATAACTTCACTGGACTTGATGCAAACTGGAAATCACATATCTTGAGGCCGCATTTATTGTAGCTAGGGACTTTAACGAAGCAAATTTGAGGAAAGTGCTACCGAAGTTCTATCAACACATTGACTGTAGTACTCACGCTGCTAAAACATTAAACCACTGCAACTCAACCACTGCAAGGCCCTCCCCCACCCTCCATTCAGCAAATCTGATCAAGACTCCAGTTTGCTCCTCCCTTCCTATAGGCAGAAACTCAAACAGGAAGTACCTGTGCTAAGGACTATTCAAAGTTGGTCTGACCAATCGGAATCAAATCAAATGTATTTACAAAGCCCTTCTTACATCAGCTGATATCTGAAAGTGCTGTACAGAAACCCAGCCTAAAACCCCAAACGGCAAGCAATGCAGGTGTAGAAGCACCTAGGAAAAACTCCCTAGAAAGGCCAGAACCTAGGGAGAAACTTAGAGAGGAACTAGGATATGAGGGGTGACCAGACCTCTTCTGGCTGTGCCGGGTGGAGACTATAACAGAACATGGCCAAGATGTTCAAATGTTCATAGATGACCAGCAGGGTCAAATAATAATGATCACAGTGGTTGTCGAGGGTGCAACAGGTCAGCACCTCAGGAGTAAATGTCAGTTGGCTTTTCATAGCCGATCATTCAGAGTATCTCCACCGCTCCTGCTGTCTCTAGAGAGTTGAAAACAGCAGTTCTGGGACAGGTAGCATGTCCGGTGAACAGGTCAGAGTTCCATAGCCGCAGGCAGAACAGTTGAAACTGGAGTAGCAGCAAGGTCAGGTGGACTGGGGACAGCAAGGAGTCATCAGGCCATTTAGTCCTGAGGCATGGTCCTAGGGCTCAGGTCCTCCGAGAGAGAGAAAGCAAGAAAGAATTAGAGAGAGCATACTTAAATTCACACAGGACAAGACAGGAGAAATACTCCAGATATAACAGACTGACCCTAGCCCCCCGTCACAAACTACTGCAGCATAATTACTGGATGCTGAGACAGGAGGGGTCAGGAGACACTGTGGCCCCGTCCGACTATACCCCCGGACAGGGCCAAACAGGCAGGATATAACCCCACCCACTTTGCCAAAGCACAGCCCCCACACCACTGGTGTGTAATCCACCAAGGTTGTTTTGATTTTAATGTATTTTTTATTATTATATATATATATATTTTTAACCTTTAATTAACTAGGAAAGTCAGTTAAGAACAAATTCTTATGTACAATGACGGCCTAGGAACAGTGGGTTAACGGCCTTGTTTAGGGGTAGAATGACAGATGTTTACCTTGTCAGCTCGGGGATTGGATCTAGCAACCATTTGGATCACTGGCCCAACATTCTAATCAATAAGATAGCCTCAGAGAATGACATTGATGAAAATACTGATACGGTTACTGAGTTTATCAGGAACGGTATAGGAGATGTTGTACCTACTGTGACTATTAAAACCTACTCTAACCAGAAACCGTGGATAGATGGCAGCATTCATGCAAAACTGAAAGCGCGAACCACCGCATTTAACCATGGCAAGGTGACTGGGAATATACAAATAGTGCAGTCATTCCCTCCGTTAGGCAATCAAACACACAAAACGTCAGTATGGAGACAAAGTGGAGTCGCAATTCAACGGCTCAGACACAAGACGTATGTGGCAGGGTCTACAGACAATCACGGACTACAAAAGGAAAACTGGCCACGTCGCGGACATTGACGTCTTGCTTCCAGAAAAGCTAAACACCTTCTTTGCCCACTTTGAGGATAACACAGTGCCACCGACGTGGCCCGCTACCAAGGACTGTGGGCTCTCCTTCTCTGTGGCCGACGTGAGTAAGACATTTAAGCCTTCCTAGCCGCGTCCTCAGAGCATGCGCAGACCAGCTGGCTGGTGTGTTTACAGACATGTTCAATCTTTCCCTGCTGTCCCCACTTGCTTCAAGATGGCCTCCATTTTTCCTGTACCCTAGAAAGCAAAGGTAACTGGAACTAAATGATTATCGCCCCGTAGCACTCACTTCTGTCATTATGAAGTGCTTTGAGAGACTAGTCAAGGATCATATCACATCTACCTGCTATTTATTGACTATAGCTCAGCATTCAACACCATAGTACCCTCCAAGGTCATCATTAAGTTCGAGGCCCTGGGTCTGAACCCCACACTGTGCAACTGGGTCTTGGACTTCCTGATGGGCCGCCCCCAGGTGGTGAAGGTAGGAAACAACACCTCCACTTTGCTGATCCTCAACACTGGGGCCACACAAGGATGCGTGTTCAGCAACCTCCTGTACTCTCTGTTCACCCATGACTGCGTGGCCTCTAACTCAATTATCACGTTTGCAGACGACACAACAGTAGTACGCCTGATTACCAACAATGACTAGACAGCCTGCCCAACGCATCATCGGGGGAAAACTACTTGCCCTCCAGGATACCTACAGCAGCCGATGTCACAGGAAGGCCAAAAAGATCATCAAGGACATCAACCACCCTAGCCACTGCCTGTTCACCCCGTTATCATCTAGAAAGTGAGGTCAGTACAGGTGCATCAAAGCTGGGACTTGAGACTGAAAAACAGCTTCTATCTCAAGGCCATCAGACTGTTAAATAGCCATCACTAGCACATTAGAGGCTGTTGCCCTATATACATAGACTTGAAATCACTAGTCACTTTTATTAATAATGTTTACATATTTTGCATTACTCATTTCATATGTATATACTGTATTCTATCCTATTCTACTGTATCTTAGTCTATGTCGCTCTGACATTGCTCACCCAAATATTTATATATTCTTAATTCCATTCCTTTACTTTAGATTTGTGTGTATTGTTGTGAAATTGTTCGATATTACTTGTTAGATATTACTGCACTGTTGGAGCCAGAAACACAAGCATTTAGCTACACCCGCATTAACATGACAAATACAATTTGATTTGATTTGAAGAGTGGAAACGATGATCTTGGCTGTGGGGCAGGCCTGTGTGGCTGTTATAGCCACCTGGGTCATAGCCTTAGTTACATCCACCCTGCCTGTGCTGAGATCATTTGTCCCTGTGTGGAGGATTATGTGGGTCGATGCCTTCAGTCTCTAACTCTGCCAGTAATCCAAGGGCAGACTGCTTAGTTGGGCACCAGATCTTCCTCACTCTTCTCCTTGGGAACAGCATTCTTTCATCAAGGTATTTTCCATTGGAGTCACACAGGATGACAATGTTGTCCTCATTGTGTTTCTCTCGCTGTGTGCTGCTGTTGTGTGTGGTGTCTGGAGTGACACTCTCCATGGGGCAGGGGTTGAGAATGTGTGCTTGTGTGTTAGTGCTGGGGAAGTTGGTTGTGTGGCTGTCAATGTTGGGTGTATGGCTGTTAATGCAGGGTGTTGAATTTGGAGAGGTTGTGGGTCTCTGTGCCAGTAGTGTGTGTGGTGTGTGTGGATGTCTGTCTTCAGGGTGGACAGGAGGATGGTCCTCATCTCTTCCAGCTATCTCTCCAGGGACTGGCTGTGCTGCTCCCTCCTGATGAGTTTCTCCTTTGTGCGGTTCAGCTCCATCCTCAGTTCTTGCTTTACAGCACAGCACATATGTTGTATCTGTGATGTTAGCTGGTTGTAGGTCTGTGGGTTAGGTCTGATCTGGTTGCTGGAGATGGTCTTTTCACTTTAGACAGTGTAGCCTCTCTGTTGTTCAGCCAGGCTGTCTTTCAGAGTGTTAACTCTGGGGGAATGGTGTGAATGAGGAGGTGGGGAAGGGGTACCCTGTTGTTGTTTCTGATATTGACACATCTTCATGGGTAGCCTCCGGCTTCTCCTGTTTAAAGCGCCCTATGGCCGCTTTTAGTATTGGAAATTCTCTTTTTTAACCCCTCCAGGCTGCTGTCACGACGTGGCCCTTTGGAGGTGTATATCGTGGCTCCCCCCACTCTCACTCTTACCACCACAAGTTTTATGACTTTTTCTAGACGACACACATTACTAGTCTGCAGCTAGAAATTATGTAAACCTCTAGAACGAGAATACCGACAACCGCAGAAGCATCTATTTTATAAGAACATTTCAGAATGGTACTCTGAAGTATTCGTTCTAACCACCTACAGCCACTAAGGACATTGTGACTTCTGGGAAGTTAACCAGAGACTCTCTGATGTACTGACTCTCCAGCAGAGGGACCGGATTCCAACAGAGAAGACAACAACGACATACAGGGGTAACTATATACGTTGCAATTATTCTCGAATGAGTGGCCGGCCGTTCATGTGCAAAGGATTAGCATTTCAATGATTATAATCATCTGCTGTGTGTCGTAAATCCATTTTGTCTTTCCCGCTCTTTCTCAGTACCCACCCCTTTCCTTTGTCTACCATGCCGTCATATCGGCTTAGCCCACTAGGGACTTTTCTGTCATTGTTAGTAACCAATATCTACTGTTTGTTTGTTATGTATTTTAGTTAGTATATAAATAATTAAGCAAATTTGTATATTGCTGATTCATTATGGAAACTAGGGTTTGTGCAGATATGCAAGGGTTTGCAACGTTCAGTAATGAGAACTGATGAGGTAATAATAATAATTAATTAACAGAAGACTAGTTGATCAGATATGAAAAAATCTGAAGAGTTATATTTGGAAAATATTCACTCTGTAAATCTCAATATCTTCTGTGGTGCCCCGACTTCCTAGTCTAATTAATGTTTACATGATTATTTTAATCACATAATAATTAAACCTAGATAACTGATTTGATATAAATAAGTCTTCACATTTAATGATAGTGTTCAGCATGTGTTCTGAGCTTGTTTTTGCTAATGCTAATAGCACATTAGCTTCTCAGTTTGTTGGTGTTTTCTGTAAGGTTCTTGGTATTTCAGAGGTCTTACCTTTTGTGCTTCTGCCTCTGAGGTTTATGGTTTTATGACAACTATTGTTTTCCTTATTCGGTTAAAAAAATAAACAACTTTTCAAGATATTTTTCAGGAGCTCATGTTGCTTGCTGCCAATTGACAAGTTGCCTAGCAACAGTTTTAGGTAGGGTGATGGTCGTGGGAGGGGTAATGTCACAAATAATTGGCCTGGATGTTATGTGTGGGCTAAAATGGCAGAGGGTGCAATACGAACCTAGTTAACAGATAAGTTATGGGTTAGAAATGGTGGGTGCAGTAACTATAACAGATCATTGATAGGTGAGCTGGGAGAGTGGGGCTAGTCTTGATGGTCCAACTATAATTAAAATTGACTATCCATCCTGGTTGATCCTGTGGTGCCATTTGGAAGGTGGAAGCTTTCTGGGCTTCCGGATACTGGCATCAAACACTGAAAATGTGATTTTATTCGGGACATGCTCCACCAACATCTGAAGATTATGATACAGATGTAGGATCTTAATATGACCACCCTTGCAGGAGAACTTTTCAGCAATGAAGGAAATATAACATTTGTAGTTGTATTTGAGGTTTAAAAAGGTTCCTGACATTTGTCATTTCCACTTACAAATTTCAGACTTGAGTTTCCCTTACAAAAAATATATCAATACCTACCAAAATGTCCATTAATTATAATCCACATAGTAATGCACATTTCCTTTTGCTGCAGGATTATTTTCCTGCTGTAGCAAACTGGCTCAATTTAAGATCGTGCAGCTTCAATTAAAGTAAAAAATAAATAAAAAATTAAACACTATGTGGATTGCTCATAGTGATCCATTCAGCAGTCAACTGAAGTGGGAGGATAGATGCCAGTCCAGTTCTTAGTTTGCAGAAATGCACACATAAACACACTGTAAACATTTCAATTTAACCTATTGCTTAAAGCTGCAATATGTCACTTTTGGGGCGACACGACCAAATTCACATAGAAAAGTAAGTTATAGTTTTGTACACCAGCTTTAAACAGCTTAAAATACAATATTTTGGGTTATGTAGAAGATGTTTCGCAGCAGTTTAGATGGTACAATGATTCTCTACACAATGACTGCTTGTTTTGTCATATATACTGAAATTAGGCAAACTATTAGAATTTTAGAAACCAGGAAATGGCAGAGCGATTTATGCATATCGAACCTTTAATCAGCATTATTCTGTGAGTTGAGTGGAGTTCAAAAGGACAATAATTTTAGCTAATGTGTTAAAGTTTATTTATTCAACAAGTGAGCTGCTCGAAGTGAGCTGAATTTTAAAAATGTAAAACCAGCATAATGGGACATGTAGGCCTGTTGTGGCCTGTAAACCAGGAGTTTCTTAACATCACTGTGTTAGGGTTTAATCCTTAATAGTCTATTGACGCACCCACACATCAATCTAATGATCATAATAAAAAAAATCACCATCAAAATCTGTCAATTTAAGCTAGAGATATATATTTTTGTATAGGATGCGTCTCAATCAACCACATCCACCTATGTCACCCTTCTGCGGTGGAAAGTGGCAGAGCTCCAGCACTGTTTGTCAGACCAGGAGACGTCTGAAAGAAACGTCTGTAGACTCCAAAAATGTTGGGCCTACTAACTAACACAAACCCCATGGGATTAGTCTGAAGTCGGTAACGCTGATGTGCAAAGTTTTGTCTGTAGTGTCCAAACAGTTTGGGCTACAAAGTAATATGAAAAAGGAGACTTTCACAAACATGATGGTGTTTGCCCTACGATCTCCACAAGTGTCACGGGACTCATCTGAAGGTAACCCATACAAATGAATACGGAGGTGGTTTTGTGCCAACAAAAATAAGGGGTTAAATATGTGTAAAAAATATATGTATATTTCCTGAGCCCTCTTATATCTCCTGGATTCTTTTTAGGATGTTTCACACAACATATTCACAAAAGGCTTGAAAAAAAATCACACTATGTGAACCTAGCGTTTGTCTGCCAACCGTTCAGCGTGCTGTGTTTTAGGGACTATCCATTCAGCGTGCTGTGTTTTAGGGACCACCCGTTCAGCGTGCTGTGTTTTAGGGACCACCCGTTCAGCGTGCTGTGTTTTAGGGACCACCCGTTCAGCGTGCTGTGTTTTAGGGACCACCTGTTCAGCCTGCTGTGTTTTAGGGACCACCTGTTCAGCGTGCTGTGTTTTAGGGACCACCTGTTCAGCGTGCTGTGTTTTAGGGACCACCCGTTCAGCGTGCTGTGTTTTAGGGACCACCCTCCGTAGACTTCTGACATTTTTCTTGCAATTATACATATGAAATCAGTGCACACTTGATTCACAAATTACTAAGTACTCTCAGCCAGCAAATGCTACTGGTGTGAAAGAGCCCTTAGACACTCACTTTGTGAAGGATACAGGACTGAGAGCTATTAAATACAATTACCATGTCTCTGTCCTTAACAAATACAGTCATGGGTGGTAACTGCAATTTACTTGAAAGGCACACTGGGAAATATGCAAGTATGGTAGAATACATTTTTATGTTGAGCAAACACACAATTCAATTTGAAAATCTATGTTGCTGTAGCTAATATACCCAAATTGATAGTTCAAGTTGAACAAACTTCAATGCTATCTTGCAGCTTGGTTGCCTTAATATTTTAAGTTAAATCAACAAATATGCTTTACAATGCGCACACACACACACACACACACACACAAACACACACACACACACACACACACACACACACACACACACACACACACACACACACACACACACACACACACACACACACACACACACACACACACACACACACACAGGAGGGCAGGTCATCAATTCATTAAGTGGACAGCTCCAGTGCCTGACCGCCTCAGTCCCTTATGCATGACAAACTGAATGTGGTCCAAAACAACCCGTCACCTCAGCAACCAGCCAATATTCCTGTCCTCAAACAATCCTTTAATTATCTGTCATTCCTTCTTCTCCTATTACACAAAATATATAATTGATGTGAAAATGAATACAAGAGCAAAGCAAACAGAGCGAAATGAAAATATTGAACAGGTTTTAACAAGATTGTTTTTTCTAATATGTCGGTTCTAGCAACATAAAACATAATCAAACGCAACAAAAGAGAATCAAAACCACATCTATTTACTTCTCTCTGAGCGCTGTTGGAATTTACACATTTTTAAGTGATGTTCCAGTCTAAAAGGGACCTGAACCCTTTCACGTCATTCCCCCCTTTAGTTTTTTTCTTTCCTTGAGGCGTGTAATACAAGAGATCACCACGATGTCAATAGCAAGCTAATTTAGTTCCGGGTAGAGAAAGTTTTGTGGTTCTCTGCATGGTTGTGCTCAGTGTTTACAAATCAGTAATCACATAATGTATTTGATAGTATAGTAAATCAACTTTCCAATAACATGAACCATTGTCAATGTCACAGTGCTATTTCATAGTGTAATCTCACAATTATCTTTCAGATGACGGGAGTGAGGCACTACTGTAAATCCATGAACTGACTATGTGACGTAAGCGTTCCACGTCCAAATCGGCTTGTTCACAAGTAAACAGCGAGGAATGATATCACAGTCAAGCAATAATATTGTCTTTTAAACAGAGATTGTTATTTTCTGTGTATAACATTATCTACTAGCAAGCAAGCGGACTAGTCCAAACCTGGTAGCTGGATGGCTAGCAGAGGAAAACATCTCCCACATTACAATGATTACAGGTCGACATGTAGGCTAGGCTTATGCAAGACAAGCAGCTTGTTAAACTAGCTAGTACACTTTCTGATAACCTCGCAGCCCCAGCTCAGAGTATGGCAGGCTATGGAACCATCATCGCATTGGGTAAGGACATACAGTGGGGCAAAAAAGTATTTAGTCAGCCACCAATTGTGCAAGTTCTCCCACTTAAAAAGATGAGAGAGGCCTGTAATTTTCATCATAGGTACACTTCAACTATGACAGACAAAATGAGAAAAAAAATCCAGAAAATCACATTGTAGGATTGTTAATGAATTTATTTGCAAATTATGGTGGAAAATAAGTACAATGCCCCCCTGCACAAAACGAGGTCCATACAGAAATAGTTTGTTGAGATCAGTGTGGAAGAACTTGACTGGCCTCCACACAGCCCTGACCTCAACCCCATCGAACACATTTGGGATGAATTGGAATGCTGACTGTGAGCCAGGCCTAATCGCCCAACATCAGTGCCCGACCTCACTAATGTTCTTATGGCTGAATGGAAGCAATTCCCCGCAGCAATGTTTCAACATCTAGTGGACAGCCTTCCCAGAAGAGTGGAGGCTGTTTTAACAGCAAAGAGGGGGGCCAACTCCATATTAGTCCATGACTAGTTCATGACTAATGCAATTAGTCCATCATTTTGGAATGAGATTTTCGACAAGCAGGTTTCCACATACTTTTTTTTTTTTTTTTTTTTTTTGTATAATGTTTTTTTTTATTTTAAATACACATAAATACAAGGCTCTGGCTAGCATACAGGTTAGCTTCAACCAAGACAATGCAGCTTTGTACCAAGCTAGCATTTCCTCCATGAACGAAGCAAACTACCTATCTAGCTGACAAGCTAGAAAAATGGAACCTTGATAACAAGAGTGTAGTGTTGATGATTTTATAGAAATTTGATAAAAAACAGACAATTTTATTAATTTGAAAATGTTACTAGTCCGGCAGTGGTCTGCATACTGCCGGACTAGTACTAAGTATTCCTATGCGTTCTCGAGTCCAGCTTTCTGACACTCGCAACTAAGAATTACCAGATTGGCTTTGACAACAAACATTCAGATTTAGTCTATTGTGGGGATGTTCTTTATAATTTTCTGACCGTTCCAAAACACTAGTGTAAGGTGATTTCCCCCACTACTGATGGTAGCCTTTTCATTATTCCTGGCATCGTCCTGACAACAGAATGTCGCTGGGGGCGACGGTGACCTTGCCAACGGGAGTCCTGTATTAAACACTAATGAGGATGACTTTTGGAAAAGCTTCTCTGAGGTAAAGATAGGCCTCTGCTACCCAAACTGTGAGGTGGAGTTGCGAGTTTGAAAACAAGGATAGGGACAAAAAATAGATGAGGCCAAAATAGTGATTCATTTAATTTGACATTTTAGTCATTAAGATGACACTCTTATCCAGAGAGGCTTACAATTAGTGCATTCATCTTAAGATAGCTAGGTAAGACAACCACATATCACAGTCAAAGCAAGTACATTTTCTATCAACAAAGTAGTTTTCAGCAATGTCAGTGCGAGTCAACTTTGAATTGGGTGAGACCCCCAAGCCTGCACCAGCTGTTTGTGTATGTTTAATGATGTACAGCCCTCAGAAAGTATTGACTTTTCCTACACTTTGTTGTCACTGGCCTACACACAATACCGCATAATGTCTAAGCAGAATAATGTTTCTCGAATGTTTAACAATTTAATAAAAAATGTAAAGTTCAAATGTATTGAGTCAATAAGCATTCAAATCCCTTTGTTTTGGCAAGACTAAATAAGTTTAGAAGTAAACATTTGCTTAACAAGTCACATAAGTTGCACGGACTGCCACTCTGGGTGCAATTTTTTTTTTTTTTAACATGATTTTTGAATGTCTACCTCATCTCTGTACTCCTCACATTCAGATAATTGAAGGTCCCTCAGTAGAGCAGTGAACTTCAAACACAGATTCAACTACAAAGACCAGAGGTTTTTCAATGCCTTGCAAAGAAGGGCACCTATTGGTAGGTGGGTAAAAAAAGGAAAAGGGGAAAAAAAGCACACATTGAATATCCCTTTGAGCATAGTGAAGTTATTGATTACACTTTGGATGGTACAGTGGCAATTATGTACGTAAACCCTTTGGAACAACCTGGATTTCTACATAAATTGGTCATAACATTTTATCTGATCTTCATCTAGGTCACAACAACAGACAAACACAGTCTGCTTAAACTAATAATACACAAACAATTATACGTTTTCATATCTTTATTGAACACACACATGTAAACATTCACAGTGCAGGGTGGGAAAAGTATGTGAACCCTTGGCTTTAATAACTGGTTGACCCTCTTCAACCAAACGTTTTCTGTAGTTGGGGATCAGATCTGCACAATGGTCAGGAGGAAATTTGGACCATTCCTCTTTACAAAACCGTTGAAGTTCAGCAATATTCTTGGGATGTCTGGTATGAACTGCTCTTTTGAGGTCATGCCACAGCATCTTAAACGAGTTGAGGTCAGGACTCTGACTGGGCCACTCCAGAAGGCATATGTTCTTCTGTTGAAGCCATTCTGTTGTTGATTTACTTCTGTGTTTTGGGTCATTGTCCTGTTGCATCACCCAACTTCTGTTGAGCTTCAATTCGCGGACAGATTGCCTAACATTCTCCTGAAAAATGTCTTGATAAACTTGGGAATTGATTTTTCTGTATGATAGCAAGCTGTCCGGGCCTGAGGCATCAAAGCAGCCCCAAACCAAGACGCTGCCTCCATCATATTTACAGTTGGGATGAGGTTTTGATGTTGGTGTGCTGTGCCTTTTTTTCTCCACACATAGTGTTGTTTGTTCCTTCCTAACAACTCAACTTTAGTTTATTCTGTCCACCTGCACTTTTGCAAACTTCAGACACATAACAATGTTTTTTTTTTGGACAGTAGTGTCTTCTTCCGTGGTGTCCTCCTATGAACACCATTCTTGTTTAGCATTATACGTATCGTAGCCTCGTAAACAGAGATTTTAGCACGTTCCAGAGATTTCTGTAAGTCTTCAGCGGACACTGGGATTCTTCTTAAATTCATTGAGCATTCTGTACTGTGCTCTTGCAGTCATCTTTGCACTCTTAGGGAGAGTAGCATCAGTGCTGAACTTTCTCCATTTATAGACAATCTGTCTTAACGTGGACTGATGAACATCAAGGATTTTAGAGTCACTTTTGTAACCCTTTCCAGCCTTACGCAAGTCAAAAATTCTTTATCTTAGGTCTTCTGAGATCTCTTTTGTTCTAGGCATGGTTCACATCAGGCAATGTTTTTTTGTGATTAGCAAACTCAAATTTTGTGAGTGATTTTTATAGGGCAAGGCAGCTCTAACCAACATCTCCAATCTCGTCTCATTGATTGGACTCCAGGTTAGCTGACTCCTGACTCCAATTAGCTTTTGGAGAAGTCATTAGCCTAGGGGTTCACATACTTTTTCCAACCTACACTGTGAATGTTTAAATTATGTATTCAATATAGACAAGAAAATATGAGAATTTGTGTGTTACTAGTTTAAGCACCCTATGTTTGTCTATTGTTGTGACTTAGATGAAGATCAGATCAAATTTGATGACCAATTTATGCAGAAATCCATGTATTTCCAAAGGGTTCACATACCTTTTCTTGACACTGTATATCAATACACCCAGTCACTACAAAGATACAGGGTTCCTTCCTAACTTAGTTGCCAGAGAGGAAGGAAACAGCTCAGAGATTTCACCTTGAGGCCAATGGTGACTTTAAAACAGTTAGAGTTGAATTGCTGTGATAGGAGAAAACTGAGGATAGATCAACAACATTGTAGTTACTCCACAATACTAACCTAATTGACAGAGTGAAAAGAAGGAAGCCTGCATCCTGTTTGCAACAAGGCACTAAAGTAATACTGCAAAAAATGTGGCAAAGCAATTAACTTTTTGTCCTGAATACAAAGTGTTATGTTTGGGGCAAATCCAATACAATACATTACTGAGTACCACTCTCCATATTTTCAAGGATAGTGGTGGTTGCATCATGTTATGGGTAAGCTTAATTAAGGCCTGGGGAGATTTTCAGGATAAAAAAAATGGAATAGAGCTAAGCACATGCAAAATCCTAGAGGAGATCCTGATTCAATTTGCGTTCCACCAGACACTGGGAGATGAGTTCACCTTCCAGCAGGACAATAACCTTAAACACAATGCCAAATCTATACTGGAGTTAAATACCAAGAAGAAAGTTTTAAAAAGTGTCCTGAGTGGCCAAATTACAGATTTGACTTAAATGTTTGACTTAAATCTACTTGATTTACCTAAAAATGGTTGTCTAGCAATGCTCAACAACCATTTTGACAGAGATTGAAGAGTTTTAAAAAGAATAATGGGAATTTTTCACAATATTTCTGTGGAATGCTCTTAGAGACTTACCCAGGAAGACAGCAATAATTGTATTGACTCAGCGGTGTGAATACTTACAGTGGCTTGCGAAAGTATTCACCCCCTTGGCATTATTCCTATTTTGTTGCCTTACAACCTGGAATTAAAATAGATTTTTGTGAGGGTTTGTGTCATTTGATTTACAGAACATGCCTACCACTTTGAAGATGCTAAATATTTTGCATATATAATATATAATATAATATAATTTTCAAAAAATTGAAAATTGAACGTGATAACTATTCATCCCCCGAAGTCAATACTTTGTCACCTTTTGCAAGAATTACAGCTGCACGTCTCTTGAGGTATGTCTCTATACGCTTGGTACATCTAGCTACTGAGATTTTTGCCCATTCTTCAAGGCAAAACTGCTCCAGCTCCTTCAAGTTGGATGGGTTCCGCTAGTGTACAACAATATTTAAGTCATACCACAGATTCTCAATTGGATTGAGGTCTGGGCTTAGACTAGGCCATTCCAATACATTTAAATATTTCCCCTTAAGGCACTCGAGTGTTGCTATAGCAGTATGATTAGGGTTGTTGTCCTGCTGGAAAGTGAACATCCGTCCCAGTCTCAAATCTCCTGAACACTGAAACAGGTTTCCCTCAATGATTTACCTGTATTTAGCGCCATCCATCATTTATTCAATTCTAACCATTTTCCCAATCCCTGCCGATGAAAAACATCCCCACAGCATGATGCTGCCACCACCATTCTTCACTATGGGGATGGTGTTCTCGGGGTGATGAGAGGTGTTGGGTTTGCACCACGTTTTCCTTGATGGCCAAAAAGCTACATTTTAGTCTCATCTAACCAGACTACATTCTTCCATATATTTGGAGAGTCTTCCACATGCCTTTTGGCGAATACCAAATGTGTTTGCTTATTTTTTTCTTTAAGCAATGGCTTTTTCCTGGCCACTCTTCCATTCATAACACACGATGTGTGTCTGTTTAAGTACTCTTCATATCTGAATTTAAACTGGTATAATACAGATATAATTCATACAAATTCCAAAGATTGTACTTTGACAGTGGATGCTGCAATAGTCTATGAGTTTAGGACATGAACAGGGTAATTCAAGGGACATCATTCAGGGCCTTATTCAGACATGAAAACACTAATTCACTCAAGATAATATGGATATTTTCTCGTATAATGCCTATACAGTTCAGCTAAATCAAATTAGCACGTATAATTACAAATACAATACCAGTCAAAAGTTTGGAAACACCTAGTCATCGAAGGATTTTTCTTTATTTTTAAGATTTTCAACAATTCTACAATGTAGTATAGTAGTGAAGATATCAAAACTATGAAATAACAAATATGGAATCATCGTAGTGAACAAAAAAAGTGTTAATAAAAATATATTTTATATTTGAGATTCTTCAAAGTACCACCTTTGCCTTGATGACAGCTTTCCACACTCTTGGCATTCTCTCAACCAGCTTCATGAGGTAGTCACCTGGAATGCATTTTAATTCATTAATTAAATTAATTAACAGGTGTGCCTTTTTAAAAGTTAATATGTGGAATTTCTTTCCTTCTAAATGCGTTTGAGCCAATCAGTTGAGTTGTGACAAGGTAGGAGTGGTATACAGAAGATAGCCCTATTTGGTAAAAGACCAAGTCCATATTATGGCAAGAACAGCTCAAATAAGCAAAGATAAATTACAGTCCATCATTACTTAAAGACATGAAGGTCAGTCAATTCTGAAAATTCCAAGAACTTTGAAAGTTTCTTCAAGTGCAGTTGCAAAAACCATCAAGAGCTATGATGAAACTGGCTCTCATGAGGACCACCATTGGAAAGAAAGACCCAGAGTTACCTCACTGCACCTCAGATTGCAGCCCAAATAAATGCTTCACAGAGTTCAAGTAACAGACAAATCTCAAAATCAACTATTCAGAGGAGACTTCGTGAATCAGACCTTCATGGTTGAATTGCTTCAAAGAAACCACAATTAAAGGACACCAATAATAAGAAAAGACTTGCATGGGCTAAGTAACACGAACAATGGACATTAGACCATTGGAAATCTGTCCTTTTGGTCTGATGAGTCCAAATTTGAGATTTTTGACATGTCTTTGTGCGAAGCAGAGAAGGTGAACGGATTATCTCTGCATGTGTGGTTCCCACTGTGAAGCATGGAGGAGGAGGTGTGAAGGTGTGGGGGTGCTTTGCTGGTGACACTGTCTGTGATTTATTTAGAATACAGGGCACACTTTACCAGCATGGCTACCACAGTATTCTGGAGCGATACGTCATCCCATCTGGTTTGCTTTTAGTGGGACATTGTTTTGTCTGTTTTTCAACAGGACAATGGCCAAACACACCTATAGGCTGTGTAAGGGCTATTTTACCAAGAAGGAGAGGGATGGAATGCTGCATCAGATTACCTGACCTCCACAATCACCTGACCTCAACCCAATTGACATGGTGTGGGAGGAGTTGGACCACAGAGTGAAGGAAAAGCAGCCAACAAGTGCTCAGCATATGTGGGATTCCTTCAAGACTGTTGGAAAAGCATTCCAGGTGAACCTGGTTGAGAGAATGCCAAGAGTGTGCAAAGCTGTCATCAAGGCAAAGGGTGGTGACTTTGAAGAACCTCAAATATATAAATATCAAACGTATTTTTTGATTTACCATGATTCCATATTTATTATTTCATATTTTTGATGTGTTCACTATTATTCTACAATGTAGAAAATAATACAAATAAAGAAAAACCTTTGAATGAGTAGGTATATTCTAATGCATCAAATTTGAGCTAAGAATACGTTTTATATGATGGAATCACAAAATGAAGCACCTGATAAAGGAACACATTTCAAACATCCACAATATATCACAATATAGCATTTCCAATTGTAAAATACTAAGGGGAAAATCTTACATTTAGAAAGGTATTGTGAGATCAACAAAATGCACACTTTACAATTGCGAAGGTGTGATTTTTTATTGTTAAAACCCTTTCACAAAGGCTCATTGTTACAATACTTTGTTCTTTTGAGAGACCCGTGTCCCTGGACATGTGGACAGACCTCAGTGCTCTATGGCCCTCTATTCCATGTTGCTGAGTCAGGGGTTAGTACAATGGGGTTCACAGGTATAAAAAGAAAGGTTTTAAACCAGTAGGATAACAGTTCCCCAGCAAGAGCAGCAGCAGCACAGAGAGACAAAATGACCTCCACCGGCATGAACATGAACAGCAGAGTAAGTATTATATTTAGCGTATTTATTCATAGAAATGTTCCTAGCTTGTTACACTGAGTGCACTTTAGTACTCTAGTGTCAGAGTACAAGGCAACCCTAATCCCAAAAAGCTGATTGTCAATGGGATTGGGCAAGGCCCAACATGTAGCAATGTGTTTTTGTATGTTTGAATGGTGAATAGAAATGATTATTGCTTATTTTCAGATCACCTTCTACGAGGACAGGAACTTCCAGGGTCGTTCCTATGAGTGCAGCAGCGACTGCCCTGACATGTCCTCCTACCTGAGCCGCTGCCAGTCCTGCAGGGTTGAGAGTGGCTGCTTCATGGTGTACGACCGCTCCAACTACATGGGAAACCAGTGGTTCATGAAGAGGGGAGAGTATTCTGACTTCCAGCGCATGATGGGAATGACCGACATCAGGTCCTGCCGCATGATCCCCATGGTAAACCTACTAACACACACAGATTTGTTAGTTACCGCGTAGTCTTCTTTGTTGTTGTACAACATACACCTATGCCCATTAGTCAGTATGACTACGATCTTCTATACGTGCATGATACATTTAGCATTACAGTTCACAATTTCTCCCTAAAACATGTTGTTCATCATGTTACAGCACAGAGGATCTTTCAGGATGAGGATCTACGAGAGGGAGAACTTTGGAGGTCAGATGCACGAGATGATGGACGACTGTGACAGCATCATGGATCGTTACCGCATGAACAACTGCATGTCCTGCAACGTTATGGACGGCCACTGGCTCATGTATGAGCAGCCCCAGTACAGAGGCAGGATGATGTACATGAGGCCTGGAGAGTACAGAAACTTTAACCAGATGGGCATGGGCATGAGGTTCATGAGCATGAGACGTATCAACGAGTCATGTTATTAGATATAGCTTTTACTGATGTAAATACAAGAAGCCAGTGAATAAAAACATTGAAAAAAAGGACAACTTGCAAATGGCTTTTTTACAGTTAACCTGAACCCATGTCATTCTCAACAATTCAATGTTTTTGCAGTTTTTCTCAAATGCTAAAACACAATTTCTGAAACCTTGCTCCATTTCCTGAAAACATTAAAAACAAAACCTCATCTTCAAGCACTATTTACATAACCTCTGACTCCTCTTGCAAAATGAAACATTCGCCTCAAAACAGTTTTAACTGTGTTCAAAATCAAACACGGCTCTCAAATCATAAACAAAGTGATCAAAATGATATACACTCTCAAGCATTCAGTAAACAATACACCGCAAAATAGAAAACACATTGTTCAAAACATACAATTCTCAGGGAGAAGTACATTTTTAATCTAAAATAATATTCTAATTTTTCCATCATTGTCTTTTGATGAACGAAAATATGTTCTATCATAATAGCTCAAAATTGTTCAGAAATTACTACTCTGCTTTGCTCTTTGCAATTTTGTTTTTCCTCTTCCTCTTTCTCTTTCTTGCCCTCCTCCTCCCCCATGTCCTCTCACATGGTTTCTTCTATCCATTCTCAGACTTTCTCCTTCCCACCTTCAACAACCTGTTTGCTCTCTGAACTGTTTTATATTGGTTGTGTCGCATCATTTGAAACAGGTTAAATCAATTTTGAGTGGTTGTGTTCAAACAATGACATATGTTCTCTATTTGTATTTGATTGTTGCCACTTGTGTTTACAAGTATGGATGACATGTGCATTAGAGTGCAGCATGTGTTTTGAGAAAGAGAATGTGTTTAGAGTTTTGCTGAAAAGTCTAAGTGAGATCTGCAAATTGTGTTTTACCATGTGAAATGGTTTAAGGTATTGACAACAGACTGCATAATTAGCTAAATGAGTCCAGGCAACTGAGAACTTTGTTCAGCCAATGGGTTTTAGTGTTTTAGCAATTGAGAAAAGCTGTAATACCATTATCATCTCAAAGAATATAAATGTAATTTAACAAAGATAATTAACATAAGCTACTCAACATGGCAGATTCTAAACCAAACTGAGAGGAAAGACATTTACATATTTTGCATAAACCCATAAACGGACTCAGAAATTCCAACTTTGAATAGAAAACGTATGCTGTTAAATAAGCAATATTTAAATAGCAAATTGGACAATATTACCTAGTGTTGATTTTCAGTGTTACATTTCTAGTGTTGTTTCAGGTGTTAAATTAACTCTATAAGTGTTAAATTAACACTCAGTGGTGTAAAATAACCCCAGTGTTGGTGTTAATAACCAATGTTGAGTGTGAGAGTGATTGTGTCAGTTTTACTATGCGGAGAGTAATACATTACAATTAAAACCACAGCCCCATCATTATCAGAATTCCCAGCATGCTCTACTGCAAGTAGACATTTTTAGGATGGTTTTTAATATCTGTGTTTTTGCATGTACATTGATTGATTGATTAATCTTTTGCAACGCACAGATAAAAACATTCATTTTTCAAAACGAATCCACTCAGTTAGTTTGATTTATTGCACCCGTTACTGAAATGGTTGTTCCAGTTTAAATTGTTTATGTAGTGCCATCATGTTGTTCCTAATTCTGTCAGTTGTTCTGAAAGCAAGTTGCAGATGAATACAATTCCAACTGTTGGATGTCCTGTCTCTGCCTGGATTCCAACAGGAATTTCACTTTGCAAACCAGTGTGTAGTGACTTACAGGACTAAAGTGTCCTGTAAAAGTCACTGTTTAAGACCTTATGATTTATTTAATATTATTGTCCTAAAGAGTTTCTTGAATATATTCCCAGGAACTCACTAGATGAAGTCCTTAAACCTGCAGCTGATTGAATTCAATAAGCATGTCTCTGTCCCTAACAAATACAGTCCTGGGTGGTACAATTCTCTTCAAAACGCCAAGGCACACTGGCAATTTATATTGGAGGCGTGGCTTTGTAGGGGTGTGGTTTTCAATTAGTTTATTTTGGCCACCCGTGAGTGGAATTGTTGTATCAGTTGAACTAGTATATGGTTATGTTGAGGCTGTTAACTGCTAGTCCTGTAGTCTTGATCAATGCTTATATAAGTGGATGTTTAAAGGCTTATAAAATTAGTGACCTTGTCAAGAAATATAGACCTTTTTGTGTAATGGTTAAAAAATTATATATGAAGTGTTGTTGTGTAACAATACAAGTGTTAATTTCCTAACTTGGACAAGGTGTAACAGTGTCAGCACTAAGCACTGTCAATTTAACACTGAAAAGTGTAGACCTGTATAGACACTGGCACAATGAACACTGTCAGTGTTGTTTTAACACTGGAGAATTTGATGTGTATGAATGATTGGACAGATATACAACTAACCTGTTTTCCCTGGTATAAATCAGTGCTAAAAAGGGCAGAAACTAGCAGACACTGAGACCTGTGCACCTCTGCATTACATGAATATGAGTAGTGGTGGTGAAGGGAGCCTTGTACGCAGTCAAACATCATGTCCTAGATCAGTGTCTTCAGTCAGTGGCCTGGAGCCATGTCAGGGTCAAAGGTCAATCTGTGTGGAAACGGAGGGTTGGGATAGGGTCAGGCTGTGTGGTGATATCAGTGGACAAGAGCCTGAAGTGGATCGATATCTTGAGAGATAGAGTTGTTGGGGTCTCTTTTCATGACAGGCAATATAGATGTCTGTGTGTTTTCTTAACAGGTTTAATAGGTGCAGATGGGACCAAGGAAGAAGGTCAGGCTTACATGTAATCCATCAAATAAACGCACTGAGTCAAAGATTCTGTAAAGTTATGAGGATTTGCCCTTGATGCTGATAAGGACCTACGTTAGTTATACTTCACTGCAGACTGAGACAATGCCAGCACGATGAATGATACACAACATGGCCAGAAGTATGTGGACACCTTTTTAAATTAGTGGATTTGGCTATTTCAGTCACACCCGTTGCTGACAGGGGCATAAAATCGAGTACACAGCCAGGCAATCTCTATAGACAAACATTAGCAGTGTAATGGCCTGAAGGGCTCAGTGACTTTCAACGTGGCACCCTCATAGAATGGCATCTTTCCAACAAGTCAGTTCGTCAAATTTCTGCACTGCTTGAGCTGCCCCGGTCAACTGTGAGTGCTGTTATTGTAAAATGGCAGTGGTGTGAAAGTACCCAATTGTCATACTTGAGTAAAATTATAGATACCTTAGTAGAAAGTTACTCAAGTAAATTGCTATATTGTATTTACTTCGCCACCAGGGCCTTTTTTTTGCCTTTACCTCCCTTATCTCACCTCATTTGCTCACATTGTATATAGACTTATTTTTCTACTGTATTATTGACTGTATGTTTGTTTTACTCCATGTGTAACTCTGTGTTGTTGTATGTGTCGAACTGCTTTGCTTTATCTTGGCCAGGTCGCAATTGTAAATGAGAACTTGTTCTCAACTTGCCTACCTGGTTAAATAAAGCTGAAATTAGAAAATACAAAAATAAAAAATAATTATTGTGTGTCTGAATGGAAGCAAGGCCCCCAGCAACTTTCTAACGTCTAGCACAAAGCCTTCCTAGAAGAGTGGAGGCTGTTATAGCAGCAAAGGGGGACCAACTCCATATTAAAGCCCATGATTTTGGAATGAGATGTTCAACGAGCAGGTATCCACATACTTTTTACCATGTGGTGTATATTGTTACTGTACGCGTATAAGATATTTATTAAGTTAATTTGATAATCAACCAAGTGGGTGTGGAACAACCCATGCTATAAATCAAATCTACAATCTAAAGTGTGGTACTGTATATTCTAGGGCACGGCTTGAAACACAACCTAGACATCAAGGTACATTTTCCCATGCTCCACTGCCTCTGGAAGATGAGCAAAAATACTGCATGTGGAGGTGACAATTCATTTGTATCATGTAATATTATATATTACATTCCATACCATATAATATAATTAAGCAATAAGGCCTGAGGAGGTGTGGTATATGGCCAATATACCACGACCAAGGGCTGTTCTTAGCCGGGGTATATTGGCCATATATCACAAACCCCTGAGGTGCTTTATTGCTATTATAAACTGGTTACCAACGTAATTAGAGCAGTAAAAATACATGTTTTGTACCCATGGTATACGGATTGATATACCATGGCTGTCAGCCTATCAGCATTCAGGGCTCGAACCTCCCTGTTTATATGATATACCATATAAAAATATATATTATATACCATATAATATAATATACACTGCTCAAAAAAATAAAGGGAACACTAAAATAACACATCCTAGATCTGAATGAATTAAATATTCTTATTAAATACTTTTTTCTTTACATAGTTGAATGTGCTGACAACAAAATCACACAAAAATTATCAATGGAAATCAAATTTATCAACCCATGGAGGTCTGGATTTGGAGTCACTCAAAATTAAAGTGGAAAACCACACTACAGGCTGATCAAACTTTGATGTAATGTCCTTAAAACAAGTCAAAATGAGGCTCAGTAGTGTATGTGTGTCCTCCACGTGCCTATATGACCTCCATACAACGCCTGGGCATGCTCCTGATGAGATGGCGGATGGTCTCCTGAGGGATCTCCTCCCAGACCTGGACTAAAGCATCCGCCAACTCCTGGACAGTCTGTGGTGCAACGTGGCGTTGGTGGATGGAGCGAGACATGATATCCCAGATGTGCTCAATTGAATTCAGGTCTGGGGAACGGGCGGGCCAGTCCATAGCATCAATGCCTTCCTCTTGCAGGAACTGCTGAAACACCCCAGCCACATGAGGTCTAGCCTTGTCTTGCATTAGGAGGAACCTAGGGCCAACCGCACCAGCATATGGTCTCACAAGGGGTCTGGGGATCTCATCTCGGTACCTAATGGCAGCCAGGCTTCTTCTGGCGAGCACATGGAGGGCTGTGCGGCCCCCCAAAGAAATCCCACCCCACACCATGACTGACCCACCGCCAAACCGGTCATGCTGGAGGATGTTGCAGGCAGCAGAATGTTCTCCACGGCGTCTCCAGACTGTCACATGAGCACAGGGCGCCAGTGGCGATGTTGCCAATCTTGGTGTTCTCTGGCAAATGAAAAACGTCCTGCACAGTGTTGGGCTGTAAGCACAACCCCCACCTGTGGACGTCGGGCCCTCATACCACCCTCATGGAGTCTGTTTCTGACCGTTTGAGCAGACACATGCACATTTGTGGCCTGCTGGAGGTCATTTTGCAGGGCTCTGGCAGTGCTCCTCCTGCCTCTCCTTGCACAAAGGCGGAGGTAGCAGTCCTGCTGCTGGGTTGTTGCCCTCCTACGGACTCCTCCACATCTCCTGATGTACTGGCCTGTCTCCTGGTAGCGCCTCCATGCTCTGGACACTACGCTGACAGACACAGCAAACCTTCTTGCCACAGCTCGCATTGATGTCCCATCCTGGATGAGCTGCTCTACCTGAGCCACTTGTGTGGGTTGTAGACTCCGTCTCATGCTACCACTAGAGTGAAAGCACCACTAGCATTAAAAAGTGACCAAAACATCAGCCAGGAAGCATAGGAACTGAGAAGTGGTCTGGTCACCACCTGCAGAACCACTCCTTTATTGGGGGTGTCTTGCTAATTGCCTATAATTTCCACCTGTTGTCTATTCCATTTGCACAACAGCATGTGAAATGTATTGTCAATCAGTGTTTCTTCCTAAGTCGACAGTTTGATTTTACAGAAGTGTGATTGACTTGGAGTTACATTGTGTTGTTTAAGTGTTCCCTTTATTTTTTTGAGCAGTGTATATTATATACCATACAAAATTATATAGTATATACCATATAATATATACCATACAATATAGTATATACCATACCATATAATCCACCTCCATTTCTATTACTGCGACCTGACTGCAGGATTTATGCCCCACTCATCTGGGCCAGAGGAGGCGCTTTGGGAAGGAACAATTTCATCAGCCCAAGATGATTGATGAGGAAGGTAATGAATCTCCAGGGCAACAAGGCAGATACAGCCTTCCCCTCTCCCTCTCTGGGCCCTCAGCAGCCTAGCTCTCTATTTTCTACCCTAACTCGTTCCTTAGCTTCTTCTCCCAGGCTAAAAAATGCTGGATTCCCAATGCAGTGTCCTTAGGTGATGAGGAAGATCAAATAAATATATATTTTTTCATATATCAGGATGACATAAATTGATGATTGGTAGAAGTAGTTCAATAATAGTTGACTTGTAATTATGCATATTTTTTAAGTGTTAGTACTTTACAAATTGCATTGCATTTTAGGTTGTCGAAGCTACACTACATGACCAAAAGTATGTGGACACCTGCTCGTCGAACATTTCATTCCCCCAAAAAATTATATATTTTTTCCACCTTTATTTAACCAGGTAGGCTAGTTGAGAACAAGTTCTCATTTACAACTGCCACCTGGCCAAGAATAAAGCAAAGCAGTTCGACACATACAACAACACAGAGTTACACATGGAACAAACAAACAGGAAATAATACAGTTGAAATAATAATAAATAAATAATAATACAGTTGAAAAAAAGTATATATACAGTGTGTGCAAATGAGGTAGCATAAGGGAGATAAGGCAATAAAGCAATAAATAGGCCATTGTGGCGACGTAATTGCAATATACCATTCACTGTCGTGAACAATGTGCAGAAGATGAATGTGGAAGTAGAGTTAGTGCAAAGGAGCAAGATAAATAAATACATCCAGTATGGGTATGAGGTAGTTGGAAGGGCTATTTACAGATGGGCTATGTACAGGTGCAGTGATCTGTGAGCTGCTCTGACAGCTGGTGCTTAAAGCTAGTGAGGGAGATATGAGTCTCCAGCTTCAGTGATTTTTGCAGTTTTTCCAGTCATTGGCAGCAGAGAACTGGAAGGAAAGGCGGCCAAAGGAGGAATTGGCTTTCGGGGTGACTAGTGAGATATACCTGCTGGAGCACGTGCTACGAGTGGGTGTTGCTATAGTGACCAGTAAGGCGGGGCTTTATCTAGCAGAGACTTGCAGATGACCTGGAGCCAGTGGGTTTGGCGACAGGTATGAAGCGAGGGCCAGCCAACGAGAGAGTACAGGTTGCAATGGTGGGTAGTATACGGGGCTTTGGTGACAAAACGGATGGCACTGTGATAGAAGTTGTTGAGTGGAGTGTTGGAGGCTATTTTGTAAATGACATCGCCGAAGTCGAGGATCGGTAGGATGGTCAGTTTTACGAGGGTATGTTTGGCAGCATGAGCGAAGGATGCTTTGCTGCGAACAGGAAGCAGATTCTAGATTTAATTTTGGATTGGAGATGCTTAATGTGATTCAGGAAGGAGTGTTTACAGTCTAACCAGACACCTAGGTATTTGTAGTTGTCCACATATTCTAAGTCAGAACCGTCCAAATGTCACGCCCTGACCTTAGAAAGCCATTTTATTTCTCTATTTGGTTAGGTCAGGATGTGATTTGGGGTGGGCATTCTATGTTGTCTATTTCTTTGTTTGGTTCCCAATCAGAGACAGCTGTCTATCGTTGTCTCTGATTGGGAATCATACTTAGGCAGCCCTTTTTCCCACTTTCTGTTGTGGGATCTTGTTTTTGTTAGTTGCTGGTTTAGAGCTACAATACTTTACGTGTCGTTTATCTTCATTGTTTTTTTGTGTTCATTTAATAAATTCAAAATGTACCCAAGTCATAACACCAGAGCAGTGATGCTGGGCGGGTGGGCAGGTGCGGTCAGCGATCGGTTGAAGAGCATGCATTTAGTTTTACTTGCATTTAAGAGCAGTTGGAGACAATGGAAGGAGAGTTGTATTGCATTGAAGCTCGTCTGGAGGTTAGTTAACACAGTGTCCAAAGAAGGGCCAGAAGTATACAGAATGGTGTCGTCTGCGTAGAGGTGGATCAAAGAATCACCAGCAGCAAGAGCAACATCAATGTTGTATACAGAGAAGAGAGTCGGCCCAAGAATTGAACCCTGTGGCACCCCCATAGAGACTGCCAGAGGTCCAGACAACAGGCCCTCCGATTTGACACACTGAACTATATCAGAGAAGTAGTTGGTGAACCAGGCGAGGAAGTCATATGAGAAACCAAGGCTGTTTAGTCTGCCGATAAGAATGTGGTGATTGACAGAGTCGAAAGCCTTGGCCAGGTCGAGGAAGTAATCACTCTCTGTCGCTGCACAGTAATGTCTCTTATCTATGGCGGTTATGATGTCATTTAGGACCTTGAGAGTGGCTGAGGTGCACCCATGACCAGTTCTGAAACCAGATTGCATAGTGGAGAAGATACGGTGTTATTCAAAATGGTCGGTAATCTGTTTGTTAACTCGACTTTCGAAACCTTATAAAGGCAGGGTAGGATAAATATAGGTCTGTAGCAGTTTGGGTCTAGAGTGTCTCCCCCTTTGAAGAGGGGGATGATCGCGGCAGCTTTCCAATCTTTGGGAATCTCAGACGATACGAAAGAGATGTTGAACAGGCTAGTAATAGGGGTTGCAACAATTTTGGCAGACATTTTTTGAAATAGAGGATCCAGATTGTCTAGCCCGGCTGATTTGTAGGGATCCAGATTTTACAGCTCTTTCAGAACATCAGCTATCTGGATTTGGGTGTAGGAGCTATAACAGCCTCCACTCTTCTGTGAAGGCTTTCCACTAGATGTTGGAACGTTGCTGCTGGATCTTGCTTCCACTCAGCCTCAAGAACATTAGTGAGCTTGTCCACTGATGTTGCGTGATTAGGCATGGCTCGCAGTTGGCGTTCCAATTCATCCCAAAAGTGTTTGATGGGGTTGAGGTCAGGGCTCTGTGCGGGCCAGTCAAGTTCACTGCTCTCGACAAACCATTTCTGTATGAACCTCGCTTTGTGCACGGGGGCATTGTCATGCTGAAACAGGAAAGGTTGCCACAAACTGTTGCCACAAAGTTGGGTGCCCAGAATCATCTATAATGTACTTTTATGCTGTAGGGTTAAGATTTCCCTTCACTGGAACAAAGGGGTTTAGTCTGAACCATGTAAAACAGCCCCAGATCATTATTCCTCCTCCAGCTAACTTTAATGTTGACACTATGCATTCAGGCAGGTAGCGTTCTCCTGGCATCCGCCAAACCCAGATTTGTCAGCCCGACTGCCAGATGGTGAGGAGTGATTCCGAGTCCAATGCCAGCGAACTTTACGCAACTCCAGACGATGCTTGGCATTTGCGCATGGTGATCTTATGCTTTTAAGCGACTGCTCGCCATGGAAACCCATTTCATGAAGCTCCCGACAAATAGTTATTGTGCTGATGTTGCTTCCAGAGGTAGTTTGGAACCCGGTAGTGAGTGTTGCAACCGAGGAGAGACGATTTTTACCAGCTACGGGCTTCAGCACTCGGACGGTCCCACTCTGTGAGCTTGTGTGGTCTACCACTTAGCGGCTGAGCAGTTGTTGCTCCTAAACGTGTCCACTTCACAATAACAGAAATTCCAGTTGACCGAGGCAGCTCTAGCAGTGCAGAAATTGGACAAACTGACTTGTTGGAAAGTTGGCATCCTATGGAGGGGCCATGTTGCCATTCTTCTGCCAATGTTTGCCTATGAAGATTACATGGCTGTGTGCTCGATTTTATACACTTGTGTGGCTGAAAATAGCCAAATCCACTAATTTGAAGGGGTGTCCACATACTTTTGTATACATAGTCTTGTACAATGATTTGTAGAACAATAAAATAGCAGGTGCCGTGCCATGTTTACAGCTGCATTTTGTTGGATTATTGAATGGCATCTACAATACTGTGAAACCTGTAAACTGTCACAGTGTATAAGATATGGCTGGAGCGAGGTGTTTGCCTCCAGCTCAAGCCAGATATTGATCGATAGAGCCAATCCCTGAGATGCGGTGGAGATGACTAGGTTTGAACAGGTGATGATGCCAACATTGCCTCAGGTTACTGGCTACTAAGAGACAAGATTACTAATATCCACGAGATGATTGATTTTCTTTTCCCACCTGCCCAGTATGAACTGTCACAGAATAACAACAGATAGTGAAATAATGAGAGTTTTTGTATGGACTATCTTAGTTCTGTTTTGTTCTGTACAGCAACAAATCGCACAACAGCAGTTATCTTTGTTTAATACTTAACCAACCATCTCTTTATGCACCTCACATCCTCACATGCCTAGAAGGCAGCTGTTCAATGATATATTTGATTATCATATTCTTCATGCTTGTTATACATCAATAATATATTCCAAGACTGCCACGTAAAATAGGAAATGGAAATAAGAATGAACAGATTTGCATTACTGTAGCAGAACACAGCTAAATGAGAAACGATTCCGAGACTAATTTTAAAATTTTCTTTGAAAATACTGCCATTGAGATGATAGGGCCATCTGTTTAGCCATGAGATACAGTATATAGCATCTGTGAAGTTGTATTCTCTAATGTAGCCCTGTTCATTCTCATAGAGCTCAGCGTTCAACAACATTGTCCCCTCCAAGCTCGTCACCAAGCTTAGGACTCTGGGTCTGAACACCCCTCTGCAACTGGATTGTCAAAGATTCCAACAACCCAAGCGATAGACATTTTCCTCTGCTGCCGCAAGGCAAGAGTTAGAAGTGTATCAAGTCTGTCTTTAACAGGCTCTTGAACAGCTTCAAATCCCAAGCATTACAACAGATAAATAACAAAACGCTGACTATCTGAGTTAACCTTGTATATTTTTTTACAGACATTTTTATTCAAGGGCACATAAAGAACATGTACCATCCATACACAACTTATCTTTACTGTCTTTACTAAGGAGCGGAGTTACATTCACAAGTTAAGGGAACATTTTGGCTGTAAAGAGCAAATATTTCAAGAGTCTGAATAAGTATACAATTTGGATTAAGCCACACAAAAACAACAGAAACAAACAAAAATCCCATATATTACAGAATATATATATATATATATATAACCCGTACGATATGTCAGGAACTCTGACCAGACACCTTCATACCTATGCTGTCTATGTTGAAAGATTGTATGTAATTCTCTCCATGTCAGCACGTTCCCTGCATAGACCTAACGACATATCTTTTGAGGATGCATGTTAATTGTTCCAGCATTTTGTTCCATATTTCCTTGCTGCTGCTAAAAGATGATCTATCAATTTAAGTGGAGAGGATTGGAGTGTATCCACAGGGACAATACCTAGAAGATGACATGGGTCTGGAGGAATAATAATACCTGTGATGACCTGAATAACATGTAGAATTTCAGACCAAAAAGACTGCATTTTCGGACATTGACAAAATAAATGTGATAAAGTACAGTTGAAGTCGGACGTTTACATACACTTAGGTTTTAGTCATTAAAACTTGTTTTTCAACCACTCCACAAATGTATTGTTATTAACAAACTATAGTTTTGGCAAGTTGGTTAGGACATCTACTTTGTGCTTGACACAAGTAAATTTTCCCATCAATTGTTTACAGACAAATATTATTTAACTTATAATTCACTGTATCACAATTCCAGTGGGTCAGAAGTTTACATACACTAAGCTGACTGTGCCTTTAAACAGCTTGGAAAACTCCAGAAAATGATGTCATGACTGTAGAAGCTTCTGATAGGCTAAATTACATCATTTGATTCAATTGGAGGTGTACATGTGGATATATTTCAAGGCCTACCTTAAAACTCAGTGGCTCTTTGCTAGACATCATGGGAAAATCAAAGAAATCAGCCAAGACCTCAGAAAGAAATTGTAAACCTCCACAAGTCTGGTTCACCCTTGGGAGCAATTTTCAAACACCTGAAGGTACCACGATCATCTGTGCAAACAATAGTACACAAGTGTAAACACCATGGGACCACGCAGCCGTCATACCGCTCAGGAAGGAGACGCATTCTGTCTCCTACAGATGAACGTGCTTTGGTGTGAAAAGTGCAAATTAATCCCAGGACAACAGCAAAGGACCTTGTGAAGATGCTGGAGGAAACTGGTACAAAAGTATCTATATTCACAGTAAAATGAGTCCTATATCAACATAACCCGAAAGGCCGCTCAGCAAGGAAGAAGCTACTGCTCCAAACCCGCCATAAAAAAAGTCAGACTACGATTTGTAACTGCACATGGCGACAAATATTGTACTCTGATCTGATGAAACAAAAATATAACATTTTAGCCATAATGACCGTTGTTATGTTTGGAGGAAAAAGGGGGGGCTTGCAAGCCAAAGAACACCATCCCAACCGTGAAGCACAGGGATGAAGCATCATGTTGTGGGAGTGCTTTGCTGCAGGAGGGACTGGTGCACTACACAAAATAGATGGCATCATGAGGTAGGAAAATTATGTGGATATATTGAAGCAACATCTCAAGACATCAGTCATGAAGCTTGGTCGCAAATGGGTCTTCCAAATGGACAATGACGCCAAGCATACTTCCAAAGTTGTGGCAAAATGGCTTAAGGACAACAAAGTCAAGGTATTGGAGTGGCCATCACAAAGCCCTGACCTCAATCCTATAGAAAATTTGTGGGCAGAACTGAAAAGCGTGTGTGAGCAAGGAGGCCTACAAACCTGACTCAGTTACACCAGCTCTGTCAGGAGGAACGTTTTTGGGAAGCTTGTGGAAGGCTACCTGAAACGTTTGACCCAAGTTATTAAACAATTTAAAGGCAACGCTATCAAATACCAATTGAGTGTATGTAATATTCTGACCCACTGGGAATGTGATAATAATAAATATAAGCTGAAATAAATCATTCTTGCTTATTCTGACATTTCACATTCTTGATCATTTGTGATCATTCGTGATCCTAACTGACCTAAGACTGGGAATCTTTCCTAGGATTTAATGTCAGGAATTGTGAAAAACTGAATTTGGCTAAGGTGTATGAAAATGTCAGACTTCAAATGTACCTATTTATCCACACTGCCTCCAACACGTAGACAATATTCCTTTTTTCATTTACTATGTTTATCAGGGCTCATAAAAATACGATGTAGTGCTTTGAATTGAAACTCCCTTGTTTGGTAACATGTAGTGGCTTTATATAGGGTTTTCCATATTTACCCCCAGCTCTCCTCTGATATCTTTACCTGTAATTCAACCTGCCATGAGTTCCTAAGATTATCTAAAGATAATATTAGCATGTTAAAGATAGTGATAAACATTTGAAACGGTTCCAATATTTTCCCCTTGATAAAGTGATTCAATCATCTTGTCAATCGGCTTAATCAGCTCAGTCACTTTTTGTAACAATCCCTTTTTAACAATGAATGGCCTTACTTGAAGGTACCTTTGAAAATGCTTTTGGGATATAATGAATTCCTCCATTTTGAGAAATGATTAAACAATTGAGCCTTTAAGTGGTTGAGAGACTACAAAGACCTCTCTCCCTAAATCCTTGGGACATAGTAGCAGGGAGAAAAGCAGTGTTGTGAAATATAGGTGAGTGACTAGAAATGTCATTACTCAGTTTTTATTGGCATTGAACTTCCCTCAATGTCTTCAATGTAAGAGTAATAATTGGGTTTTGTTTAATCTTATCAATATAAATAGGGTCTGCTACAAAGAGAAAACAATGAAAAGGCATATCACAATATTGACTCTCAATTTCAAGCCATGACAAATCCTTTGGTTGTTGAATCAATGATGCTATGTGATTAAGTTGCGCTACCCAGTAATGTGATTTAAGGTTATGGAGGCCAAGCAGCTTTTAACAGCTGTAGTTTTTATAGCTAATATTTTTCCATAGAAATGTGCCTATTACTGCTATTAGGCGAGTAAAGGCTTTAGCAGGGATTTTAACCTTTCTGGTAAGGGGGTTCCGCTAGTGAAATTGCAGGGCACCAAATTCAAACAACAGAAATCTCATAATTAAAATTCCTCAAACATACAAGTATTATACACATTCTTGAAGTGCACTTTCTTAACTTTGTTTGGTATACAGTATTTGAAAGGCCTTAACCATGCATTTTTCCAGACAATGTCAGGAATAAGCATGTTCCAGAAAAACTTTCCTCTCGGTGTAAGTTGGTTTTGTGAATGAAGAATTTGTCTTACATATTTATTACAACAAGATTTCTCAAGTAAGCCCACGCCTTCCATTCTGAGTTCTGGATAAACTTTGTGATCATTCCCAAAATGAAGTTAGTTAGACCACTGGGAACGGCTTTGATCACAGAAATAAACTCTCTGAAAGGTATTGGAAACTCTGTCAATGTTATAAATTGTCCATATGTGACAATATTACCCTTATTGTCAAAAATATCAAGAACAAAGTCAATATTCCTCTCATGCCAGCTGGGGTAGAACAATTACTTATTCCTTACAGTTATGTCTGAATTATTCCACAAAAGAGCTTTATGAGGGGAAAAACTGTGCAGGAAACATATTTTCCAGACCAGTAAAGCTTGTTGGTGAAATCTAGCCAATTTAGCAGGTCATCTTTCAGGAATATAATTACATTTCAGTAAAAATTGAAGACCTCCCAATTTATTAAACACATTATTTGGAATGAAATACCATATTGAATCAGGATCGAGCAAACATTTTTTGAATCAGTTTATCTTGAAAGTGTTATTTATGTCAACAAAGTCCAACACTTCTAGACCGCCTTCAGCTCTTTGGTTAGAAAGAACATGTTTTTTTAATTTGTGAGACTTATTTTTCCAGATGAAGTCAAGAAAGGTCTTATTGATCTCTTTACAAGTAGCTGGATTTACACATAACGATAATGAGGGGTACACAAAACGAGACAGTCACTCTGCCTTGGACAGAAGTACTCTCCCAAGTATAGAAAGATATCTTTGTAGCCAATTATTAAATATATTTTTAGTTCTCTTAATTTTAGGAGAGAAATTCAAATGTTGTCTGACTAAGTGGTTTTTTGACAGATGTATTCCTAAATATTTAACACAGTCCTTTACAGGAATATTTTCAAATTCTTTATCATCAGAGTCAAATAAACATAAGATTTCACATTTAGAAACATTCAGCATTAATCCCGATGCAATAGAAATTGCAGTTATACTGTAGCATTAAGGGCATGTGCGACCTGGTCTTTGTCTCTTAAGAAAAAAGTAGTATCATCAGCCAGTTGGGAAATGTTGATTTCTTTGTTAAAAATGGTTAAGCCATACAAATTTGCATCATTCAGAATATCTAGAGATAGATACCAGATCCATATCTTGTTGGGAAAGGAAGGGCGATGACGTCAAATTTGACCCACATTCAGAATTTCACTTCTTGTTTGGAAGATTGCCTGCCCTATGAGTTCTGTTATACTCACAGACATAATTCAAACCGTTTTATAAACTTCAGAGTGTTTTCTATCCAATAGTAATAATAATATGCATATATTAGCAATCTAGGACAGAGTAGGATGCAGTTCACTATGGGCACGCAATTCATCCAAAGTGAAAATACTGCCCCCTATCCTCAACAAGTTTCAACACCCAAGTAATGCATGTATCAGTCCACTTAAATGCGTAGTTGTCTTTGATACTGGAGCATCATAGCAATATTTTTACCAAAGTTAATTTTATAGCCTGATGTAGCACCATATTCACCTATTAATTTGAATATATTTTGAATCGTTGTCTTATGTACAGGATGACATCGTCTGCATATTGAGATATCTTGTGTTCATTTGGCCCCACCTGCAGACCAGGAATGTTTATGGCACTTCGAATAGCTTCTGCCAGAGGTTCTATACTAAGGGCAAATAACAGTGGTGAGAGACAATCTCCTTGACGATTTCCTCGTTGTAGCGAAAAGGAATGCAACATATTCCCATTAGTTCTAACAGCTGATTTGGGACTTGAATATATCAGCTCTATCCAATTCAAAAAGCGCTCCCCAAAACCAAACGTCTTTAACGTTGCTAAAAGAAAGACCAACTCGACGCGGTCAAATGCCTTTTCAGCATCAAGAGATAGCATAACTGTTTGTTTGAGTTGAGTCTTAGAGTAATTGATAATATTCAGAAGTCGTCTAATATTCGACGTTGAGTGACGTCCTTTAATGAACCCGGTTTGATCTGGATTGATTAATTGTGTTACTACTTCCTCCATTCTTTTTGTTAAAATCTTAGTAAGGATTTCAGAGTCACTATTTAGTAAACTTCTTTACCTGGCTTCTTTAACAGGGTGATGACAGCAGCTTCAAATGTGTGAGAAAGTCCCCCAGAGAGGAAACATCTTTAGGTTTCTTGTATAGAGTCTCGTAGTACTCAGCAACTGTCTTATTTATTTATTTGGGACAAGAAGTAACTGTGCCCTGCACAGCTGCACAGCTGATATTGGGAATACATTGTTCAGCTGCATCCTTTTTAAGTTGCAGTGCAAGAGGTTTTTCTGGTTTGTCCCCTTGAGAATAGTATTTATTTTGGGCAAATTGTACAGAACTCTCCACTGTGTAAGTAAGAAGCATATTAAGCTCACCTTTCGTTGCAGTCAACTGAATTAGTGTCCCCATCCCCTTTCTTAGGTCTTTCTTCTAATTGGGAGAGTTCTCTCTCCATCTTCTCTTGTTTTTGTATACATACTTTTTTTTTGCAGAGATGAATAGGCTATTATTTGACCCCTAAGATAAGCTCTAGAACTTTTGCATTAAAGGGTTGGGCTGATACCTTCTGTTGAGTTAAATTCCAAAAACGTTGTAAGTTCAGCTTGAATAACCTTTAGAAAATAAGTTTCTCCAAGAAGAGAAGCGTTTAGCCTCCACCTGTATGTATCAGGTTGTCGATCTTTTAACTTTAGTTTTAGGGATACCGGACTATGATCTGAGATTGTGATGTCATTGATAATACAGTGTTCTACCTGATGAGCTTAAGGTCTGAGTGATAAGAAAAAAGTCTATCCTAGAGTAAGTGTCGTGAGGATTTGAAAAGAAAGTATAATATTTTGTTGTTGGGTTTAACTTTCTCCAAATATCAATAAGCCCTTGTTCTTCACAGTGAAATTGAACTGCTATAACTGCTATAATATGGGACCACCTAGTCGTGACTTGTCCAAATGTGGAGATAATGTGCAATTAAAGTCACCTCCAATGACACAATGTGTATTTGAATGCTTAGCAATCTCTATGAAACATCTATTCATAAATTGTGGGGAATCATCATTTGATGCATACAAATTACCAAAAGTAATATTCATGCCAAGTAATAGGCCCTGAACAATAACAAACCAACCCCATGAATCAGTTACCTGATTTTTCAATATATTAACCAACATACAAACACCATTTCTTTTTGCGGAGGAGTGAGAGGAGAAAAAGGTCTGACCTACCCAATTCCCGTTTAAGCTTTTTGTGCTCTTCATCTGATAAGTGGATCTCCTGGAGGAGGGCAATATCACAATCCATTTGTTTTAGCTGTGTCAATATTTTTTCCATTTAATCACATAGTTTAAGCCCTTCACGTTATAAATCAAAATGTTAAGTGACTTCGGTTTAAAGTGTCAATATAAAAAACTACAGACCTTTATTTGAGTTGACCTTTTCCTTGTACCCAAAACTGCAGACAGAAATGCTCCTTTGTTTTTAATTTCAATACAAAACACACAGAGAAAGAACAAGAACATCAACAGGAAAACAAGTGTCTCCACTAGAATAAAGGGAGCCCGACAATGAAATTAAAAGTAGAACACATAAGACTGCCACATTCCTGGGTGGCAGAACTTGGTGGTGTGGTGT
Organism: Oncorhynchus clarkii lewisi; assembly: GCF_045791955.1. Taxonomy (NCBI): domain Eukaryota; kingdom Metazoa; phylum Chordata; class Actinopteri; order Salmoniformes; family Salmonidae; genus Oncorhynchus; species Oncorhynchus clarkii. Next base: position 12,468,002 of record NC_092150.1, read on the forward strand.
TCTTTAAACAAGGGGGTTCTTCACAAGACCCAATTGTCCAATTGTGGAAACTAAGTGACAGTTTGGCCTATATTATAGTATATCTGACTTAATATTTATCAATAGACAATTTAAACTTCAGCGATCTATCATTTAAAGAGTAGCCTGGATGCAAAAACACATAAATAAGAAACAAAAAAGGGGAAAAGCCCATAAAGAGACCCGCATGGATGAGACATTCCCTGCACTCCATTAAAAACTATGGAATACAGCCCCATAGCCTATTAAATGTTTTCCCAACTCAAGTAATATTAAGAGAACCGAATGGAAAAATAAAATAAATAATACAAGCATACGCGGGCAGGCTAACTGTCTCTCCTTCTAAAGCAGACTGTCCTAAACAGCAAGGGTTAAATGCTGGAAATTAAACGTAATCCTAAAGTCTTGTATAAATAAATAAAGGATCAGCACATTTTACGCTAATATTTTGACTAACCTACACTTGGGTAGCCTATATGTAATTGCCATAAAACAAAGTAAAACATTGATAATCTTTACTCTATAGCTCACTAAAAGAGAAAGTAGGAATGAGGAAAGCAGGCTTTTATTCTGTTTTTCCCAGATTGAATAATTACCTTATCATCCCAACAAACTGTAGGTCAAAGATTGATGAATTAATCCTGTAATAATATCCCAATTATGAGTATAAAACCAGGTAGTTTCAAGTCCTTAAGGAGAAGGGGTTGCTTCAGTAGTCAATGTGGACTGGACAGTTTTCCACAGTAGATTTAGGCTCCTTCTTAGGCCTAGGGTCCTTCTGTCTCTTCTGTCTCTTCTGGGCCCAACAATTTGCCACATTGTGGGCATATTTTCCTGACCCTGTCCTCAAATCTGGAAGGTGGTGTAATCCCAATGGAGCTCAGGAAGGACTCGACATCAGTTACAGAATCCAAGATGTGGGTCTTGCTCTCATGGGTGACAAGCAGCTTCGCAGGGAACATCAGAGAGTATGTGATGTTTTCAGCTGCCAGTTCTCTCTTGATCCCGTCATAATCTTTTTTCTTCCACAATAGCTCTGCAGAATAGTCATTGAAGATAGATATGCGTTTGTCTTTGTAGAATAGTTCCCCCTTGGTTCTCGACAGCTGCATTATATCCTGTTTTGTTTCGAAGTTGCACGATGATAGAGCTGGGCCTCTGTGTGTCCTTTGCTCTGGGCCTTCTCTGGGCTGCAGGTGCGGTTCTGTTGTCCTCTCTATGATCAGCATAGAGAGGGCATCTTGTCCACAAATGTAGACATTTTCTGCCCACTTTCTGCATTGGTTTCGACCCCAAAAATTTGAATATTATTACGACGCAAAAAGTTTTCCAACAAGTCTCCCTTCTTTTGCAATTCCTCTACCTGGCCCATCAGGTAGCTAATAGCCTGGTATTGTTGTATTAACTTTTCGTCATATTCCTCATTCTTCTTTTCAATGTGGGTCATCCGTTCCTAGAGTAGCCTTCGTGGCATCGATAGAGATTGACATTTTGCTGAGTGAGGTTGCTGTTACTCATCAAAATAACTTTAATTCTACCACGAGAGATGAGCCGCCAGCATCACTGTTTTGGCTGCCTCAACCATGTTGTGGAGTTAGGCTCGGTGAGCGACTTAAACACAGTGAACGTAGCGGATTATCTTCTCTTTGATGCAGTCTTTCACTTGAATATTTATCCTTACTCATTGCCAGTCTGATTTAGAAGGTCAAATATGTACTTTTAACTCGTGAAGTTTAATTTTGGCCAAAATTGTCACAGAGCTTGATCAGCACACAGCCTTTCCCCAGAATTCCATGCAGGAAGTCTAACCTTGTATCTTAATTGAACTTTTATCTTTGCTCTATGCACACTCATACAAACTGTCACACCAACACTCAGACAAACACTCAATCCATCATTCTCTCACACATAATAGGCACATACAGCTGTTCCGGATGACTGTGTGATCACGCTCTCCGTAGCCGATATGAGTAAGACCTTTAAACAGGTCAACATTCACAAGGATTACCAAGACGTGTGCTCCGGGCATGTGCTGACCAACTGGAAGGTGCCTTCACTGACATTTTCAACATGTCCCTGATTGAGTCTGTAATGGCAACATGTTTCAAGCAGACCACCATAGTCCCTGTGCCCAAGAACACTAAGGCAACCTGCCTAAAAGACTACAGACCCGCAGCACTCACGTCCGTAGCCATGAAGTGCTTTGAAAGGTTGGAAATGGCTCACATTAACCCCCTTATCCCAGAAACCCTAGACCCACTCCAATTTGCATACCGCCCGAACAGATACACCAATGATGCAATCTCTATTGCACGCCACACTCCCCTTTCCCACCTGCACAAAAGGAACACCTACATGAGAATGCTATTCATTGACTACAGCTCAGCGTTCAACACTATAGTACCCTCAAAGCTCATCACTAAGCTAAGGATCTTGGGACTAAACACCTCCCTCTGCAACTGGATCCAGGTCTTCCTGATGGTCCGCCCGCAGGTGGTTGGGATAGGTAGCAACACATCCTCCACGCTGATCCTCAACACTGGAGCCCCTCAGGGGTGCGTGCTCAGTCCCCTCCTGTACTCCCTGTTCACCCACGACTGCGTGGCCAGGCACGACTCCAACACCATCATTAAGTTTGCAGACGACACCACAGTGGTAGGCCTGATCACCAACAACGACAAGACAGCCTATAGGGAGGAGGTCAGAGACCTGGCCGTGTTGTGCCAGAATAACAACCTAACCCTCAACATAATCAAGACAAAGGATTGTGGACTACGGGAAAAGGAGGACTGAGCACACCCCCATTCTCATTGATGGGGCTGTAGTGGAGCAGGTTGAGAGCTTCAAGTTCCTTGTTGTCCACATCAACAAACTAGAATGGTCCAAACACACCAAGACAGTCGTGAAGAGGGCACAACAAAGCCTATTCCCCCTCAGGAAACTAAAAAGATTTGGTATGGATCCTCAGATCCTCAAAAGATGATTCTACAGCTGCCATATCGAGAGCATCCTGACTGGTTGCATCACTGCCTGGTACGGCAACTGCTCGGCCTCCGACCACAAGGCACTACAGAGGGCAGTGCGTACGGCCCAGTACATCACTGGGGCTATGCTGCCTTCCATCCAGGACCTCTACACCAGGTGATGTCAGAGGGTACCAGCTACTACATTCATGGTTGTTTTGTTAGATAAAATCCTTTATATCCCAAAAAGTCTGTATCGTTGGTGTCATCAATTTGAGTAATCCACTCGTTCAACATGCAAAGAAAGGAATGGAAAAAGCTACCGCTAAACTTTGTTAAAACAACTCAAAATACATTTATATTTAAATATAATTAAACAATAATATTTCATACGGAAAGAAGTATGTTCAATAGTAAAGCAAAATAAGCAGGTGCGTGTCCTCTTCGTCGCCTGCACACAGACTGATTTCCAACTCAGACTCCCAGTACCAAAACTCTAAATTCTTCCTCATTTGGGAAGAAACAAGCCTGAAACCTTGAACAAAGACTGTTGACATCTAGTGGAAGTCATAGGAATTGCAAACTGGGAGCTGGAATTGCATATGACCCATAGCTTTCCATTGTAAGAGCATGGGCTCTCAAAAGAAAATCGGGTTGGTTTTTCTTTGGATTTTCTCCTATCATATCAATTGTGTTATAGTCTCATACATTATGTTAACATTCCAAACTTCAACGTGTTTTCTATCCAATGGTACCAATTATATGCATATCCTGGCTTCTGGGCCTGAGTAACAGGCATTTTACTTTGGGCACGTCAGTCAGACGTCAGTGCAGAAAAATAGACCCTAGTCTATCAGAAGATTTATCCATTGTTCACCTAATACCTATTTTTTTTTTTTAAATTGCACTGTTGGTTAAGCATTTCACTGTAAGGTTGTATTCGGCGCACGAGACAAAAAAACTTTGATTTGATATGCACATATATTTATACTGACTGCACAAACGCACACCCACTCACATACAAGCTGCTGCTACTCTGTTTATATCATATCCTGCTGCTTAGTCCCCTTACCCGTATACATATCTACCTCTATAACTCCAGTATCTGGAACTGACTTTTGAAATATTTCCTGTATATAGAATGCTTACTTACTACTTTCCTATTCATATTTGTTCTGTTTTTTTTCTCTAGATATCCATTGTTATTGATTATTGCATTGTTGGGATTTGTGTTTGCGAGAAAGGCATTTCACCGTACTTGTGCATGTGCCATAAAAACTTAAAACTTGGTCATTGAAATCGGGCGAATACAGATGTATTTATTTAACCTATATTTTGACAGGGTGTCATGATGAGGCCACAGACTACAGATGAGCCCTGTTATTACAAAGATATCAAAAACAATTACATAACACAATCAGATGAAAATCAAATTGTATTTGTCACATGCTTCTTAAACAACACGTGTCGTAGACCAACAGTTAAAGATAAAAATAAAACATTGAAATAGTTACATGAGGAATAAATACACAGTGAATAACAAATAACAATACAAGTAAAAAATAACATGTACAGAGAGTACCTGTGCCGAGTCTGTGCAGTGGCATCAGTACAGAGAGTGTTTATGGCATCAGTGTGCATGTTATGGGATAATAAAAAAAAATACATTTACATTTCAGACCACACACTTGTACATGTGTGAAACAAATATAAGCACCATAAGCACCCCTAATTTGAACTTGTATGACTCAAGGTTATTAAAGTTTTTAAGCAAACTCAGTTGTAAGCAAAGTATTACTACAAAATGAGACAGTTTATTGTACTAATCAAATCAATGTTATTGGTCACATGCACATATTTAGCAGATGTTGTTGCGGGTGTAGTGAAATGCTTGTGTTCCTAGCTCCAACATTGCAGTAGTATCTAACAATTCACAAGAATACACACAATTCTAAAAGTAAAAGAATGGAACTAAAAAATATGTAAATATTAGATCAGGCAATGTCGGAGTGGCATTGGCTAAAATACAGTGGAATAGAATACAATATATACATATGACATGAGTCAACATTATTTTAACCTTACTTTAAGTGACTCGTGTTCCATTATTAAAGTGGCCTGTAATTCCAAATATATGATTATGTTAGGCTACCGAGTGGCACAGCAGTTTAAGGCACTGCATCTCACTGCCAAAATCACTACAGACCCTGGTTTGATTCCAGACTGACTCACAACTGGCCATGATTGGGAGTCCCATACGGCGGCACACAACTGGCCCAGCATCGTCCAGGTTTGGCCGGGGTAGGCCATCATTATAAATAAGAATTTGTTCTTAACTGGGCATAACCGGGTGGAAGCTGGCTAGTGATGGCTATTTAACAGTCAGATGACCTTAAGATATATGACTATGTTATGTGTGGCTAACATCTCTTTTAATCTTATCACTCAAAAAGAGGAGTTTGGTAGACTAAAAGTGACTAGTTTCAGGAAACTAGGAATATGTCGCACATCACTACTTCACAGGAGTGGCATTTGAACGTAAACATTATTTTTCTATCAAAATACTTGTTTGGGAAGAAATGCCTTCTGGAACATGAGTCTCTACTTTTATCCAATGTAAAAAACACCATTTCAAATTTTGCTACATAAGACTGAATCGAGGCGGTCGGTCGGTCACAAGTGTGCCCACGATGGACCAAAGCCCTACTGCCAGAATTAAGGTTTTTGTGTTGGAGACTCTCATATATCTCAGCCATGGACAAAGTGTCCCAGAGTCATATTGAAACACTGCTCTCTTTCTGCTAGAAAAATTGAGAAACAATGGTGGAGAGAATAAACCACCAAAGAGGGACTAGAGACGGCTGTCAGGGTGGTAAACACGATGACAACCAATTACAGATGACGTTATCAGATAGTGTCTGTGTGTGGTCCATTCACTATTAAAAGGCACACATCCTCTTGACCACACCACATTGAAGGACCAAGGACACAGTTCTCAAGAGAGGGAGCTAGACGAAAGTCAAAGCAGTAGCATACTTATCATTAGGCAAATCAGGCAATTGCCTGAGGCCTCACATCATCAGGGGCCTTGTCTACTTGGAATATTTTATTTTCACAGAAATTCTCTGTTATCTTGCCTTCCTCCTCTGCCCGAGACTATCCTCTGCCCGTGAGTAACCTCGATTTTGCGATATTTAGCGGTTGTGACCATGTCCGGGTGTGACAAATGAAGCAGTTTCTTCAACTAAATTTGGCTCTAGCTTCTGAAAGGTTAGGTCTATTAGCTATTATGACCGCATTCCTGAAATTGATGACTCTCAGAAACACATACATGTCTTGCATTTCTCTCTATGATGCACATGAGCTGCGCAGTGCATAAAAGGACTGTGACAAAATCTCAATTGAAAACAATGCTCATCTTTTTTATACACACACAATTATTACCTGATGATCGTCCCTGATGTTTTCCCGAAATGTCCAATACCGTTCTTATGCATTTCACTCACTTTTTGATGCAAATAAAAAATATTAATATTCAAGTCATTTGACATATTTTATTATTAGCCTCATGAACATAGAAACTTGGTTGCAGTGTGTATCTGTGCTAGAATTATTAAAAAGGCCCTAAAATGAAGAATAATTTTTGCCATTGGTCGATATTGAAAAGAAAATCAGAGTGGCCTCTGCCTGGGGCCTCCAAATCACTAAGTCCGCCCCTGGGTGAGAGAGGGATGGACCTTGCTGTGCAGAATTCCTCTCCCCTACCCTGTTTCCATGAAACTCTTGGCAGTGAGAGTGAGAGTGAGAGTGAGAGAGAGAGAGAGAGAGAGAGAGAGAGAGAGAGAGAGAGAGAGAGAGAGAGAGAGAGAGAGAGAGAGGTCTAATCCTAATCCTGCCATAGACAAAGGCCTTGGGGAATAGGACTGTTTGTGTCCAAATCTATTCCTCCGTTCCCTCCAGCATTTAAGACTCTGATCCTCACAGCAAACATAGCGAGCTATCACAGAGAGCCTTTGCCATGATGCCAAGCCTGCAGACTTCTTGTGTAAGACAGGAGACAGAGACCTCACCTACACTGTCAGAAAGGGATGATGCGACCTCGGTGACACAACACTGTCTTGGCTGCTACAACTATTGGTGGCAAAGGAAGTAAATTGACAGTATGAGTAAACATCTGAAAGTATTTTGGAACAATCTGAACAAGATCCAGGATTTATCCCGAATACCGAAAACCCAGAGAAAGCTTGGAATATGTATGGACAACTTAGATGCACTCTTCCGGGATCTGAAAAACAACACATTCGTAACATATTGCACAAATTGCAAAATGTGAAATATATCAAACTAATTGGATGATGTAGTACACAAAAAAATGGGGACCTGTTTTGTCTCACTACTGGCTGAAATGTAAAACATGTTTGAGGGCATCTTTAATGAGAGAAGGTTGTTGTCCTACAAGTTAAGTTTGGACTGAAGAGGAATAATCACGCAAAAAAATCCACCTACCGTTTTCTATACTTATACATGCGTCCTATTCTATGAACCAGCAAACTGAAAAAAAGTGCAACCGTAGTCACTGTCCTGTCCTATTTACAATTAGCCTAAATTAGTCTTATTTTGGAAGCACAGAGTCTCGATTTAACCCATGTGGTAGGTATCAGGATATTCAAAAGAAGTCTGTTGTCACTGTGTTACGCTCTGGTTTTCAGGTCATCTATCTTCCAGTATCAACTTGTGTCAAGTCATTTTTACTCCCTGTGCCCTAATCACCAGCTTGGTTTGTTGTTTTGTTGTGTATGTGTTTTACTCACGCTGTTTGCTCATGCCACTCAGTGGGCTTTCAATTTATTTGAAATCACTCTCCCATGTCTCATTGCTATTCCTTATGGAAAAACCTTAGACCTGGGATAACTATATTTTAAAATGTGCTTTGTGGAAAGTAGTACTTTTTTGGGCGCAACAAATAGTCCCGTTGGAGGTGACTACAACTATTTGAATACAGATCCAAAAAAGTACTACTTTTTTTAACTGTTTGAATACAGATCTGAGAAAAGCAACTACTTTAATGAATATATATACACACACACACACATACAGATATTAGGAAGTGATCACTAGTTTTACCCTGATGCAGGGGCCTGAAACTCCCACATCACTTTGAACCAAAACCATGTCCATCATTATCATATTTCCCAGCATGCTCTATTACAGGTGAATTTAAAAAAAATGTTTGTTTCAATATATATATATATATATATATATTTTTAACACAATAATAATTAACACAAACATTTGTCTTATCATAAATCCATGTCCCAGGCCATTTGCTGTGTAAATCCATATACCCTGCATTCGGAAAGTATTCAGACCCCTTGACTTTTTCAACATTTTGTTATGTTACAGCCTTATTCTAAAATGGATTAAACAAAACCCTTTGCTATGAGACTTGAAATTGAGCTCAGGTGCACCGTGTTTCCATTGATCATCCTTGAGATGTTTCTACAACTTCTGGTAAACTCAATTGATTGGACATGATTTGGAAAGGCACACATCTGTCTATATAAGGTCCCACAGTTTGAAGTACATATCAGAGCAAAAACCAGGCACACAGCCAAGACAACGAAGAAGTGGCTTCAGGACAAGTCTCTGAATGTCCTTGAGTGGCCCAGCCAGAACCCAGACTTGAACCCGATTGAGAGACCTGTGCAGTGATGATCCCCATCCAACCTGACAGAGCTTGAGAGGATTGAAAGGAGCTTGAGAGGATCTGCAGAGAAGAATGGGAGAAACTCCTCAAATACAGGTGTGCCAAGCTTGTAGCATCATACCCAAGAAAACTCGAGGCTGTAATCACTGCCAAAGGTGTTTCGACAAAGTACTTAGTAAACGGTCTGAATACTTATGTAAATGTAACATTTCAGTAATAAAAAAAAAGGCATTTGCAAAATAAAATGTAAAAATGTTCATGCTTTGTCATTATGTGGTATTGATGAGGGGGGAGGCTGTAATGTAACAAAATGTGGAAAAAGTCAAGGGGTCTGAATACACTGTACATGGAAAGATATGTGCAATATAATTCCCTGGATGGATTCTGTGCTTATCTCTTCCATTTATTTGGAAATTAAGGATATACCTGAACCTACATTTTTTTTATTTAACTAGGTAAGACAGTTATGAACACATTCTTATTTTCAATGATGGCCTAGGAACAGTGGGTTAACTGCCTTGTTCAGGGGCAGAATTACAGATTTTCACCTTCAGCTCAGGGATTTGATCTTGCAACCTTTCAGTTTCTAGTCCAATGCTCTAACCACTAGGCTACCTGTCACCCCCACATAACTGATGGCATTGGACAGATGCATTTTGATCAGTCTAGTCCTACTTGCAGCTTAATGGAGGAATGGGGAAATGATGTTTGTGTCAGCCTCACTGGAAGAATGTTGAGAACTGACCATTGCTCGATGAGTGACAAAACATTTGAGATCCTAATGTTCGTCTAATACAAACTGGGGGGGGGGTCTACGAAGTTAACATATGGAACTGTTTTAAGATGGTCATACCATGGATCATTTAGCTATTTCCTTTAACATTTTTGGACCCCTGTAGGTGTCTTTTTTAAAAATTTGATAAAATATTAAACTTGGCCCATAGAAATGCATTGAATTGACAGTCAAAAATATATCATAAGGAATAAGGTTTTGAAGTGTCTGTCCCATATCTTGGAGATATTTGAAAGCTCAGGAAATATAGTTTTAGACTTCCTCCATACGTCCATTCATTTTGTTTTACTGGTACCGGGTTACCTTCAGACGAGTCCCGTGACACTTGTGGGCGTTGTAGAACAAAACAGAGAACGCCATCGTATTCCTGAGCCCAAGCTAGACTGAAATGTCAGTCATAAAATGTTACAAAAGCACATGTTATCATAAGTGAAATGTCATACCTCACTTGCAATTGCATTTATACACAGTATACTTGTTTAGATGCACTTATGGCATAAACTGTTTAGAAAAAAACATTTTATAGTAAGTTACCAGTTACTGAGTTGTGGCGAAAATAGTGGACACAAGTTTTTTTATGTATTTCTATAGTTGAACTATATTTTACAGTAAACATACTGTATAACAACGAACTGTATTCAGGAATTCCCCAAAAAATCAAATTCCAATTGTTTTCAACAATGGAAAATGTGGGTTCGTTTTTTAAATTGACTGGACCAAAATGGAAATGACTTCAACATTGGGACACAACCACACCTACTGTAGGATTTGAACACAAAAACCTCTGGGATGGCAGTAACTTGAATTTCCCGCTTCACCACCAAGTCTATGGCCATGATATCAGCCACCAATTTAGTAGCAAGAATACATTTCTGCACTTTGCTAAAAGTTTATCGGAATGAAGTCAATAATTGTGCAAATATCTGACAACACCAACTAAAAAGTAACTGACCTCAGGGACACTTGACAAATCAGATCAAGCGTAATCAAGTGATTGCCAACACCCGCATAGCTCGTGCAGATCTGCTAGACAAACATAGAAATTGGTAGATAGAAAAGCACAAACATAAAAATGTCCATCACATGAGTTTATATGTGTAGCTGTGAAGTGTACCTTTGACCTTTTTGTACCCCAGGGAACAACTCTATGAGAGTGTGTTAATATATATTCCAAGCAACAAGTATGAACCTGTTGGCACAACAGAAACTTTGATGCTCTCCAATGTAAGAGGTTGCAAGTTCAAATCCACAATAATTGAAATCAGAATTTAAAAAAACAAATAAAATCAGAATACAGCAGCATACTGTCATATTTATAGAAATAACACCTTCAAGTTGATTTAAATATTTACATGATTTTTACTGCAACTTTAGACAAAGTGTATAAATGTATTCTTGGCAATAAATATATGGCCAATCTCCATTATGTCCATAGACCTGGTGTCTCAGCCGGAACTCAAGGTAGCTAGCAGGCAAGTGGAGTTCAAATACCAAAAGAGGTTGAGTCCCAAGTAATCAGTGTATTTTCAGCTCCAGGGGACCGTGACACAATGTCCTTGGAACGAACCAGGAAGTAGACAAAACATGTAGGGGACCATGACTGTTTGAATTAATGTCAAATTATGCCTTTAAAGGTATTCTATTTGACATCTCGGCTTTCACATGCTCAAATGCTCAAATGTTGGCATGTAATTTCATGATATCACATGTTGAAATGTTTCATCCCGATGTTGTAAAAAATAAATAACTTGAGATCATGTTTTCACATGCTCAAATGTTGTCACATATGACAATGGCGCTGGAGGGGATGTCTGCTGTTTTACGGGCTCCGAACTATTTTATGTGTTTTTTCGCATTGTTTGTAACTCATTTTGCACATAATGTTGCATCCACCGTCTCTTATGACCAAAAAGAGCTTCTGGATATGTTTACAGCGAATACTCACCTTGAACTGCAGGAATATTTTTTTCTTTAACGAGTCTGATGCAAAGGATATACTGCTTTTCCGAGACCAGGCCCAAATCCCTGTCATTCGCATGAAGAAAAGGTGGAAATACAGGGGGCGAAGATCGGGGTGCCTTATGAGAATTCGTCGGCGAGTGGGTAACCTGCTTCTTCCATCTGTTCTATTGGCCAACGTGCAATCATTGGAAAATAAATTGGAATATCTCCATTCGAGACTATCACACCAACAATTAAAAATTGTAATATGCTTCACCGAATCGTGGCTGAATGACGACACGGATAATATGCAGTTGACTGGGTTTTCCTTGTATAGGCAGGACAGAACAGCTACGTCTGGTAGGACGAGGGGTGGGGGTGTGTGTCTATTTGTCAATTACAGCTGGTGCGCGATGTCTAATATTAACAAACTCTTGAGTTATTGCTCATCTGAGGTAAAGTGCCTCATATTAAGCTGTGATCACACTATCTACTAGGAGAGTTTTCATTGATATTTTTCGTAGATGTCTATTTACCACCACAAACACTAAGAAGCACTAAGCACAAGCAGTAAGACTGCACTCAATGAGCTGTATAAGGCCATAAGCAAACAAGAAAATGCTCATCCAGAAGCAGCGCTCCTAGTGGTCAAGGACTTTAATTCAGGCAGACTTAAATCCGTTTCTACCTTCATGTCACATGTGCAACTAATTGGCAAATCTGAACATAATTATGTCCTCCTGATTCTTGTTTACAAGCAAAAACTAAAGCAGGAAGTACCGGTGACTCGCTCAATATGGAAGTGGTGAGATGACACAGATGCTACGCTTCAGGACTGTTTTGCTAGCACAGACTGGAATATGTTTCGAGATTCATCCAATGGCAGTGAGGAGTGTATCACATCAGTCACCGGCTTTATCAATAACTGCATTGAAGACCTCATCCCTAAAGTGACTGTACGTAGATATCCCAACCAGAAGCCATGGATTAAAAGCAACATCCGCATCGAGCTAAAGGCTAGAGCTGCCGCTTTCAAAGAGTGGGACTCTAATCCGGATGGTTATTAGAAATTCCGCTATGTCCTCAGATGACCATCAAACATGCAAAGTGTCAATACAAGATGAAGATTGAATCCTACTACGCCGGCTTTGACACTCTTCGGATGTGGCAGGGCTTGCAAATTATTACGGACTACAAAGGGAAACCCAGTGACGCAAGTCTACCAGAAAAGCTAAAGCATGCATGAGAGCACCAGCTGTTCTGGCCGGCTGTGTGATCACGTTCTCCATAGTGCAAGAGTCCCTGTGCCCAAAAAGCGAAGGTAACCTGCCTAAATGACTACCGACCCGTAGCACTCACATTTGTAGTCATGAAGTGCTTTGAAAGGCTGGTCATGGCTCACATCACCACAACCATCCCGGAAACACTAGACCCACTCCAATTCACTGTAGTGAAGCAGGTCGAGAGTTTGAAGTTCCTTGGTGTCCACATCACCAACAAACTATAATTTTCCAAACACACCAAGACAGTCGTGGAAGGTTGCTGTCCTTTCCGGGCAGTATATGCCCAGCAAGCCAGCAAAGTATGGCATCAAGATATGGGTAGCCTGTGACACACAATTTAGCTATGCTTGGAAGATGCATGTCTACACAGGAAAGCTGACCAGTGGAGGCCCAGAGAAGATCCAGGGGATGCGGGTTGTGCTTGATGTGACAGATAGACTGAAGTGGCACAACGTCAAGTGTGACAATTTCTTCACCTCTTATGAACTCAGCCAGCAGATCCAGAAGTGTTAGATCACCATGGTTGGCACAGTTAGAAAAAACAAGTCTGATCTCCCCCTGCACTCCTTTCAACAAGGGGGAGAGAGGCCTCCTTATCAAAGTTTGCCTTCACCCCCACCATCACTCTAGCTTCTTACCTCCCAAAGAGGAACAAGAATGTTGTCCTCCTGAGCACACTGCACAAAACGGCTGAGATCAGTGATCGTGAGGACAGGAAACCAGCCATCATCCTGGACTACAACCACAACAAAGAAGGTGTGGACAACCTGGACAAGGTGATTGAAACATACAGCTGCAGGAAGATGACTGAGATACTAATTCTGCCCCACAAAGAAGGACTGTAAAATAAATACTATGTGCTGCACATGTGAGAAATACATCTTAAAGTCCATGCACACACACTTGCATACTGTCCTACATGTGCTAATTATAGTTGATTGATAGTTGATTGATTGTTCTGTTCTTCACATTTTGGTTTTGTATCTATTATCTTATTTTATTCTTATTTATTGTTATTGTTGATACACCTTGTGGGTTGGGGCAATGGCTCAAAAGATGGGAGAAGACTAGTGTTTTGTAGTTGAATTCCTCATTGTACAGTATATAAGAACATATCACTAGGTTGACAAAATATTTCAAGACTTATTGTTCCCCTTCAATAAAATGCATTCAAACTACTTTCTGCACATTTCTGCTACTTTCTTAGGCTATACAAGTGCTTGCTCAGGCAAAAAAAAATATATTTACACCTACGCAGTACCTTTAGCAATAATAATAATAATAAACCTCTACTTTTAAGAAAACAATTATGACAGGTGTGTTATAATAAAAATGAGTGGTGTCCACTGATTAAATGCAATCTTTCTGCATTATGAAGAGGGACAACCCAGATATTCACAAAGTTTGTGATGAATGACAGGTTGTTTCTTCATGCAAAATTGATTTGTGGTTTAAAATTCAATTAAGCTGCTTTATTTTAGGGGTTTTGTGAAGGCGGGTAATATCTTACCCTAAGGACAAGGGGAGTATACAGAATGTTAAGACTTCACAAGGGTTAAAATGGCAGTGCATAATTATCATTCCACACACATCTATGACAATCCCAAATAAAACCTTCAAAATCATAGCAAAGACTTGAGGTCACTTGAGAAATAGTCATAAGGGAAAGACAACACTGGTTTCCTTGCACCAGCCTAATTGAATTTGTTGCGGGCAACATTTTTTTTTTTTTTTTACAAACAAAATATACTCTATTCTTTTAACTAGGCTAGGGCACAAAGGTAGGCAATTTTCTCTTGTATCTTGAGGCCAGGAAATACACATTTAAATTACTTTGACTCCGTATTCTACAGACACCTTTGTGACTGATCCTCTTCGGCTGTAGTATTGTCTGACGGCGATTCCTTCTTGACTCTTTCTTCATTCTCATCAAAGGGCTATGCCAGCTCCTTTGTTAACTATGCAAGGAAATAAATGGTTTCCTGGTTTATAATTACCTCATGAGATACTGAATCACGGCTCACTAAATGACCAGAAATCCTGAAACCCATCAGACTTTCACAGAAAAGCCACTTCCAGCTGAGTTTGTGCCAGTGTGCTACACTGCTTCAGGCCCAATGATATGATTCTGCCATGGAGATATATCCGTTTTCCTTCTCTTCTCTCTGATAGCCAACTCCTTTTCAATCTGAAGGCCTGAGATCAATATTTTCAGTTCAAATCTGTTAATGTGGCTGTGTTGCCTTGGTGAGCAACGATGTGTGCCAATACTGCTTTCAAAATATTTGTATAGCCGCCAGAATTTCTGCACTCGGTCATTTTACATCATAAGAGGCACAGAAGTGGAATGATCAGAGAGAGAGAGCGAGAGAGACTGTTTGGAGAAAGTATAAATTGGAAATAGCTGTGCTGTGCCCCTCTTATTGAACCAGGTCTTTAGAGGAACATAGGAACTGATCAAGTCATGAATAAAACATAAGCCTTTTAAAATTAATATCACCATATTCACAACGACCACTGAAATGTGCCATTGATGATCACACTTGGATAACTGTGCCGTTCACTTCTATAGAAGTGCTTTTCCCCCCAGAAATGACAATTGTCTCATTGAGGGAAAGGTACAAATTCCCTCTCCACAGGTCAGAAGTATAATTAAATCCAATATTCCTAAAGGATTTGTTATGAGTTTGGTTAGTACCATAATTAACACTTTTTAAAAGACAGCAACTGCTAATTAGGGTTTCCCAATAAAGCTTCACATAATATTGCTTGATATGAAAGTCCCTTTCATTTATAACAAGTAACACGCCTTTTCTTGGTTAGATTCATGCATCCCGGAACAGTCTTAGCATACAGTAAAAGGATGAAACCATAGAGCCCAAAGTACTAGAAAATACGACTTCTCCAATTGGCCACTGGCTTCATTAAATCAGATTGTAATGGTTCTCTTTAGGTGAAGGAGAGGCGGACCAAAACGCAGCGTGGTGGTTATTCATGTTTTTTAATAAAGACACTAGACATGAATAAACTAACAAAAACAATAAACGTGGAAAACCAAAAACAGCCCTATCTGGTACAAAACACAGAGACAGGAACACTCCCCCCCCCCCCCCCCCCCCCCCCCCCCCCCCAAAAAAAAGCCAACACCAAACAGGCTACCTAAATATGGTTCCCAATCAGAGACAATGACTAACACCTGCCTCTGATTGAGAACCATATCAGGCCAAACATAGAACTAGACAAACTAGACATGTAACATAGAATGCCCACTCAGATCACACCCTGACCAACCAAAACATAGAAACATACAAAGCAAACTATGGTCAGGGTGTGACACAGATATATATTTTTTTTATCTCTATTGATCTTGGGTGGCTGCAGAACAACTGCACCATGCTCATGATCCATAGGGGCATTTATCAAAGAATACAACTCATGACTCAATGGGTCTCGTTTTGACAATGCATAAAAAAAGGCTCAAGTGCCATCACTGCACTGTCAAAATGCCTACTCAATGTCTTATGCATCATGACAGGTTATGGCTGGTCGTTAACAGTTATGATATGTGTGATGTAATTTTTATGGCATGCTATGACAGTGTTACGGCAGCACTTCTGTGGTTATGTGTCTGACCTTATGGTGACCTACAGGAGAAAGGGAACGTAGAGCCTGTAGACTGAGACACAATACATGCAGGAAATAGAAAGGTCATCTTTCATAGAGTTTTAACAGGATTAGAACCTGTGCCACTGTGCCCTTGTTCACGCTTTAAAGAAGAGCCATATTCCCTCCCCCGAACCTTGAAACAGGCTCAGAGCACTCTCCGTGACCCGTGGCCTTTTCCACCAGTGTGGCACATTTCATGCTTCTGGCGTCACTGGAACAAAGGTGTACTCCTGGTCAACAGAGCTCTCATCGCTCGCGGTAATTGGATACCTCTCTCTTGCTCCTCGGAAAGTGTCACAAATGCAGTAGAAGGTGAGAGAAAGAAGCTACTCTAATAAGCTTACCATCAGTGCCTTTTGCAGGTCATTACTCACTACAATGACTTCCCGGGTCGCACTCTCTTAGCCCACATGGCTCCTGCTTCTTTCTGAAACATATTGTACTATGTAAATGAAGATTGGATTAGGTCGACTGTCGTAGAAATCATGGTGACATAAAATGTTCCATTCTTCCACAATCTAGAATTTTGTCGCAGATGCAAAACAACACTTGATTATGCCGTTACCTTTAATGACATTAATAACCTTTTCATTTATCATGTTGGTGAGTAATATAATCTACAGTAACAAGGTAGATAAAGAAGACCTGTTTTTTATCCTTTGACTTTCTCACCTTCTAGCTACTGTATCTATTTTCGTAATAGCCAGGCCAAAGGATATACTTAAAATGTAGACATTTGATTTGATTTTACACTGTGTGAGAATGAAATCAGAATTTGTCAGGATCAGTTATGCAGTTCATCAGACTGCAAGCCCGGCGTAAAGTCAACCACAGCACATTAAATGTGTATATTTAGTATTTGTTAGCCATTAGACAAAAGCACCTGTTTTACATGGTTACAGATAACGCTAGTTATCACGCCATTGTTGTCCTTGCTCTAAGCTAGGGATGGAATGATAATGATCCAACGTGGATCTTCACACCAGTACCAAAATATGATTAAGTGAAAATATATTAAATGACCATGCTTACTGGAGCACAAACAAATTAAAACACCCTGGAGATGATACTCCATTTTAAGGGAATAGTGTTACGTGTTTTCTCCTCTGCTAGTAACATGCAACGCAACTGTCCCCAAGCTGCTATATTCTTTGGCTAAATTAATTTAGCAATGTAGCAATGGACTGGAGCTAAATTGAAATGAATTGTGTTATTTGTTGCCCAGGAGAGCCATGGTGTTTGTGACTGTGGAGGGGACCCATCTACAGAAACATTTATGAATAACATATGAAAATGTAGATTGGAGCATGTGTATTAAATTTTTTTAAATGATATCTTGGTCAATGCTCAGATTCCTCTCCCTTGCTTACTTTTCCCTCGCTTACCGATCATATGCATGAGCTCACTAAACTGTGTGTTTGTTGGAAAACAATATAGTTTCATCATGTCCTTTATTTCCAAAGTTGCTTAACCTTCACAAGTAAATGTACAGTGAGCTCCAAAAGCATTTTGGACAGGGACAAATGTGTTGTTGTTTTGGCTCTGTTCTCCAGCACTTTGAAATCTGAAATAATACAATGACTATGAGATTAAAGTGCACACTGTCATCTTTAATTTGAAGGTATTTTTATCCATATCGAGTGAACCATTGAGAAATTAACAGCACTTTCTGTACATAGCCAGCCCCCCCCCCCCGTTTTAGAGGACCACACGTATTGGGACAAATTCACTTATATCTGTTTTAAAGTAGTCAAATGTTAAATATTCTGTCCCATATTCATAGCAAGCCACAACTACATCAAGCTTGTGACTCATTTGCTGTTTGTTTTGGTTGTGTTTCAGATTATTTTGTGCCCAATAGAAATGAATAGTAAATCATGTATTGTGTCATTTGGAGTCACTTTTATTGTAAATAAAAATAGAATATGTTTCTAAACACTTCTAGATTCATGTGGATGCTGCCATGATTACGGATAATCCTGAATGAATTGTGAATAATGATGAGTGAGAAAGGTACAGACTCACAAATATCATAACCCCCCTCCCCCAAATGCCGACCTGCCCTGTTATTGTAATGGTGAGAGGTTAGCATGCCTTTGGGCTATGAAATTGGGGTATGATCATTTAAAATCTAAAACAAAAAATGTGTCACTGTCCCAATACTTTTGGAGCTCTCTGTAAATAAGCGGTGCCACGGCAACAGCATTTACAGTGCAGCTTCGAGACAGAATTCATTTTCACAGCTGGAGTGGCGGGAGAACTTGACTTCCCCATGCGGTCCAACTGATTCCCACGACTCACACCTCTGCTTCCATTTCTCCCTGCTGCCTAGCTGGAATTCACTGCAATTGGTTACTGTCCCACCCTCTCTCTCTTTAGACACCTGCCATTACACCCCCTCCCGTCCAGCCCCATGGAGCTAAAGACAGGACCGATCCCCCTGACGGCTATACACACAGAGTCTTATCTCTGAGGGGCCTTCATCCTGTTACAATAGACACAGGCCAGCCTCGGTCACTGTTTTCTGTAAATAGAAGTGCATAATAAGGTGGGTTTATCAGGAGTTGGGAGGAAGTCTGTGGTGGTAGGGCCACAATTCTATTTCCGTTATTTCATTATCTTGCGATATCACTGCTGTCCAGCTCCAGCTTCGGCCAGGGGAGGTTGAAGACTGTGTGGTCTTTGCTCAGAATTTAATCTAAATGCAGAAGTCCCAGCCAGACAGTTAGGTTAGCGGTATCCTGTCAACAGTCACAGACCCTTCCAGATGTTTAAAGCTTGATAGAAACTATGCATAGATACATCACAAATATTATAGTTGACTATAAACCCTATTTTATAAACCCAGAGATTTATACAAGGGATGGATTCATGCAATAATTTGGATTCATGCAATAAGGATTGTTTCTTTGTGCTTCTCATATATAGGAATACCTGCTCTTTCCATGATATAGATTGCCCAATGCATCACTGGAGGCAAACTACCTGCCCTACAGGATCACTGACAGCACCTGATGTCACAGGAAGGCCAAATAGGTCATCAAGGACATCAACCACCTGAGCCACGGCCTATTCTGTCACTATCATCCAGAAGGCGAGGTCAGTACATGTGCATCAAAGCTGGGACCGAGAGACTGAAAAACAGCTTCTATGTAAAGGCCATCAGACTGTTAAACAGCCATCACTAGCCGGCCTCCACCCAGTACCCTGTCCTGAACTTAGTCACTGTCAATAGCCGGCTATCAACCTGCACCTTAGAAACGTCTGCCCTATGTACATAGACATGAAATCACTGATCACTTCAATAATGGAACACTGGTCCCCTTAATAACTTGTACATACTGTTTAACTAATTCCATACTGTATGTATACTGTATATTGTATTCTAGATTTTTAAGCCTTGAGACAATTGAGACATGGATTGTGTATCTGTGCCATTCAGAGAGTGAATGGACAAGGCAAAAAATGTAAGTGCCTTTGAACGGGGTATGGTAGTAGATGCCAGGCGCACCAATTTGAGTGTGTCAAGAACTGCAACGTCGCTGGGTTTTCACGCTCAACAGTTTCCCATGCGTATCAAGAATGGTCCACCACCCAAAGTACATCCAGCCAGCTTGACACAACTGTGAGAAGCATTGGAGTCAACATGGGCCAGCATCCCTGTGGAACGCTTTTGACATCTTGTAGAGTCCATGCCCGGACGAATTGAGGCTGTTCTGAGGGCAGAAGGGGGTGCAACGCAATATTAGGGAGGCTTTTCTAATGTTTTGTACACTCAGTCTATAAATAATGGTAGTTAGTAGAACAGTAGTGCTGTTAAATGATTGATGAGGCATGAATTAAGAATGGGTGGATCCCAGAAAATAATAACTGGAACTGTAATAGAAGAACCTTCGGATGTTTTTTTGGAAAGAAAATGAATGAAAGGTAAGATGGCTGTGTATAGGTGTACAGTACCTTCAATATGCAGGGGCAGACACCGGGCTCTGTGTACTCATGTATAATTTACAGGTCATGTAAAAGCTTGTGTGTAACACAGCGGTCTCAGAGGAGAGTTGTTGCCTTCCATCCCCCTCGCCTTCCCATCCTAATTGCCCAGACATCGGGATCTGGAAGAAGGAAAATAATTGTCAAATGAAAGAGTATTTTCAAGGAGGAGCTTTTTAACTTCTCTGACAGTTTTAGAGTAGCTGTGATTTCCCATGGGGTGGGCCTGAGGCCTGGGGGCGGGAGTCGCTGATGTCGGGGCGAGGGTGAGGGAGGACTGGCTATGGGCAAACCAGGATGAGGAGGCTGTGGTCGATAGGTTCTGGCGGTGTCGAGGCTAGTAGGGGAGTTTCAGTCGATAGGTAGAGAACTGGGAAACAATCTCAATCTCCAAGGCCATAAATTATACACCCAGCACCAGGCATGGGCCAAAGCTCAGACATCATACTGCTGTAGGCTTGATATCTATGATCTATTGATCTTTCTGAGGTGAGATTTAATATGGTATAAATACAATCATCAAACCCTTTGCCACCCATACTGATGATGCTCCATAAAAACAAGGATTTCCTTCTGTGGTAAAACATGAATAAAAAATGGCACCGGAGGAGATGGCCGCCATTTTATGGTCTCCTAACCAATTGTGCTATTATGCGTTTTTTTCGCGATATTTGTAAATAATTTTGTACATAATGTTTCTGCAACCGTATTTTACGGAAGAAAGGAGCTTCTGGATATCAGGACAGCGATCACTCACCTCGGATTAGACTAATATTTCTTCAACAACAACAACAGCATCAAGCAGGACTCACACGATATTCTCCAAACACCCCACAGGTCAGACATCCCAATCATTCGCAAAAGGAAGCGACGAAGTGGAAGAAGAGCCAGATGCCTCGTCCGGACCCGCAGAAGACAACTAGGAAAGCTGCCATTACCGTCAATATTACTCACCAACGTGCAATCATTGGACAATAAACTAGTCGAGGTAAGATCACGAATATACTACCAATGGGACATCAAAAACTGTAATATCCTATGCTTCACGGAATCGTGGCTGAATGAGGACATGAATATTCAGGTAGCGGGATACACGCTGCACCGGCAGAATAGAACAGCACACTCTGAGGGGGGGTGATCTGTGCATATTTGTAAACAACAGCTGGTGCACGAAATCTAAGAAAGTCTCTAGATTTTGCTCGCCTGAAGTTGAGTATATTGTGATAAACTGCAGGCCACACTACTTGCCTAGAGAGTTCTCAGCTATACTTTTCGTGGCTGTTTATTTACCACCACAAATAGATGCTGGCACTAAGACCGCACTCAGTCAGCTGTATAAGGAAATATGCAAACAGGAAACCACTCACCCAGAGGCGGCGCTCCTAGTGGCTGGAGACTTTAATGCAGGGAAACTTAAAAGGAACACCTATGTGAGAATGCTGTTCATTGACTACAGCTCAGCGTTCAACACCATAGTACCCTCAAAGCTCATCACCAAGCTAAGGAACCTGGGACTAAACACCTCCCTCTGCAACTGGATCCTGGACTTCCTGACAGGCCGCCCGCAGGTGGTGAGGGTAGGTAGCAACACATCTGCCACGCTAATCCTCAACACTGGAGTTCCCCAGGGGTGCGTGCTCAGTCCTCTCCTGTACTCCCTGTTCACCCACGACTGCATGGCCAGGCACAACTCCAACATCATCATTAAGTTTGCTTACGACACAACAGTGGTAGGCCTCATCACTGACAACGACGAGACCTGGCCGGCTGGTGCCAGAGTAACATTCTCATCGACGGGGCTGTAGTGGAGCAAGTTGAGAGCTTCAAATTCCTTGGTGTCCACATCAACT
The DNA here is from genome assembly GCF_045791955.1 of Oncorhynchus clarkii lewisi. Lineage (NCBI taxonomy): Eukaryota > Metazoa > Chordata > Actinopteri > Salmoniformes > Salmonidae > Oncorhynchus > Oncorhynchus clarkii. Next base: position 12,490,210 of record NC_092150.1, read on the forward strand.
ACAAACTAGATTGGCCCAAACACACCAAGACAGTCGTGAAGAGAGCACAACAAAGCCTATTCCCCCTCAGGAAATGAAAAAGATTTGGCATGGGTCCTGAGATCCTCAAAAGGTTCCACAGCTGCAACATCGAGAGCATCCTGACCGGTTGCATCACTGCCTGGTACGGCAATTGCTTGGCCTCCAACTCTAAAGCACTTCAGAGAGTAGTGTGTACTGCCCAGTACATCACTGGGGCAAAGATTCCTGCCATCCAGGACCTCTACACCAGGCGGTGTCAGAGGTAGGCCTTAAAAATTGTCAAAGACCCCAGCCACCCCAGTCATAGACTGTTCTCTCTACTACCGCATGGCAAGCGGTACCGGAGTGCCAAGTCTAGGACAAAAAGGCTTCTCAACAGTTTTTACCCCCAAGCCATAAGACTCCTGAACAGGTAACCAAAATGATTACCTGGACTATTTGCATTGTGTACCCCCCCCCCCCCCCCCCCCCCCCCAACCCCTCTTTTATGCTGCTACTACTCTCTGTTTATCTTATATGCATGGTCACTTTAACTATACATTCATTTACATACTACCTAAATTGGCCCGACCAACCAGTGATCCCAAACATTGGCTAACCGGGGTATCTGCATTGTGTCCCACCACCCTCCAACCCCTCTTTTTATGCTTCTGCTACTCTCTGTTCATCATACAGTGGGGCAAAATAAGTATTTAGTCCGCCACCAATTGTGCAAGTTCTCCCACTTAAAATGATGAGAGAGGCCTGTAATTTTCATTATAGGTACACTTCAACTATGACAGACAAAATTAGGGAAAAAAATCCAGAAAATCACATTGTAGGATTTTTAATGAATTTATTTGCAAATTATGGTGGAAAATAAGTATTTGGTCAATAACAAAAGTTTATCTCAATACTTTGTTATATACCATTTGTTGGCAATGACAGAGGTCAAACGTTTTCTGTAAGTCTTCACAAGGTTTTCACACACTGTTGCTGGTATTTTGGCCCATTCCTCCATGCAGATCTCCTCTAGAGCAGTGATGTTTTGGGGCTGTTGCTGGGCAACATGGACTTTCAACTCCCTCCAAAGATTTTCTATGGGGTTGAAATCTGGAGACTGGCTAGGCCACTCCAGGACCTTGAAATGCTTATTTATGAAGCCACTCCTTCGTTGCCCGGGCGGTGTGTTTGGGATCATTGTCATGCTGAAAGACCCAGCCACGTTTCATCTTCAATGCCCTTGCTGATGGAAGGAGGTTTTCACTCAAAATCTCACGATACATGGCCCCATTCATTCTTTCCTTTACACGGATCAGTCGTCCTGGTCCCTTTGCAGAAAACAGCCCCAAAGCATGATGTATCCACCCCCATGCTTCACAGTAGGTATGGTGTTCTTTGGATGCAACTCAGCATTCTTTGTCCTCCAAACACGACGAGTTTAGTTTTTACCAAAAAGTTATATTTTGGTTTCATCTGACCATATGACATTCTCCCAATCTTCTTCTGGATCATCCAAATGCTCTCTAGCAACCTTCAGATGGGCCTGGACATGTACTGGCTTAAGCAGGGGGACACGTCTGGCACTGCAGGATTTGAGTCCCAGGCGGCGTAGTGTGTTACTGATGGTTGGCTTTGTTACTTTGGTCCCAGCTCTCTGTAGGTCATTCACTAGGTCCCTCCGTGTGGTTCTGGGATTTTTGCTCACCGTTCTTGTGATCATTTTGAGCCCACGGGGTGAGATCTTGCGTGGAGCCCCAGATCGAGGGATATTATCAGTGGTCTTGTATGTCTTCCATTTCCTAATAATTGCTCCCACAGATGATTTCTTCCAACCAAGCTCCTTACCTATTGCAGATTCAGTCTTCCCAGCCTGGTGCAGGTCTACAATTTTATTTCTGGTGTCCTTTGACAGCTCTTTGGTCTTGGCCATAGTGGAGTTTGGAGTGTGACTGTTTGAGGTTGTGGACAGGTGTCTTTTATACTGATAACAAGTTCAAACAGGTGCCATTAATACAGGTAACGAGTGGAGGACAGAGGAGCCTCTTAAAGAAGAAGTTACAGGTCTGTGAGAGCCAGCAATCTTGCTTGTTTGTAGGTGACCAAATACTTATTTTCCACCATAATTTGCAAATATATTCATTAAAAATTCTACAATGTGACTTTCTGGATTGTTTTTTCTCATTTTGTCTGTCATAGTTGAAGTGTACCTATGATGAAAATGACAGGCCTCTCTCATCTTTTTAAGTGGGAGAACTTGCACAATTGGTGGCTGACTAAATGCTTTTTTGCCCCACTGTATATGCATAGTCACTTTAACGATACCTACATGTACATACTACCTCAATAAGCCTGACTAACAGGTGTCTGTATTTCGCCTTGCTACTCTTTTTTCAAATGTCTTTTTACTGTTGTTTTATTTCTTTACTTACCTACACACACACACACATACCTTTTTTTCCGCACCATTGGTTAGAGCCTGTAAGTAAGCATTTCACTGTAAGGTTTACACCTGTTGTATTTGGCGTATGTGACAAATAAACTTTGATTTGATTTGATGAAACCAGTATATCTGAGTATTCTGTATCTATAGTATAGATATTTACCTTGTTGGCTATTCTATTCATTTGGTTCAGTAAAGGTTTCAACCAGGCTTTTGTCTTTGGACATAAAACGTGCTGCCTAATTGTACACCAGCCTTTTGAGGTATAAGGTACCCTTGACTAGTAAGGGATACAACACAGTTTTGGCTTATGTAATCTTCCTCTTTGACATTTTAGCCTGTTTTTTACCTCTTGAACCATTCACTCCTCTCATCCAGGATATGAAGGTGACTGAAATAACTTTAGTATTACAGAGAGATAAGGGAACTGTAGCTGACAACTAGGCCACATGCTGTCTGAGGAAGCCAACGTGGGTGTTTGAGACTGGAGAGGCGGGAGCTGAGAACCATTCATAGAGAGATGAGTAGGATTAGCCTCCTAATATCTCCACTGACAGTTTGTCTGAGCACATGGGGTTCTGTTAAAAAAAACACATGCACTGCTGTTTAGCAAGATCAATGAATTCACAGCTCTGTAGCAGCTCATTGTGACTCACACTGAGGCTCAGATGGAATCTGTATTAGTCATACTGTAGCTTTAGAAGCTGCGATTGAATGTTACATGGTTAGAGCTGTTTTAGAGGTAAAACCAGTGCTTAAATTGAAGGGGTATATGGGGGTAGCCGTACCCCTTTTTAGAAAAAAGGGCAATAAGCATACCCTTGTCACAGTAGCTAAAACGTCACTGGACTTTATGCAAATTGGAAACAACATATCCTCAGGCTGCATGTATTGTAGCTGGGGATTTTAACAAAGCAAATCTGAGGACTAGGCTGCCAAAATTCTATCAGCATATTGACTGTCCTACTTGCGCTACTAAGACTTTCGGCCTTTGCTATTCAAACTTCCGGGATACTTACAAGGCCCTCCCCCACTCTCCTTTTGGCAAAATCTTACCACGACACCATCTTACACCTCCCATCCTATAGGTAGAAACTCAAACAGGAAGTGCCCGTGCTTCATACTATTCAACGCTGGTCTGACCAATCGTAATCCACACTTCAGGATTGTTTTGATTAGGTGGACTGGGTTATGTTCCGGGTAGTGTGCGAAAATAATCTAGACGCATACACGGATACGGTGACTGAGTTCATAAGGAAGTGTATAGGAGATATAGTACCCACTGTCACTATGATAACCTACCCTAACCAGAAACCGTGGATAGATGGTAGCATTCGTGCGAAACTGAAAGCGCGAACCACCACAATTTAACAATGGCAAGGTGACTGGAAATATGACAGAATATGAACAGTGTAGTTATTCACTCCTCAAAGCATTCAAACAAGCTAAACGTCAGAATAGAGATAAAGTGGAGTCGAAATTCAACGGCTCAGACAGGAGACATATGTGGCAGGGACAACAGACAATCATGGACTACAAAAGGAAAACCAGCCACGTCGCTGATACCGACGCTACAAAGGACTGTGGGCTCTGTGGCCGAAGTGAGTGAAACATTTAAACGTATTAACCCTCGCAAGACTGCCGGTTCAGAAGGCATCCCTAGCTGTGTCATCAGAGCATACGCAGACCAGCTGGCTGGTGTGTTTACAGGCAGATTCAATCTCTCCCTATCCCAGTCTGCTGTCCCCACATGCTTCAAGATGGCCACCATTGTTCCTGTTCCCAAGAAGGCAAAAGTAACTGAACTTAATGACTATCGCCTCGTAGCACTCACCGCTGTCATCATGAAGTGCTTTGAGAGTCTAGTCAATGATAATATCACCTCTACCTTACTTGCCACCCTAGACCCACTTCAATTGGCTTACCGCCCCAAGAGATCCACAGACGATGCAATCGTTATCACCTTGTACACGACCCTATCCCATCTGGACAAGAGGAATACCTATGGAAGAATGCTGTTTATTGACTATAGCTCAGCATTCAACACCATAGCACCCTCCAAGCTCATCATTGAGCTTGATGCCCTGGGTCTGAACCTCGCCCTGTGCAGCTGTGTCCTGGACTTCCTGATGAGCCGCACCCAGATGGTGAAGATAGGAAAATTCACCTCCGCTCCGCTGATCCTCAACACTGGGGCCACAGAAGGGTGCGTGCTCAGCCCCCTCCTGTACTCCTTGTTCACCCATGACTGTGTGTCCAAGCACGCCTCCAACTCAATCATCAAGTTTGCAGAAGACACAACAGTAGTAGGCTTGATTACCAACGATGACGAGACAGCCTACAGGGAGAAGGTGAGGACTCTGGGAGTGTGGTGCCTGGAAAACAACCTCTCACTCAATGTCAACAAAACAAAGAAGATGATTGTGGACTTCAGGAAACAGCAGTGGCTGCAGCTCCTATCTACATTGACGGGACCGCAGTGGAGAAGGTGGAAAGCTTCCAGTTTCTTGGCATACACATCACTGACAAACTGAAATGGACCACCCACACAGACAGTGTAGTGAAGAAGGCACAACAGAGCCTCTTCAACCTCAGGAAGCTAAAGAAATGTGGCTTGTCACCTAAAACCCTCACACATTTTTACAGACGCACAATTGAAAGCTTCCTGTCAGGCTGTATCCCACCTGATACGGCAACTCCACCACCTGCAACCACAAGGGTCTCCAGAGGGTGGTGCGGTATGCCCAGCACATTACCAGGGGCAAACTACCTGCCCTTCAGGACACCTACAGCACCCAATGTCACGGGAAGGCCAAGCCACTGCCTGTTCACCCCGTTATCATCCAGAGGGCGAGGTCAGTACAGGTGCATCAAAGCTGGGACCGAGAGACTGAACAACATCTTCTATCTCAAGGCCATCAGACTGTTGAACAGCCATCACTAGCACATTAGAGGCTGCTGCCTATAGGCGTAGACTAGGAATCACTGGCCACTTTAAGAAATGGAACACTAGTCACTTTAATAATCTTTACATATCTGGCATTACTCATCTCATATGTATATGTTGCATTCTATACTATTCTACGGTATGTTAGCTACTTAATAATGTTTACATATCTTGCACTACTCATCTCATATGCATACAGTATACTGTATTCTATATTATTATATGGTATCTTAGTCACTTAATGTTTACATATCTGGCATTACCCATGTCATATGTATATAATGTTTTCTATACTATTCTATGGTATCTCATTCAATTAATAATGCTTACATATCTTGCGTTACTCATCTAATATATATATACTGTATTTCTCTCCTATTGCACTGTATCTTAGTCCATTCCGCTCTGACATCGCTCGTCCATATGTATATAGTCTTAATTCATTCCTACTTAGATTTGTGTATTGCGTATATGTTGTGTAATTTGTTAGAAAGTACTTGTTACATATTACTGCACTGTCGGAGCTATTTGATGATCTAGTTTCGTTGGTGGAGTTTCAACACTTGATCGATGTACTGTATATATCATAGAAGAGTGTAATTGTCTTTAGGACATTGTCTTTAAGACTTTTGTGTTTTTTACGTAATGTGTTTTTGTTGTACTTTATGTGTTTATAGTTTTGCTTAATGTTGTGTTAGTGTATGTATGTTGTTTTGTCTGAAACGTTGTTCCCCTTGCTGCTATTGGACCAGGTATCTCTTGGAAAAGACATGTTACCTCAATGAGAAAACCTGTACAAATAAAGGGTAAAATAAAAAATAAAATTAAGCACAAGCATTTTGCTATACCCACAATAACATCTGCGACCAAAACAATTTGATTTGATGTAAATATTTTAAGTGGAAAAAAATGTATTCCGATTATATGAAGCGATCTATAATGGCCCTGTTCTTTGCTTTAGGCTAGAAACAAACATTCCACAAGAAAGACGCGTCTCTGATGCATATGTGGATATTTTCAGTTCATCTCTGTGAGGCTGAGTTACGATCTTCAAAAGTCGAGGAACCCAAAAAGGCTTTGGAAGTGTAACACACCGTTTGGAGGGTTCGTAGAGTGGAACATCAAGATAAGACAAGACAGTATACGGAGCTCAGAACGATGTGACTTTATTCTGGGTCAGGCAACCACTATCTCAATTATTTCAAGAGACATACAGGAATTTATACACGTAAGGCGTTTCTAATCAAATTAGTTTCAAAACAAGAATTTCCTTGGTCCCTGAATTAAAAACAAAATAACATTTGGTGGTATATTTAACATATATCAATGAACAATAATACAACATTTAAGAAATGCAGGCTCCAGTCAGCATTTTTGTCTCCAACCTTAACCTACCCACATTTTCCTGTTGAACTTTATTTGTTATTTCTCAATAGCTAATACTGTATAAGTCAGGGGAGAAAATGATAATTCCTTACAATGGGTGATGGGTAGGGTAATTGGTGTGCTTGTTTCAGCAAGAACACTACTGTTATTTTCCATTCTTCTTCATTTATTCCACTAATTCCAAGGTTTGCATCTACATCTACAGTGGAGAGAACAAGTATTTGATACACTGCCGATTTTGCAGGTTTTCCCACTTACAAAGCAATGACAAAGTCTGTCATTGTTATCACACTTCAAATGTGAGAGACGGAATCTAAAACAAAAATCCATAAAATCACATTGTATGATTTAAGTAATTAATTTGCATTTTAGATTCCGTCTCTCACAGTTGAAGTGTACCTATGATTATAATTACAGACCTCTACATGCTTTGTAAGTAGGAAAACCTGCAAAATCGGCACTGTATCAAATACTTGTCCTCCCCACTGTACTTGTTTTAAGCTATGTCCTGTACAGTGTTGTAAGTAATACAAGTAAGATAAGGCTATATTGAAATGCCTCAAGTATCTTGTTTTGTACTTCAAACCAAATCGTCAAGTTTTGAATGTTCATTCAACGTTCAAAGCATCCTGAAAACACCTGACTTGTAACTTTGTTTCATTTTAATTCTGCACTGGTCATAGGCCTAAGCCTGGTGCCGTTTCTAGACATAAGGAGCCCCTAAGATTTTCAGGAAGTCAGTTGGGGGCTCAACTTATTTCCAAATGTGTTAGTGCATCAGCAGTTTTCCTCTTATGTCAGTCAATGACAGTCACTTAATTAGCCCATGTCAGAAAATATTTTACAGATGGCTAAGTATTAGTGTAGCCAGCTATCATAAGCCTTGCACTAATCGTGGCTGAAATACTGACCGGGCATGCAAGGCACGTGCCCAGGGGCGCTCACCTCCAGGGGGCCACCATTTATTTTGTTAGTAACTCTCACTCAGATATCAGATTAACATGGTATAAGTCATGGCAAAATGTAAAGCATCGCAGGAAATTAGCTTTAAAACTGCAATATTTTTTCTCTATCCCATGCAAACATTTCTAGAACTGCAGAAAAGTACCTTTAAACTGAATTATTTTCTCAACCCCATGACAAGGCAAATTTAGTAGAACTGTATGTAATTAGTTTTAAAACCGCAAAATGTTCTCTCTGCCCAATGGAAAAATGTGTCGAATTGCAGAACATTTGCATTAAAACTGCAGCATTTCCTCTCCGACATCAAAAGGGGGGTTACTCAAATTTATTTCGGGCTTATTTACACAGTCAAAATGGGGCCCATCTTTGTTACAGTAACCTCTCCTCACATTGCAGGCAATACTTTCCAATCTGTTCAGTTCTGTAGTTGACCTAAAGCTTCCCTTACTTCTGGATGAAGTCCAGGGATCATCCATCTCTTTCCTCATTACTAACGGACCACCTCATCTACACTGTCCAGAGGCACTCTCTTTTGCTAATGACCTACTGAGAGGCTTTACAGTTAGACTCCCATGGAAATAGAACCGGCTAGTCAAACCCAATTTGATCTTCAAGCCCAATTCTCCAGTTGGGTTTGGCTGCAAAGGGGCCTGCCCTTTGATCTCCTTCAAGGCTACTTGTATTGAATTAATCATACTGGTAGATGAATATGCCATGTTCTAAATCACTTTGATAGTTGATTTGTGCTCTGAATGACAGTAGAAAGGTTTGCTCTGATTTAAAGATGAGATGTGGAGTGCCCTTTTTTTTCTCCTACCTTCATGTGAACTGACATGACCATACAGATTTGAAATAGTCAAACCTAATAATCTCAGAAGCAATATATTTTCTTAATTTTTTTTACAGTGGGTTTTACACTGTCTGTAGTTGACAGTTAATCTCCACAATATGTAGGTCAAAACCAGTGGGTTTAGTTGATTGTGTAAGATTGTTAAGGGGAGGGTGTATGTGCATGCCAGGCATCCAGAACCGTATTTGAACTTGTCATCCTCTCAGAATAGAACAATACTGAGGCAGAAGACACCGGTGCTGGTAAAAGGCCCCACTCTGGCAACACGCATGTTGAGGCAGAAGACACCGGTGCTGGTAAAAGGCCCCACTCTGGCAACGCGCATGTTGAGGCAGAAGACACCGCTGGCAGTAAAAGGCCCAGCTCTGGCAACGCTCATGTTGAGGCAGAAGACACCGCTAGCAGTAAAAGGCCCAGCTCTGGCAACGCCCATGTTGAGGCAGAAGACACCGCTGGCAGTAAAAGGCCCCACTCTGGCAATGCGCATGTTGAGGCAGAAGACACCGCTGGCAGTAAAAGGCCCCACTCTGGCAACGCTCATGTTGAGGCAGAAGACACCGCTGGCAGTAAAAGGCCCCCCTCCGGCAACGCTCATGTTGAGGCAGAAGACACCGCTGGCAGTAAAAGGCCCAACTCTGGCAATGCTCATGTTGAGGCAGAAGACACCGCTGGCAGTAAAAGGCCCAGCTCTGGCAACGCTCATGTTGAGGCAGAAGACACCGCTGGCAGTAAAAGGCCCAGCTCTGGCAACGCTCATGTTGAGGCAGAAGACACCGCTGGCAGTACAAGGCCCCACTCTGGCAACGCTCATGTTGAGGCAGAAGACACCACTGGCAGTAAAAGGCCCAGCTCTGGCAACGCTCATGTTGAGGCAGAAGACACCGCTGGCAGTAAAAGGCCCCACTCCGGCAACGCACATGCTTCGCCTGTGAGCACAATGCTCAGCTTGAGCCAAAAGGCGGAAACCATTTTCCGCAGTCCGCTGCTGAGGGCGTGTAACTAAGACCAGCAGGGAGAGATTAAGAATTGATATCCTGCTTTCTCGTCCATCACTGATAATACACAGAAGCATAATGGCACTGCTATTTTAGTGGCAGTTCGTTCCCCTGTCTCTTTTTCAACATCATGTGGCTACACTTAGATCTTGATGGTTCAAGGAACCTTCTTAACCTCTGTAAACCAATACCACAAACATATTATTTTCAGGTCTTTTGAAGTGTTGCATTAAAAGTACCCTTGATAGTTAGCTTTGCATGGGTGAGTGTTGACACTATGGGTCAACATGGAAGGTGTAGCAGCAAAGTCCACAAAACAAGCAGAGGCTATGGCTAAGAATTCCATCATTATTTATTTCCTCTTAATATTTATCAATGTCTGATTGAAGTTGCACCATGATAACCAATCAGAGGAGGGAGGGTCAGTCTTGCTATCTTTGACACTGGATTGGCTAACCACAAACAAGCTCTTAGTTGGGGAAATTTATGCAATTCCTTACTACAAAGTAGATTTTATTGAAAACATATGGTTAAACAAAGATGCTTGCCAAGTCTATGCTAACTTCCTTGCAGGCACATCAATATACATTTTCAGTTAAACATATGCACCCAACGGCATCAAACCCCCATCAGAAATGTCACTTTTCAGGGAAATCACATGACAAATCACAGTAATGTCTCCACTGGAGTTGGTCTTTAAACAGAGACTTCCTGGTAACATATTTTATTAAGTGTCTTAGTGTAGTCCCAGAACTGGTTGACTTCTCAAACTGAAATGTGACCCTGTGGTATCTGTCCCTGGGGGATTCTGTATGCAGCCTGATACATGGCAGTATCTTTTCAGGTCCTGGTACAGGTGGATAACAGGGGCGGCTTCTTGATTTGCATGTTGATTCCCCTCTGTTCTCTTCATACACCTGGGGCAATGGTAACATAAGGAATGTTGAGCCTGAATTAATTAGATGGGCCACCTCCTGAGAACACTGCTGGAGATACATTCTAATGAGTTTGCTTGTTTTGTAGACTGCAGCAAAGTATTCTGGCTAGTTCTAGAGCATAGGGTGACAACTCCTATGACATCAACATTGATTTAGAAGGATTTGATAAAACATTTAGGAATCTTTTCAAAACATTTGTAGAATGTATTTGTTGCGTACCTACAGTGGGGCAAAAAAGTATTTAGTCAGCCACCAATTGTGCAAGTTCTCCCACTTAAAAAGATGAGAGGCCTATACTTTTCATCATAGGTACACTTCAACTATGACAGACAAAATGAGAAGAAAAAAAATCCAGAAAATCACATTGTAGGATTTTTAATGAATTTATTTGCAAATTATGGTGGAAAATAAGTATTTGGTCAATAACAAAAGTTTATCTCAATACTTTGTTGTATACCCTTTGTTGGCAATGACAGAGGTCAAACGTTTTCTGTAAGTCTTCACAAGGTTTTCACACTGTTGCTGGTATTTTGGCCCATTCCTCCATGCAGATCTCCTCTAGAGCAGTGATGTTTTGGGTATGTTGCTGGGCAACACAGACTTTCAACTCCCTCCAAAGATTTTCTATGGGGTTGAGATCTGGAGACTGGCTAGGCCACTCCAGGATCTTGAAATGCTTCTTACGAAGCCACTCCTTTGTTGCCCGGGCGGTGTGTTTGGGATCATTGTCATGCTGAAACACCCAGCCACGTTTCATCTTCAATGCCCTTGCTGATGGAAGGAGTTTTTCACTCAAAATCTCACGATACATGGCCCCATTCATTCTTTCCTTTACACGGATCAGTCGTCCTGGTCCCTTTGCAGAAAACAGCCCCAAAGCATGATGTATCCACCCCCATGCTTCACAGTAGGTATGGTGTTCTTTGGATGCAACTCAGCATTCTTTGTCCTCCAAACACGACGAGTTGAGTTTTTACCAAAAAGTTATATTTTGGTTTCATCTGACCATATGACATTCTCCCAATCTTCTTCTGGATCATCCAAATGCTCTCTAGCAAACTTCAGACGGGCCTGGACATGTACTGGCTTAAGCAGGGGGACACGTCTGGCACTGCAGGATTTGAGTCCCTGGCGGCGTAGTGTGTTACTGATGGTAGGCTTTGTTACTTTGGTCCCAGCTCTCTGCAGGTCATTCACTAGGTCCCCCCGTGTGGTTCTGGGATTTTTGCTCACCGTTCTTGTGATCATTTTGACCCCACGGGGGGAGATCTTGCGTGGAGCCCCAGATTGAGGGCGATTATTAGTGGTTTTGTATGTCTTCCATTTCCTAATAATTGCTCCCACAGTTGATATCTTCAAACCAAGCTCCTTACCTATTGCAGATTCAGTCTTCCCAGCCTGGTGCAGGTCTACAATGTTGTTTCTGGTGTCCTTTGACAGCTCTTTGGTCTTGGCCATAGTGGAGTTTAGAGTGTGACTGTTTGAAGTTGTGGACAGGTGTCTTTTATACTGATAACAAGTTCAAACAGGTGCCATTAATACAGGTAACGAGTGGAGGACAGAGGAGCCTCTTAAAGAAGTAGTTACAGGTCTGTGAGAGCCAGAAATCTGGCTTGTTTTTAGGTGACCAAATACTTATTTTCCACCATAATTTGCAAATAAATTCATATAAAAATCCTACAATGTGATTTTCTGGATTTTTTTCTTCTCATTTTGTCTGTCATAGTTGAAGTGTACCTATGATGAAAATGACAGGCCTCTCTCATCTTTTTAAGTGGGAGAACTTGCACAATTGGTGGCTGACTAAATACTTTTTTGCCCCACTGTATATTGACATTTTCACAGACATTTTAGATCCATGCGGAGTGTATGCTATTTTGACATGTTCACTTGTAGGCTTGTAAATGCAATTAATAGAATATCATTCACAAGAAAGAATTGCCTGCAGACAATCGTAATTGTTTGCATCCCATTAGAAGTTTCATATTAAAAAGGGCTACTTTTTAATGCTAATGGTTATGACTGCTATTTTGTAAATATATCATACTCGCCTCATTTTCATAGATCATCAAAATGATCTGGTATCTGTAATCTGGCTGCCTAGACTAAAAACAATGCTGGGTTGTCTGGATGACCCAACTGCTGGGTTGCAGGCATTGGGCGACGTGGTTGCGTTGTTGATGCTTAGTTGTTGATGCTGGATTATTGAGCTATGACTCAGAGGGTCAGATCAGTTGACTGGATGTGTAGCTTAGTAGGAGCTTGGCTTTCAGATAGTAACTTTTGGCCACCCATGAGAGAAAATGTCATTCTGGATTGTAAGAATATTTTTAAGATAAATACACATCACAGAGTTTGAGAGTTTGAGAGGACAAAAAATGGTAAATAGGAGTTGGGTTTCAGTTCAACATCTGTTCAGAATCTGTGGAATGTCACTCCCGAACTCAGAGTGATGTGTGCTACGTGGGCAACATTTTTATTGGTCTGTACATTGAGTCTGGAGTTGGATACTTGTTATTTGGTCATTGGCCAAGTTGTCCTGCAAAGACTTCTGATTGGTCAACCCCAGGCTAGGGTGGGGGGTTAAAAATGGCATCCTGTTCCTTTGTTCAGTGGGGAAAAGATGAGGACAGGGGAGACTGAACATCTGACTCCCAGCATAACATCTTGATTTGTCCTCTCTGAATAAACCTATTTTCCTCCCCCTGATTTGCTTTGGAGTTTGTGTTATTGAAGAAGAAAATAAATTGCTAACAGGATCATCTGTTATGTTGTAGTGTTATCACTGTTTAAGGTTGAACACTGACAGTTTTGTAGCTTTAATAAGGCTTACACATCTGTATCTTACACATATGTATCTTACACATGAGTTCCTTAGAGCCTACTAGTATGCAAATCCCAACATTGGGATAAATACCACTTTAATACAATATGTAAATACACATTTTATTAATATCATATTAGAATATGTAATGTGCTAACAGATTTAGTGAACATTGACATTTGCAGTGTACCAACTTAAGATGGTACTACCGGAAAGTCTAAAAAACCACACCTCCTGAAAATAACCTTTGGATTACATTTAACAAGACCCAGCAGCTTAAATTAACCCATGTTTTAACCCAACAACACAACATTTAGGGTTATTCACTAAACCCAACTGGCTGGGTAAAAATAAGCATGTTCTGTCCAATTATAACCCAGCGCTGGGTTACCAAATAACACAAATTGGGTTGATTTTAACCCAAATATGTTTTTGAGTGCATAGATCCTCATAGACCCAGGCTGGTGATATTTGGTGTTTGAAGGAAGTTTGATGATGCAATAAAACCTTCTCTCTGATTTGACATAAAGTATGTGCTATGATAGGCTACAATGTGATATTATATAATGTTATACAATGGGTGGGTCTAATCCTGAATGCTGATTGGTTAAATCCGCATTCCAGCCGGTGTCTATTCCACAAGTTACCACCGACTAAATACTGGTGTCTCAATATAGCCCTAGTTTTTCAAACACGGATCTCTCTCTCTCTCTCTCAAATGCTTTTGGAAAATGTTTAGCTTTTGAGACTGGCTAAAAAGGGTCATAGCAGAGCATGTGTATGAGCATCTATCCACAAGTCTTGTTAGCATATGCCCTTTGAGAATGAATTAACAAATTATTACTTAACACAAATGTATGTACCAGATTGCTTTTGGGAAATTAATTTGGCCAGTTTTCTTTTGCACATTGAAGGACCTGGCGGGTAGCCTAGCATTTAAGAGTGTTGGTAAACAATCTGTTGATGTGCCATTGAGAAAAGCAATGAACCCTAATTCCTCTAGATAAGAACATCTGCTAAAATGACAAAAAACAAACTCCTACAAAGCTGAGGTTAAGGTAGTGATGTCATGTGTGCTATCCTGGAAAAATGACTTGTGTCATGCACAAATTAGATGTCCTAACCGACTGCCGAAACTATAGTTTGTTAACAAGAAATATGTGGAGTGATTGAAAAACGAGTTTTAATGACTCCAACCTAAGTGTATGTAAAACTTCCGACTTCAACTGTACATGTGGTGCAGAGATTTTTTAGTAGTTTGTGTTGTGGAATTATTCTTTGATTAAAACATATACATTTTAATTAATGTGTTGGACTAATTAATCATGAATTGGTAACTAGATTATGATTAAGGGAAAGTTATACCTTACAGACGTATTCCCTTGTGCCTATTTGTACATGGATCAAACATGTAATAATGTAGCGCGGGGACTGACAGATTGTTTCAATGATGCACTTGGTCAGAAATGTAGCAGTTTCATAGGAACTTAAAATGACAACAGGAAAATGTTGCAGGTTTAAAGAAAGTTTGTGGCAATTCCAAGCAGTTTGCCATGGGGAGAAGATAAGATTTTCCAATTTCATAACACATTTCCTGCAATTGTACACATTTTGCCATAGGGTGGAGAGAAATGTTTGCAGTTTTAAAGAACATTTCCTGCAATTTTACACATTTTGCCATGTTAATATGATATCTGAGTGAGAGAGACTAATAAAATCAATGTGGGCCCCCTGGAGGTGTGAATGTAGCAGAGGTGAGCTGCAGGTGAGTTCTAGTAGCCATTGTGATGTCATCCTGCCTGAGACTGTCTGCCTGTACTGTCTGTCTCCTGTCTGTCATAAACATGGGTTAGTAGACTTAACTTCAAGTGTCATTTGATGAGTGTTCACGTCCCATAAAGCCTACAATTATACATAGGCTTTCATCATTATTGATGACAATATATAACGTACATAGGATCTCATTAATAATCTTTCAATAATTATGTTAATGTAAAATTACATTGTGAAGTTTTGCACATAATAAAGAAATAACCCTACATTTTGAGTAGAAAATCCAGAACGAAACTTACTGTCCCACTCTGTCTATATTCAACTGGCAGATGTTGTTTTAAGTACAGCTGCCCAACATAACTATTGACCGGTCTTCTCATCAACTTGTTACTGGAAACAGTTTTTGTGTTTACCAATGTAATGTAACATGATGTCCTAGGCTATAATATTATAGTATACTATATCGTATTCACATTCTCACTCATTCAGCATTTAGCAAGTACAAAGTAGCAAATAACAAAACTAAATGTGTTGATTACCATGATCATGTGGATGTAATTATACTACATAGCTGTTAACAGAGGGAATAAACATGTCACACTGTGACAATCACACCATTCCATACAACTCTAATATATTTGGCTATAACAAGCACATCTTGTACTCACACATGTCTATACCCAGTGAGAGTTTGGAAACAAAAAGCTACATTCTGTGATTCTAAGAACAGTCAAACGGCTGACCTGTTATTTGGTATAGAGAGAATGGATGGTGTAGGGAAACGTAACACCTCTCAAATTCATAGACAGCGCTCTAACGGTCTATGACAACCACATGATAATGTTTGACTTATTTTAAAGCAATATACATTGTTTGTTTACATTCATGTTGTTTGTGGAGTAATACAACCTTTTTGGTTATACAAGAGAATCAATTATAAATGATATTCTCCAAGAATAATTGAAAGAATTTCAAAGAATTGAAATGACCGCTGAACAGACTCTCAGATCTTAGACTATCTTAACGAAACACTTCAAAGGATTTGACAATTATGGAACTATCATTCATGTTTAATAATGACTCCTGAGAGAAAATAATGTGTACACCTGTTTTATTGACAACAAACCACATCAACATTGTCTGCAACAAGTAACTAAACTTTCATTTTACAGCAACAAATCATCTTCATAAAGTATTTGATTTTACCATAAACATTGTTCAGTTAGGATGCTGACACTACGCAGTAGAATGTTTGGTTTCAGTTGATAGTTTGATGGATTGAACAGGTCCTTATGGAGCACACAGAGGGATATCTCCTTCCACATAATTCATCATTCCAGGCATGTTTACCTTAAGAGGAAACACAGAATAGAAATGACCTCTCAAATCAATTCAGATATAAACACAAAAATTAAAATAAAAGTGTGTGTGTGTGAGATTTATTTGTTATACTTACTATGAATAACGTTTAATTTGATGAATGGATCAGTGAATGATAGTGGGCTTACTGTACCTCCAAAGTTCATCTGAACACATGGCTCTCTGGCACCGTTATAGTTATTGGGCTCGTCTTTCGCCCAGTTCTGGTGATCAAATTTAGATCCGTCACTCCAGAACCATAGCCTGTCCTGTGGGGAAGAACTGAGGTCTCAGTATCAAAGAAATCACATATAACTAGAAAACAACCGTTTAAAGATGGAATCCGCAGTAGGGGGAAACAGCACCACTGACCGCCACACCAACGTTGTTATTGATTTTGTTGCCAAGTTGAGCGTTGAGCAGCATGTTAAAAAATGGTGGTACATCATGTGCCCTTCTATCACACATGCAATGATGTCTGAAGGGAAAAAGAGTGTTTGTTGTTTGCAGTAATTTATTTGTTGTTTTTGATATTTATACTTTTTGAACTATAACCATAGGCTTCAATGGGACGTATTTTGATTATCTACTGCTCTTGAAATGTTAATGCTACAAACATTAAACCCACATTGACATGTACAGGCTGATGTACAGACTGACTCACCTTAGATTGCTGCAAAATAGCTTTTTGCTATCTTTTTGCTCATATAAAGCGTGTTCTATCCCCATTCATTTGAATGATGTAACGCAGGCTTCGACATTCTAAACTGAAATCACTGCCACAGATTTTGAAATATTAAAACAATGTATGACTTATGATGCTATAGTACTCTCTCTAGCCTATTATGCTATTCCACTATAACCCACTGTGTCAGTTGATACTGCAGTGGGCATCTATAAGATCTTCCAAACCTAGGACCTCAGAGTAGAAAACTGATCGTAAGGACTGAGAATAGAGAGATTTTACTCCTAGTCTTATGGGTTATATGAGTCTCATCAGTCCAAACCAGTTACGAGTTACCAGCAGGTGTTTTGATAATCGAAAAAGGCAGTGAGTCAGTGCTTCCTCCACCACAGACAGGACATTTCTTTGGAGTTGTTAACATAATGTTTTGATATTTTTATATGATCAACCCATAAATAATCTAGACCTACATGCAACATTATATCTTGCACTTAAGACAATGATTTCACATGAGGCCTTATTCACATGATATGTCTAATACATCTAACCACTAGGCTAATAAATAATCATGAGGCCTTATTCACACGATATGCTTAAATACTTCTAACCACTAGGCTAATAAATAAACACATATTGTTTCCGATTATTTCAATAACCATGTTTTTTCAAGCGGAATATCATGTTGTTAAAAGAATGCCTAAATTGGACATGCTTATAGAATTGGGTAATTGAAAGCATTTAGGGGCTATGTAAACTTTAATGGTGTTCGGTCAAAATAATAGCCCTTTCAAGCATTTATGCAACATTTCGGAAAGTAACTTGATGCCTACTGTTAGAAAAACCATTTAGCATTGTTAAATGGAAGTAACCACTGTGTGAATATAACAGTAATTTTATCAAAATTCTGCCTTTAACAACCATTATACTGTATGATTCAGTGCCATATGCCCAGGGTTAGGTACTGTAGGTTACTTTCTAAATGTAATTCAGTTACAATTACTAGTTACCTGTTCAAAATTGTAATCAGTAATGTAACTTTTGGATTACCCAAACTCAGTAATGTAATATGATAGCTCAAGAGGCGTTAGAAGAAGATAAATTAATATTACCAATTGAACTACATTTTTTGCAGGATAAATGAATGTTAGAGTTTACATAGACATAAATGTTTAATTTTACTTGTGTTGTTTATGTAGGCTTATACTACAGATAACAATATGATTAGACTACATCTTTACATGAAACAAAGAACAAAGTCTGACAGATATCCAGTCATTCCAATTCATAGAATACCCCTTGTTTAACCTGAGCATAACTTAAAAACTAAGGACTGATTGGGATCATTGCTTTGAGTTGAAAAATAAATGCTGCTTTCGGAATGGCATGCCCTAGGCACTAGCCTACCAAAAAAATTGTATTTGTATGTGAAAAATGAATGCCATTTGCTCCATTTGCTATAGGCCTACTGTTGACTTTTTTGTTGGTTACACTTTGATATCTTGATAATTTGCAGCTATTTAAGTCTATCAAAAGAGAATGAGTTTGAGCATGTGTCCGTTAAACATATTGATATATATATATATATCATCATCAGAAATTAGATTGAGGTATTAAAATAGGGGGCAGCATTTTCACTTTTGGATAAATAGCGTGCCCAATTTCAACTTCCTGCTACTCATGCCAAGAATATAAGATATGCATATTATTAGTAGATTTGGATAGAAAACACTCTGACGTTTCTAAAACTGTTTGAATCATGTCTGTGAGTATAACAGAACTTATGTAGCAGGGAATACCCCGAGGACTAACCATTCATAAATTTGTTTTTTTTTAGGTCACTGTCCATTCAGTGAGTTTTCATTGGGGAACTATATTTCTGAGGCACTTGTTTGCAGTTCCTACCTCTTCCAGTGGATGTCACCAGTCGTTGGAAAATGGCTGAGGTTATTCCTTTGTGAAATGAAGAAGTACGGCCATCTTGAATAAGTGTAACACTGTTGAGAGTTGGGCAAGACTAGAAAAGTAGCTTTAGTTTCCTCTTGTCCTGTATTGAAAACAGATGGACCCGTCTTCAATTTGATCGATTATTAAGATTTAAAATACCTCAAGTTGTATTACAATAGTATTTTGAAATGTTTTGGCAAAGTTTACAGGTAACTTTTGAGATATTTTGTAGTGGCTTTGCGTAAATTGGAAGCTCTTTTTTTCTGAATCAAACGCGCCAAATAAATGGACATTTTGGATATATATGGACGGAATTAATCGAACAAAAGGACCATTTGTGATGTTTATGGGACATATTGGAGTGCCAAAAAAAGAAGCATGTCAAAGGTAAGGCATGATTTATATTTTATTTCTGCTTTTTGTGTAGAGCCTGCAGGGTTGAAATATGCTACCCTCTTTGTTTACTGTTGTGCTATCATCAGATAATAGCATCTTACGCTTTCGCCGAAAAGCCTTTTTAAAATTTAAAATGTTGGCTGGATTCACAACGATTGTAGCTTTAGTTTAGTATCTTACATGTGTGATTTAATGATAATTAGATGTTTATATAATTTTATTTGAATTTGCCGCTCTGCATTTCCCTGGCTTTTGGCCAAGTGGGACGTGACTGTCCCCCTATCCTAGAGACGTTAAAAGCCCTGCTCTCGGCCTCATTCAATTAAACTTGTTATTGACAGTATGGAGACAAGCAGTGCAGGTGTTGCAAGAGTGCATTTTTCACTGGCTGTCCACTAGTCACAAAAACAATGATTGATAGACAGCTTGAACTTCATTCAACCATTATTGGGTTAAAATACACATATACATTTGTGAAAAGTCACCCACAACTTAAAAAATGTGGATGCCTCAAATAGCTAAATGAGAGACCAGCTGTGTGATTCACGTCAATAATAAGTAGATATGTAGATATCAATAATAAGTGATATTCGTATCGCCCGTAGGCTACACCACTGCTGTTGTCACAACTTATTCAAGTTGGATAATCTTTGAATACGGACAGCAGTTGCTCCCTTTGGAAGACATTGCCCTGTGTGAATTTAAGTATGCTCTCTCTAATTCTCTCTTTCTCTTTCTTCTTTCTCTCTCTCGGAGGTCCTGAGCCCTAGGACCATGCCTCAGGACTACCTGGCATGATGACTCCTTGCATTCCCCAGTCCACCTGGCCGTGCTGCTGCTCCAGTTTCAACTGTTCTGCCTGCGGCTATGGAACCCTGACCTGTTCACCGGACGTGCTACCTGTCCCAGACCTGCTGTTTTCAACTCTCTACAGCAGGAGTGGTAGAGATACTCTAAATGATCGGCTATGAAAAGCCAACTGACATTTACTCCTGAGGTGCTGACTTGTTGCTCGACAACTACTGTGATTATTATTATTTGTAAACATTTATTTGTAAACATTTAAACATTTGAACATCTTGGCCATGTTCTGTTATAATCTCCACCTGGCACAACCAGAAGAGGACTGGTCACCCCTCATAGCCTGGTTCCTCTCTAGGTTTCTTCCTAGGTTCTGGCCTTTTTAGGGAGTTTTTCCTAGCCACCGTGCTTCAACACCTGCATTGCTTGCTGTTTGGGGTTTTAGGCTGGGTTTCTGTACGGCACTTTGAGATATCAGCTGATGTACGAAGGGCTTTATAAATACATTTGATTTGATTTGACATGACTGTAGCCTACAAAAGCCTATTCCTGCTCTTTTCCCGCAATCCATCAAACACATTTGGTGTCATAGTGGTCTCCGACTTGAAGTCATATTCGCTCAGGTTGAACAAAGTTAAACTTGCACCTTTTTTAAATGCTGATTTGAATGTCTTTGACAAAACAGAAAGATGTCAACAACTAAATAATATTCTAACATCCTTTCTGAATTGAAAAGTAATCCTAGAAGTAATCTTCCAGTTTTTCTAAAGTGTCAGTAATCCGATTGCAATATTTTGTTCTGGGAATGTAACAGATTCGTTTTTTTTGCAATCCATTACATGTAATGTGTTACTCCCCAACCCTGAATATGCCTATCACATTATTTAAAATATCAGAATTGGTCAAACAAAACAGAAAATGCATCCCAACATATTATCCTAAGTATGCGAACAGATTCTGTCAGGCGAAAATTATATCAAACGTTTTACCATTGCAACATTTAATGTAATGTCATGTTTACCATGGTCGTCTGAAGGGTGCTATAGAGTTCACAGCTGGCGAAGCCTCATTGCGATTGGCTATTCACCATAATTTGTAACATGTCAATGAGCATCATCACTATCTTTCCTTTGTCGTACCTCAAAATGTCATGATTACCAGCTGAGATAAACTTTAGTAACTTGATTTTACTCCTGGCTCAGAGTTTGTCTGAGCAGTGTCTTAACATCACCCCAAAAGTTGGGAGTTATTTTTGTCTTAAAATAGGTTTAACAGGATTCATTTTCTGAGACGTTTTGTGAGTACGGCCCTGACTTCACAAGTGACCCTTGACATATTGATGAGCATACCAAAAATCCTATTCATCTGTGAGTATACTATAGCTGGACTGTTCAGGTAGAGTAAACATTTCACTTTTTTACTGTAGTAATTTTCTATTAAGGTATTTTAACTTTTACTCAAATATGACAATTGGGTACCTTTTCCACATTTGCCTGAACAGCATCATATCCTCCAATCCAGGTCAGAGGGAAATCGCCAGTCTTGATCAACACCACCGCCTGTAGAAATTGGGACTCCTCAGAGCTGTGCACAGACGCCAGGTTTGCTCCAAGGAACATACAGTGGCGCTAGAGCAAGCCATAGACAGGGACAAAGACATGTCATAATGTAGGTATTAGTCAGTTGTCCAGTCTTTGTGAGAATGTGTGTTCTGGACTCTCACAATCAAATATTGGCCATCACAACTAATGTTCTTTGAAATAGGCTCATCGAGATATTAGTTTATCTCTATCTTAACTCATGGCCTACAGGAGTTCTGACTCCACACATTAAACAAATATTGCAAAGCCTAGAAATGTCGAACTAGACAATAACTTAAAGGGGAGGTTCAGTATTTTACATACTGGACATCCATGTGATGCCTGTTAAAATAAGGCAAAATCCCCTTTAAGGTAACATCACACCAAATAAGCAAGTTGATTTCAATTGAACTTCTTTAATTCACAGTAGAGGGTAAACATTATACCTCTGCTTCAGGCCATGTCCTTGCAGTCTGGACAAACATGAAGCAGCGTGAATTAAACTGGAGCCAGTCTGTGGGGCATGGGCTTTTTTTATCTACTGCAGATGCCACCATAGCATCTGTAAGGAGAAGACACAGGGTACGTTAGAAATTGCAGCCAACTTTCAAGGTGGGTTGAGACTGACTGATCTACAAATCACCTGGCATCATAAATAACTACTCAATATTATTTGTAGATCAGTCATTCCACACACACAAACACTCACCCCCCCCTCCCCCTGCTACAACATAACAAATAATGATGTAAAGTGTGAGGTGAACTCTCTTACTTGCTTCATCCAGAGTTAAGGCTTCGCTCAGTGCAATGGCAGCGCTGAGAAGCAGAAGAATGGTCAACATCGCCATGGTGATAGTCTCCTGGGAGAGAAAGAGAGAGCGAGAGACACACACAAAGACAGACAGTGAAAGAGAAGCCATCAAGTCAAAGTCAGTGAGTACTTCAGAGTGTAGGTAAATTTCCCTAACCTCTCTTGGAGTACCCACAGCCATTCCACTTATTGGATATATTCCAGTACTATTACATTAGAGCAGATTCAGCTAATGTAGGGCTGAGAAATACCAAGTATCATCTGTTCCACCACATAGAGGAGATTAGCCAAGCACACATGAATATGCATGTCCCCAAATGGCACCCTATTCCATATATAGTGCAGTACTTTTAACCAGGGTTAAATGTGCTCTATGGGCCCTGGTGAAAAGTAGTGCACTATATAGGGAATAGGGTGCCATTTGGCATGCATTCAGATACAGTATTAGATTAACAGATGTTGAAATCTCACCTTCTAAAATGTTCCGTTGTAGCTTCACTTCTTCGGAGATCTTCAGAGGTCTTCACTGGGTATCTCTCTCTCTCTCTCTGTCCTGCCTGTGTGTTGAGTTCTACCTCTCCCTACTCTGTTTTTTTAAGGACCTGTCCAGTCAGACTCCTCCCTCTTTTTCTCTCTCTCATCCTTTAACCCCCTTGCATTCTGTCTGTCTAGCTCAAGACCTGCTGGACCTGTCCGATAGCTACCTGTTTGACAGGATTGGGTTCAATCCAATTTGCAGGTAGTCATTTGTATTTATAATTAAAAAATTAACAACTTTGAAAGAAATTAATGGGTTGCACGTTGCGTCACAATTTTGTTATGAAGATTCTCCTGAGCAAGTAAGGTTTTACTTAATTCTACCTTATTGGCGCTGATGAAGACGTAGTCTAAAGTGCATTTAGTGGCTTGGAAACACAATGACATTCAGAAGGCAAATCATTAGTAGAAAAACCTTTGTCATCATTGTGGTGTTGTTAGACTTACTTTTTTTGCAGTATAACTAGCTAGCTAGCTCTGGAATTTTAGCTAAATTGGAATTATGTCTTAAATTTGAATGTGCAGCCAACCCTGCTGTCTGTCTGTTAGATAATTATTAACTGTATTCACCCCAAAGTCACTGCATCAGAGATGGGCCACTTCACCCCACAGGGGCTTACCAGGGCTGTGTCCCAAATGCCACCCTATCATTTTTGTATACTCTACCAGTCAAAAGTTTGGACACACCTACTCATTCCAGGGTTTTTCTATATTTTTACTATTTTCTACATTGTAGAATAATAGTGAAGACATTAAAACTATGAAATAACACATGTGGAATCATGTAGTAACCAAAAAAGTGCTAAAAAAATCAAATTAAATCTTATATAGGGCCTCCTGGTAGCTGTAGTAGCTGTGCCACCAGAGACTCTGGGTTCGAGCCCAGGCTCTGTCGAAGCCGGCCGCGACCGGGAGATCCATGGGGCGACGCACAATTGGCCTAGCGTCGTCCGGGTTAGGGAGGGTTTGGCCGGCAGGGATATCCTTGTCTCGTCGCGCACTAGCAACTCTTGTGGCGGGCCGGGCGCAGTACACGCTGCCCAGGTCGCTAGGTGTACAGTGTTTCCTCTGACACATTGGTGTGGCTGGCTTCAGGGTTTAATGCGCGCTGTGTTAAAAAGCAGTGCAGCTTGGTTGGGTTGTGTTTCGGAGGACGCATGGCTCTCGACCTTCGCCGCTCCCGAGCTTGTATGGGAGTTGTAGCGATGAGACAAGACAGTAACTACTAAAAATTGGATACTACGAAATTGGGGAGAAAAAGGGGCCTAAAAATAATAATACAAAATATATACATAAAACATCTTATGATTCCTCAAAGTAACCAACCTTTGCCTTGATGACAGCTTTGCACACTCTTGGCATTCTCTCAACCAGCTTCATCGGGAAAGTTTTCCAACAGTCTTGAAGGAGTTCCCACATATGCTGAGCACTTGTTGGCTGCTTTTTCTTAACTCTGCATTCCAACTCTAATGAACTTATCCTCTGCAGCAGAGGTAACTCTGGGTCTTCCTTTCCTGTGGCGATCCTCATGAGAGCCATTTTCATCATAGAGCTTGATGGTTTTTCCGACTGCATTGACTGACCTTCATGTCTTAATGTAATGATGGACTGTCGTTTCTCTTTGCTTATTTGAGCTGTTCTTGGCATAATACGGACTTGGTCTTTTACCAAATAGGGCTATATACCAACCCTACTGTGTGTGTATGTGTGTATATATATATATATATATATATATATATATATATATAGCGCTACTTTTGACCAGGGCCCATAGGGATTTGTGATGCTATCCATGTCATTGCACATAGTACACTGGCTTCTGTTTCTGTTTGTTACCTTGTTTTTTTATTAAATAGAATAATCTACATTTCTCTAAGTGAGTATGTTTACATGCACACTAATAAATCGAAATTAAACTGATTATGGCAGTAGTCATGTAAACGCCTTACTCTGCATATATAAAATTGGCATCATAATGATCATAAGGTCATGATCGAAGTAAGCATAAGTTGATTAAAACACCTGGATTTTTGTTGAATCTTTCTAATGAATAGTACATGTAAACACCTTCATCGGAATCCAAGCAGTATACAGTGCTGTGAAAAAGTATTTGCCCCTTCCTGATTCGTTTTTTTTTGCACATTTGTCACACTTCAATGTTTCAGATCAAACAAATTAAAATATTACACACAGATAATATTTGTGTTTTGGATCATTGTCCTGCTGCAGAACCCAAGTGCGCTTCTGCTTGAGGTAACAAACTGATGGCAGGACATTCTCCTTCAGGATGTTTTGGTAGAGAGCAGAATTCATGGTTCAACCAATCACAGCAAGTCGTCCAGGTCCTGAAGCAGCAAAGCAGCCCCAGACCATCACACTACCACCACCATATTTGACTGTTGGTATGATGTTCTTATTCTGAAATACTGTGTTACTTTTACGCCAGATGTAACAGGAAGCACAAAAGTTCAACTTTTGTCTCGTCAGTCCACAGAATATTTTCCCAAAAGTCTTGGGGATGATCAAGATGTTTTTTGGCAAAAGTGAGACGAGCCTTTATCTTCTTTTTGGTCAGCAGTGGTTTTCGCCTTGGAACTCTGCCATGGATGCCAGGTTTGCCCAGTTTCTTTCTTATGGTTGGTTGAGTCCTGAACACTGACCTTAACTTAGGCAAGTGAGGCCTGCAGTTCTTTGGATGTTGATGTGGGTTCTTTTGTGACCTCTTGGATGAGTCGTCGCTGCTTTTTGAGATCTTTTGGCCTATTTCACTTTGTCAGACAGGTTCTATTTATTAAGTGATGTCTTGATTCAACAGATCTGGCAGTAATCAGGCCTGGGTGTGGCAAGTGAAATTGAACTCAGCTATCCAAAAAATGTGATTAACCACAGTAAATTCATGATTTAACAAGGGGGAGCAATTACTTTGTCACTTAGGGCCATGAAGGTTCGGAAAGCTTTTTTCCCTTAATAAATAAAATGATCACAAACTGCATTTTGTGTTTACTTGGTTATCTTTGTGTAATAACATTTGTTGGATGATCTGAAACATTTAAGTGTGATAAATGTGCAAAAGAAATCAGGAAGGTGGCAAACACCTTTTCACAGCACTGTATTTGATCGGCCTGTATGCCAGCAGCGCAAGCCTCCCTTTTTTGCACAAGTGAATTGAGTTTGTATCTAAGAAATAGTTTTCACATTCAAAATGTATATATATATATGTATATGTATATTACTGCTAGCTGTTTACATAATCGTAGTGAAAATCTTTGAACAAAGAGCAAAAAATAAGTTTAGTTTTAACAAAAATGTAGTAAACTGAGAAATACATACATACAAACCTCTTTATTATACTTATTGTTGAAGAAAAGGTTCAAATGAAATTAGGGTTATGGTACATTTTGCACTTTGCATTTGCTCTATGAAAATTGTGATTTAACTTTATCATTTGTTTGACCCCTCCTGTCTCCGCCTCCAGTATTTATACTGCAGTAGTTTGTGTCGGGGGGCTAGGGTCAGTTTGTTATATCTGGAGTACTTCTCCTGTCCTATTCCTCCACTATTTGTAGTGGCTATTTAAATATATATGTTTATTTATTATCCAGACTTCTGATAAAAATCAATGAATGAGACATTCCTAACATTACACCCTGTAACAACAACTTCGGTCCGGTCCAGCCAGCACGGAACATTGCAATAGAACAGGAATGGCTGTCATTCTATGAATTCTGTAATTGTACAGATGGGGTGAAGGGTCAATGTCTTAAGGCTGAGGTGCTGGAGGGAGATATGCTGCAGGACCAGGGGAATAGAGAGAAGGGGGGATGAGGAGAGGGGAAGAGAGGAGGACAGTGTCTTAAGGCTGAAGTGTTAGGGGGGAGATATGCAGTAGGACCAGCAGCATTCCTTTGTGAGGAGAAGAGGAGGAGAGAGGGGAGGAGAGGGTGAATTGCTAGCATGCCTTTCTGAGTGTGAGGCCTCTCTCTTTCACCACACACTGTCGTCTAGGTAAGTTTCTGAATTGCAGGGAGAACAGGACGATGGAATAGATGGAATTCTATGTCCCAAATGGAACCTCTCACCAGAGCCCTATGAGCCCTGTTCAAAAGAAGTGGTTGGAATAGGGTGCCATGTGGGACACAACCATAGGGTCAAAAGTCTACCCCTTGATAACCTATCTTATCCATCTATCTTATCCATCTTCTACAATTGGGATACTATAGTGGCCTGACCTCTGACCTCTTCTAGTGTAGTGTTTAGACGTTGTGAAAGTCTTTGATGGCAGGAGTGCAAAAAGTGAAAAAACATCATAAACCTCATAATAATCTAGCAATAGGGCTCTGGTCAAAGTAGTGAACTATATAGGGCAGAGGGAATATAGTGCCATTGGGATCCAACCTATGTCTTGAAGGTTTCCTGTATAAAACTGTACTTAGTGTATGCAAGATATGTTGTTGGCTTTAAGCCACAATACTTTATTGAACACTTATATTCAACCCACAGAAACACATATAAGGCCTTCCCTCTGCCTCTCTTCGGCAAATCTGACCACAACTGTCAAATCAAATCCAATAACATTTGTCACATACACATATTTAGCAGATGTTATTGCAGGTGTAGCGAAACGCTTGTGTTCCTAGCGCCAACAGTGCACTAGTGTCTAACAACTCACAACAATACACACAAATCTAAAAGTAAAAGAATGGAATTAAGAAATATATAAATTTTATGACATGGCATTGACAAGAATACAGTATATACTGTTCATATGAAATGAGAAAAAAGTATATAAACATTATTAACGTAACCAGTGTTCCATGTCTATGTACATAGGGCAGCAGCCTCTAAGGTGCTGGTGGAATCCTATTACACTGGCTCTGACGCTCGTCGTATGTGACAGGGCTTGCAGATGATAATGGATTGCAAAGGGAAAACCAGCAGTGAGACGCCCCGGGATGCAGAACTCCCAAATTAGGGAAATGCCTTTTATGCTCAGTACGAGGAATATAAAACTGAGCCTTGCAAGAAAGCCCCTTTTGTTCCCGAATGACTGTGTCTCACTCTCTATGGCCAATATGAGAAAAACTTTAAAACGGGTTAACAATCGCAAGGCCGCCGGGCCAGACTGAATACCAGGGCTTGTTCTCAAGGCATGCGCATACCAGCTGGCAAGTGTCTTCACTGACATTTTCAATATCCCCCTGTCCCAGTGTGTAATCCCAACATGTTTTAAACTGACCGCCACTGTCCATGCTCAGCCCCCTCCTATACTCACTGTTCACCCACGACAGCGTGGCCACGCAAGACTCCAACACCATCAAGTTTAATGACGACACAACGGGGGTATGCCTGATCACCGAAGGCAATGAGACAGCCTATAGGGAGGTCAGAGACTTAGCAGTGTGCTTGCAGGACAACAACCTCTCCCTCAACTTCAGTAACACCAAGGAGCTGATCGTGGACTATAGGAGAAAGGGAGTGTTTGCCCTCATCCACGGGCTGTAGTTGAGTGGGTCAAGAGCTTCAAGTGCCTTGGCATCCACATCACTAAGGACCTAACATGGTACACCTGCACAGTTGTGAAAAGGGCACATAAGTGCCTCTTCCCCCTCAGGAGGCTGAAAAGATTTGGCATGGGCCCTCAGATGCAATTCTACAGCCTGAAAAATTGCCAAAGATTCCAGCCACCCACAACAGGCTGTTCACACAGCTAATGTCCGAAAATCCATACCGGATCATGATTC
This sequence comes from Oncorhynchus clarkii lewisi, assembly GCF_045791955.1. Taxonomy (NCBI): domain Eukaryota; kingdom Metazoa; phylum Chordata; class Actinopteri; order Salmoniformes; family Salmonidae; genus Oncorhynchus; species Oncorhynchus clarkii. The sequence continues at coordinate 12,519,183 of NC_092150.1, forward strand.
AACAGGCTCCAAGACAGCTACTAGTCCAAACCATAAGATAGGTAAATGGTTAATTAAATGGTTACCCGGACTATCTGCACTGAACCTATCTTGCACTGACTATATGCACACTCACAATACTATAGATACACACACTCACACTACACTGACACACACACACGCCGACAAATCACAAAAACACACCGACAAATCACAAAAACACACACTTTTACATTGATCATATGCTGCTACTACTGTGTTCTTTATTTAATTATCATTGTTATCCTGATGCTGTTACGTTCCCACAAGAAAAACTCAAACTCGCACCTCAGCTGAAGTGTTGCTCACCCAACATCTCTCAAGCTCAACTGGAGCACTGGGCCAGCCACTCCTCAATAACACAGGTGAAACACCTTCTGACGAAGGAGATGGACAAGCCAGCGCAGGCGTAACAACCTCAAAATATCAACAGAAAAACCAAAACATGTATCAATGCCTAGTCACTTTACCCTGCCTTTATGTACATATCTACCTCAAATAATTGGTACCAGGGCACATTGTTCTGGTACTCTCTGTATAGAGCTCCGTTCTTGTCTATTTTTTTCCTCGTTATTTTTGTCTTTCAAAAAAAATTGAACTCTGCCTCTTTGGGAAGGGCTTGTAAAGCAAGCATCTCACAGTAAAGTCTGCATCCGTTGTATTCTCAGCATGTGACTAATAAAATGTGATTTGATTTGAAACAATAGCAAAGCGGTCACCCCGCCTCTGTGGGAAAAAAGCTGAGGGATGGGCCTGGAAAACTGTAAGCACTCTGAATGATGGGCCTGGAAAACTGTAAGCACTCTGAATGATGGGCCTGGAAAACTGTAAGCACTCTGAATGATGGGCCTGGAAAACTGTAACCACTCTGAATGATGGGCCTGGAAAACTGTAACCACTCTGAATGATGGGCCTGGAAAACTGTAACCACTCTGAATGATGGGCCTGGAAAACTGTAACCACTCTGAATGATGGGCCTGGAAAACTGTAACCACTCTGAATGATGGGCCTGGAAAACTGTAACCACTCTGAATGATGGGCCTGGAAAACTGTAACCACTCTGAATGATGGGCCTGGAAAACTGTAACCACTCTGAAACTCATAGACAGAGCTAAGGATGCAAGGACTGACCATCCATAATTTCAACATTATTTAACCATGTTTTAAGGCTATATAGTGCGAGTGCATTGCAACCAACAGGCGGAATGTAGAGCTGTGGTGCACATTACCGCTGGATTTCTTAAAACACTACTGTCATGACGTTGGCCTGTTGGTGAGGTTTATGACCCTCATAAATACCTTTCCCCCGTTCCTCTCTCTCTCTACAGAGTGACTCTTGAAAAGCCCTTTGTTAACATAGAGAGTCTGAAAACATCAAAAGGGTGGGGACCAGAACCATTTTTCGGTAATCCAACCAGTTGAAAATATGCATTGGTCAGTTGTCATCTGAGACATTATTACTGATGATAGGATGACATAAACTGTATCTTGGAAAGTCTACACATTCTAGTTATCAGATTCACATGGAATTATTCTGCAATTTAAATGTTTAAATATGAAACTATTTGTGAAAAAATTAAATGTAATTTTATCTTCTAAATGAGAGATTTGGTTTTCATAAGTGAACTAGGCTCAACTCAGTGGCCCCGCCCATGTGAACAGACATTGGTTGTAAACTATGAAACACGCCCTTCTCACCACCACTATATAAGCCCTTAACGAAAATGTAACATTTGAGTTTCCGAGGACGTGAGGACAACGGTCCATACGTTGAAAGGGCTAATATCAAACTACAGAACTAAGCCAACTTCAGCATGAGCTTAAAGTATGGCAACTTGGTATGAACTTTGAACTCTTATTCACTAAAGAAGTGATATCTGCTAGCCGGTGAGTGAGCAGCAGCAGCTGTAAAAGTGGGCTTGGAAGGGACGGACAAAGTATCTCTTCTACCAAACACACAACGTTACTACACCACATGCGTTCTACCAGACATTCTTCAGAGGACAGGAAGATCTCCGTTGGGCAACACGGCCTTCCATCTACGACCAACCTATTGAAGCACAGCTCAGAGTAAATATTCCTTGAATTTTCCTTTTCCGAATGGGCGGTTATTTAGAGCGCACAAGATTATCTATTTACGATAGCATAGTTTTACAAGGTCCGATCAGAGACCAAATTCCTTTGTTCCTCAGTCTTCCAAGGGCTTTCATTCAAAACCCAACCCCCTTTCTTTGTGTAACCAGCCGTTTTATCTGTTCCGTTTGCTAGGGACGTTTTCTTTTATAACATAATTAGTAATCAATGTATTACCCATCCTGTGTATGTGTAATTCTGTGTAATTGTTTAGGTATTTAGTAAACAAATAATTAAACCACATTTTGTATTGCTGATTCAACTTGTTAGCCAGGGTTCGTGAAGATAACCAAGAATTCTACAACTTCAGATGAGACTGAATAAGGTGACGATTAAGAATTGACCGCTTTTGATGTAAAAGATTACCAGGTCTTTAAGAGTTTATTCGGAAGATAACAGCTCTATAAACATTATTTTGTGGTGGCCTGACTTTCCAGTTAATTACATTTACATGATTAGTTCAATCAGGTAATATTAATTACAGAGAAATTATTTTATAGAATAGCATGTCATATCACTTAATCCGGCATAGCAAAGACACCACACTACTAACGGAGATTACATGCACCTGCATTTTAAAGCAAGCTTGTTTGCAACCAAAAACCCACAAGAATAAACTAGCAGAGCAGTTGATCTCTCCTTGCTACCGTGTCAAGTGATTATAATACCAGACAGCTGCTTCTAGATACTCTACTCCTGCCCACAATGAAATATTGACCTATCAGGAGCATCAGAAGCTGTAAGGCTGATGAATGTAAAAAATACAAAATAAAAAGTAGAATAACAATATAAACGAATATAGAAGTCGTATGCCCATATTTAATTCAAACAGTTCACCTTATAATGGCAAAATAATATAATGTATGCCATTTGAAATACATGTAACTTAATTAGTCTGCATTTTTATTTAATAAAAACAATATAGATCATAAAACTCAATCACGAATGACTTGATTTAGCTACACATTTCAAATACGTACCGTCCAGGAATATTTTACACCCAATCTTGATAATAAATTACCAAACCAAACCATTTTTTTTTTACAGTTTAATGGATTACATAGATTGGAAACAAATAAAATAATAAGAGAAGCATACACCAACATCAGTTTTCCATTCATACAACATGTTGGGTAAATTACCACAGTATATTTGCTGTTGAAAACAAGGAACTACTTTATTTCAATTGTACGGAACGATTGTCAAATAGATAAATCGCCAATAGTCTGCTCAAAACACAGTACTAAGTTTTTCCGAAACCGCTCTAGGATTTCACCATGATTTTAAAACAGTTACAGAGTTTAATTGCTGTGATTGAAGAAATCTGAAGATGGATCAACAACATTGTAGTTACTACACAATACTAACCTAATTTAAAAAATGAAAAGAAGGAAATCTGTACAGAATACAAAGATTCCAAAACATGCATCCTGTTTGCAACAAGGCATTAAAGTAATACTGGGAAAACCAAAAAATGGCAAAGAAATGTAGTTTTTGTCCTGAATACAAAGAATTATGTTTGGGTCAAATCCAACACAACACATCAATGATTACCACTCTTCGTATTTTCAACCATGGTGGTGGCTGCATTATGCTCTGAATATTCTCGTCATTTGCAAGGATAAGGGAGTTTTGGGGGGGGATAAATATAAAGCAAAGGCAAAATCCTCGAGGAAAACCTGCTTCTGACTGCTTTCCTACAGACAGCAGGACAATAACCTAAAACTCAAGGCCAAATATACACTGGAGTTGCTTACCAAGACGACATTGAATGTCCCCGAGTGGCCTAGTTACAGTTTTGACTCAAATCAGCTTGAAAATCTATGTCGAGACTTGAAAATGGCTGTCTTAGCAATGATCAACAACCAACTTGACAGTGCTTAAATAATTGTAAAAATAATAAATGGTAAATATTCTACAATCCAGGTGTGCAAAGCTCTAAGAGACATATCCAAAAAGACTCACAGCTGTAATCATTAGCAACGGTGATTCTAACATGTATTGACTCAGGGAGTTGAATACTTATCTAATCAACATATGTAACTTTTTATTTTTCATTCATCATTAAAGAAATTCATAATTCTTCTTCCACTTTGACATTACATAAGAAATCTGACAGTTAAATCCATGTTAATTGCTACAAAATGTGGAAAAAGTCAAGGGTTGTGAATACTTTCTGAAAGCACTGTAAGTGAGGAGGACACGTCCCCCACAACATTCCAGAGGGCTATTTTGTCCCTCACAATCATTTGCAGTCCACTGAATGCTTAGTTCATATAGCCATGTTTTTTTAAGTCACTACTTTTGACTTTTAATTCACTCTGTACTATCCCATGGGCAAATTTTCAAATGCATATCATTGCTCTTACCATACTACACTTGGAAGAGAAAAAAACGATTTAACCTCCAATAGCCGCTAAATAAGGTTGTGTCCAAAAGTGTGGTTTCCGTTTTCTTCCTACAACTTTGGCTCTAAATGTTGAAGGGTTTAAGCAATCAGTTACACACACACACACACACACACACACACACACACTACCAGATTATAACAGTAACTTTCTGATGCAAACCATACATATTTCACGGAAAGTTCTACACTTGTTATATTCGGGGCATGTGACAAATGAAGTTTGATTTGATTTCAATTTGGGTGACCTTGACATATACTGTAATTGTGTGTTATTTTGTGCATTTATTAAGGTAATGGCAGTAAGGACAAATTCAAATGTTTAATACATTTTTTTTTACACATTTGTTTCTGAGACCCCCGGTGTCTTAACATGAACAATCAAATAGCTTGATTGTCCATGTTATTACTGTCTTAAAACAACGCTATGTGTTAGGGTAGTAGATAAAATGTTTTGTTTGTAATAGAAAATCAATGGGCAATTATCTTTTAACCAAGCACTCCACAGAGGAAGAAGGCCATACCTTACTGGTCCCTGGCACAGAAAAATGCTGAAAGAAACCATGTTTCCTTACCTTGAAAGCAGTCTAAGCAGAGAGGCCAGTTATGCAACTACACTCAAACAGTCATTAAAACATGAAAAGGTTTGGTTTTTATCCAAAAATGATTTTTTTTTTTACCACAAATATGCATTCATAAAAAAAATGGATAGATTTTTGGAAGATTTTACACAATTTGATATTTTTCTAGAGACCTCTTTCTACTGTAACTACAATGCGGGAAAAACATATGTAGAAGTTCAAGCAGTGAAGCTACGAGAAACCCTAATACATTTGTTGCCGTTTTTCTTCTTCTTGCGTAATGGAAAATTCTAATGCAAATTCCTGTGAGATGGTAAGACTTCCAAGCTTTTGCAAAAATGTAAAGGGCCAAGGGACACATCCTCTTAAACAATGCCATGTCAATTGGCTACATGGTGGCACTATAACAAGCAGTTGAAGATGAACATTTTAAAGGTCATTCCCCTTAACCTAGGAGACCTGAAATTCGGTACATAGGTCCCTCTCCTCACAAGGAACAAATTTGCCTCATGGACCCATAAGGTCCGCCATTAAGGATTTTTCACAATTTAGAAAATTGTGAAAGACACTTAAAATGCTACTCTTCTGGCACCGAAAGACGGGTGTGCACGAAACTTTATATGTGGCATCTATGGACAAAGCACTCTTAACACAATATGTTCCAGACTAGGAGCTCTAATACATGGCCGCTACTGACCAATAAACTTTCACATGGGCGTGGTCTGGCACATAAATCATATATTCATATTTGTATTTCAACAAAACGTATACATTCTGCATGTTCCTAACAATGTCAAGACTCAACAAATGCAAGCATATTCAGATGGCCACAACGTCGTGCTATAACGGGCACGTTTATATCTCTTCATCTGTTTGACGTAGAGTGATAACATTTGACACGCATGTTCAGGGATGTGAGTCTAGCTCATCACTAATCCAACCCCCACGAAAGACACAAATTCATATACAGGTTTTTGTAGAGGTGCGAGGGCTGCCACACTAGGTGCCAGGAGACCTGTTGTTCTGGGGTGTGACACTGGGCAAAAATGGTCAAATACCAGAGGAAATCTTAAACACTATATTTCTGTATATCTGAAATTGTATGCTCCAGATACGTATGTCCTTCATTTCATATACAGAGCTAGGATATGCTCCGTGATGGGACAGTTTCTACATGCTTCTATTCCGGACCTCAGAAATATCCCTGCTATCTTATGAGTCCAGGGAGATATCTGGGGTGAGATACGTTCAACACACACCAACAATACTATTTCAGAATGTGGGGGGGACAAAGTTGCGCCCCTGCACATCACAATGTCACAGATGTCTCAGGTTTTGAGGGAGCGTGCAATTGGCATGTTGACTGCAGGAATATCCACCAGAGCTGTGGTAGATCATTTAATGTTAATTTCCAACCTCGTTTTAGAGAATTTTCTGTAGGTCCAATCGTCCTCACAACCACAGAACACGCGCAACTTCGCCAGTCCAGGACTTCGACTGTCACGTTCTGACCTTAGTTATTTTATTATGTCTTTGTTTTAGTATGGTCAGGGCGTGAGTTGGGTGGGTTGTCTATGTTTGTTTTTCTATGTTGTGTTTTGCATTTGGCCTGGTATGGTTCTCAATCAGAGGCAGGTGTCGTTAGTTGTCTCTAATTGAGAATCATACTTAGCCTTTTTTCACCTGTGTTTCGTGGGTGATTATTTTCTGTTCTGTGTTTTGTATTTCACTGTTCAGGACTGTTTCATTTTCGTTGGTTTCGTTTTCATATAATAAACACAATATGGACACTTACCACGCTGCGCATTGGTCCTCCGATCCTTCTTACTACTCCTCCTCAGAAGAGGAGGACGAGAATCGTTACACCGACATCCAGCTTCTTCACCTGCGGAATCGTCTGAGATCAGACACCCGGGCAGCTGATGAAACTGAGGAGTATTTTGGTCTGTAATAAATCCCTTTTGTGGGGAAAACCCAGTCTGATTGGCTGGGCCTACAACCCCAGTGATTGGGCCTATGCCCTGACAGGCCCACCGATGGCCGCGCCTTTGCCAATCATGTGTAATCTATCCATTAGGGCCTAGTGAATTTATTTCAATTGACTGATTTGTATGCTGTAGCATTAAGATTTCCCTTCACTGGAACTAAGGGGCCTGGACATGAAAAAACAACCACAGACCATTATTCCTCCTACACTAAACTTTATTGTTGTTACTATGCATCGGAGTAGGTAGCGTTCTCCGGCATCCGACGGATGTTCCAGAGTCCTATGGTGGCGAGCTTTACATCACTCCAGCCAACGCTTGACATAGCGCATGGTGATTTTAGACTTGTGTGCGGCTGCTCTGCCATGGAAACCCATTTCATGAAGCTCCCAACTAACAGTTTTTGTGCTGATGTTGCTTCCAGAGGCAGTTTTGATCTCGGTAGTGAGTGTTGCAACCGACAACAGACTATTTTTATTCTCCACGCACTTCAGCACTCGGCGGTCCTGTTCTTTGAGCTTTTGTGGCTTACCATTTCGCAGCTGAGCCGTTGTTACTCCTAGACGTTTCCACTTCTCAGAGGAATGATTTGGTTTTGCGTTTCTCCTGAAGGAGGTTAGGGGAGGAGAGGAATGATTTTGGTTTGGCATTTCTCCTGAAGGAGATTAGGGGAGGAGAGGAATGACTCAGTTTATTTGTCACGTGCACAGGATACAATAGGTGTAAAACAGTATGGTAAAATAATTACTTTCAAGTTATTTCCCAACAATACAGTATTTAATATCAAAGCGTAACTGACTAAATAATGAAAGACAAGCACTGTAGTTTTGAATTCTGTTGAGTTAGTGTGAAGAGGTGGACACATTATTGCTGTCTATGAATAAGGACAAACCACCTGGTACCAACAACCTGAATGGTAAATTACTGAGGTTGGCAGCAGAACACATTGCGACTCCTATTTGCCACTTCTTCAGTTAAACTCTAAAAGAACAAAGCCGTTGATATTGAATTTGGCCTTCACTACCTTAGCCCATAGAAACACATTGAATAACACATTCATCAATGGCAAAAATGACAGTCAAAAAATGAATCATAAGGAATAAGGTTTTGAAGCGTCTTATGGATTTACATCCTCTGTCTTATCATGGATCGAGAGTTACTTACAGTTGAAGTCAGAAGTTTACATACACTTTAGCCAAATACATTTAAACTCAGTTTTTCACAATTCCTCACATTTAATCAGAATAAAAATTTGCTGTCTGAGGTAAGTTAGGATCACTACTTTATTTTAAGAATGTGAAATGTCAGAATAATAGTAGAGATAATGATTTATTTCAGCTTTAATTTCTTTCATCACATTCCCAGTGGGTCAGAAGTTTACATACACTCAATTAGTATTTGGCAGCATTGCCTTTAAATTGTTTAACTTGGGTCAAACGTTTCCACAAGCTTCCCACTATAAGTTGGGTGAATTTTGGCCCATTCCTCCTGACAAAGCTGGTGTAACTGAGTCAGGTTTGTAGGCCTCCTTGGTCGTACACACTTTTTCAGTTCTACCCACACATTTTCTATAGGATTGAGGTCAGGGATTTGTGATGGCCACTCCAATACCTTGACTTTGTTGTCCTTAAGCCATTTTTCCACAACTTTGGAAGTATGCTTGGGGTCATTGTCCATTTGGAAGATCCATTTGCGACCAAGCTTTAACTTCCTGACTAATGTCTTGAGATGTTGCTTCAATATATCCACATCGTTTTCCGTCCTCACGGTGCCATCTATTTTGTGAAGTGCACCAGTCCCTCCTGCAGCAAAGCACCCACACAACATGAAGCTGCCACCCCCTTGCTTCACAGTTGGGATGGTGTTCTTCGGCTTGCAAGCTTACCCATTTTTCCTCCAAACATAACGATGGTCATTAAGGCCAAACAGTTCTATTTTTGTTTCATCAGACCAGAGGACATTTCTCCAAAAAGTACGATCTTTGTCCCCATGTACAGTTAAAAAACTGTAGTCTGGCTTTTTTATGGCGGTTTTGGAGCAGTGGCTTCTTCCTTGCTGAGCGGCCTTTCATGTTATGTCGATATAGGAATTGTTTTACTGTGGATATAGATACTTTTGTACCTGTTTCCTCCAGCATCTTCACAATGTCCTTTGCTGTTGTTCTGGGATTGGTTTGCACATTTCACACCAAAGTACGTTCATCTCTAGGAGACAGAACGAGTCTCCTTCCTGAGCGGTATGACGGCTGAGTGGTCCCATGGTGTTTATACTTGCATACTACTGTTTGTACAGATGAAGGTGGTACCTTCAGGCGTTTGGAAATTGCTCCCAAGGATGAACCAGACTTGTGGAGGTCTACAATATATTTTCTGAGGTCTTGGCTGATTTCTTTTCATTTTCCCATGATGTCAAGCAAAGAGGCACTGAGTTTGAAGGGTGGCCTTGAAATACATCCACAGATACACCTCCAATTGATTCAAATTATGTCAATTAGCCAACAGAACCTTCTAAAGCCTTGACATAATTTTCTGGAATTTTCCAAGCTGTTTGAAGGCACAGTCAACTTAGTGTACGTAAACTTCTGACCCACTGGAATTGTGATACAGTGACTTATAAAGTGAAATAATCTGTCTGTAAACAATTGTTGGAAAAATGACTTGTGTCATGCACAAAGTAGATGTCATAACCAACTTGCCAAAACTATAGTTTGTTAACAAGAAATGTGTGGAGAAGTTAAAAAACGAGTTTGAATGCAAGAGCATAGACTTATCCTTACCTTTTGAAGTAGATAGTGAATCTCAGACAAGATATCAGATGCGTCCCATTCTCTATGTTATGCGCTGTGAGCCATGGTCAAAGTGCAGTACATAGGGAATAGGGAGCCATTTGGAGGACATGCATATTCCTGTGTGCTAGGCTAATCTCCTCTATATCATGGAAGAGATGATACCTGTTATTCCTGTGTGCTAGGCTAATCTCCTCTATATCATGGAAGAGATGATACCTGTTATTCCTGTGTGCTAGGCTAATCTCCTCTATATCATGGAAGAGATGATACCTGTTATTCCTGCGTGCTAGGCTAATCTCCTCTATATCATGGAAGAGATGATACCTGTTATTCCTGTGTGCTAGGCTAATCTACTCTTTATCATGGAAGAGATGATACCTGTTATTCCTGTGTGCTAGGCTAATCTACTTTTTATCATGGAAGAGATGATACCTGTTATTCCTGTGTGCTAGGCTAATCTCCTCTATATCATGGAATAGATGATACCTGTTATTCCTGTGAGCTAGGCTAATCTCCTCTATATCATGGAAGAGATGATACCTGTTATTCCTGTGTGCTAGGCTAATCTCCTCTATATCATGGAAGAGATGATACCTGTTATTCCTGTGTGCTAGGCTAATCTCCTCCATGTGATGGAAGAGATGATACCTGTTATTCCTGTGTGCTAGGCTAATCTCCCCCATGTGATGGAAGAGATGATAACTGTTATTCCTGTGTGCTAGGCTAATCTCCTCTATATCATGGAAGAGATGATACCTGTTATTCCTGTGTGCTAGGCTAATCTCCATGTGATGGAAGAGATGATACCTGTTATTCCTGTGTGCTAGGCTAATCTCCTCCTTGTGATGGAAGAGATGATACCTAATATTCCTCAGCCCTTCATGAGCTGAATCTGCTCTGATGTGATAGTACTGGAATTCATCAGATAAGTGGAATGACTGGGGGTACTCCAAGAGAGGTTAGGGAAACACTGCACTCATCTGCACACTGAAGTACTCAGTGAAATTGTCTTGATGGCTTCTCTTTCACTGTCTGTATATCTGTGTGTCTCTCTCTTTCTCTCTCAGGAGACTATCAACATGGTGATGTTGACCATTCTTCTGCTGGTCAGTGCTGCCTTTGCACTGGGTGATACCCTAACTCTGGACGAAGCAAGTAAGAGAGTTCATCTCACTCTTTACAGCATTCATTCAATCATTCATGCAATGTGTGTGTGTGTGTGTGTGTGTGTGTGTGTGTGTGTGTGTGTGTGTGTGTGTGTGTGTGTGTGTGTGTGTGTGTGTGTGTGTGTGTGTGTGTGTGTGTGTGTGTGTGTGTGTGTGTGTGTGTGTGTGTGTGTGTGTGTGTGTATTGTAGATCAGTCCGTCTCTACCCACCTTTAAAGTCGGCTGCAATTTCTAACGTGCCCTGTGTCTTCTCCTTACAGATGCTATGATGGGATCTGCAGCAGATTTTAAAAAAGCCCCACAGGCTGGTTCCAGTTTAATTCACGCTGCTTCATGTTTGTCCAGACTGCAAGGACATGGCCTGAAGCAGAGGTATAATGCTTAGCTTTACTGTGAATTAAAGAAGTTCAATTGAATTCAACTGGCTTATTTGGATTGACGATACATTAAAGGGGATTTGGCCTTATCTAAACAGGAACATGCTTCATGTAAAGTACTGAACCTCCACTTTAAGTTATTGTCTAATTTTGAATGTTCTATAGTCTTTGCAATATTTGTTTAATGTGTGGAGTCAGAACTCCTGTATATTGTAACCCACAGGCCATGGGTTAAGACAGAGATAAACTAATATCTCGAAGAGGCTATTTCAAAGAACATTAGTTGTGATGGACAATATTTGATTGTGAGAGTCTTAGACCACAAATTCTCAAAAAGACTGGACAACTGACTAATACCTATGTTATGACATGTCTTTGTCCCTGTCTATGGCTTGCTCTAGCGCCACTGTATGTTCCTTGGAAGAAAACTGATGTCTGTGCAGAACACTGTAAAGTACCTTGGAGCAAACCTGGCGTCTGTGCACAGCTCTGAGGAGTCCCAATTTCTACAGGCGGTGGTGTTGATCAAGACTGGCGATTTCCCTCTGACCTGGATTGGAGGATATGATGCTGTTCAGGCAAATGTGGAAAAGGTACCCAATTGTCATATTTGAAAAAAAGTTAAAATACCTTAATAGAAAATTACTACAGTAAAAGTGAAATGTTTACTCTCCCTGGACAGTTCCGCTATAGTATACTCACAGATTTAGAGGATTTTTGATATACTTATCATTATGTCAAGGGCCACTCCTGAAGTCAGTTCCCATATAATTTACGCCTGACACAATCAAATCAAATTTTATTAGTCACATGCCCTCGAATACAAAAGGTGTAGACCTTACAGTGAAATGCTTACTTACGAGCCCCTAACCAACAATGCAATTTTTAAAAATACGGATAAGAATAAGAAAAAGTAACAATTAATTAGAGCAGCAGTAAAATACAATAGCGAGACTATATATATATACTGTATACAGGGGGTACCGGTACAGAGTCAATGTGCGGGGGCACCGGTTATATGGACATGTAGGTAGAGTTATTAAAATGACTATGCTTAGATAATAACAACAGAGAGTAGCAGCGGTGTAAAAGAGGGGGAGAGGGGGCAATGCAAATAGTCTGGGTGGCCATTTGATTAGATGTTCAAGAGTCTTATGGCTTGGGGGTAGAAGCTGTTCAGAAGCCTCTTGGACCTAGACTTGCCATGCGGTAGCCGCTTGCCGGTAGAAGAGAGAACAGTCTATGACTGGAGTGGCTGGAGTCTGACCATTTTTAGGGCCTTCCTCTGACACCTCCAGGTATAGAGGTTGTGGATGGCAGGAAGCTTGGCCCCAGTGATGTACTACCCTCTGTAGTATCTCTTTGCATACCCTTAATTCTTGCCTAATATCTTGGCATGCATAATTTTTTTTTTTTTTTTACAATTCTGATATTTTTAATAATGTGATAGGCATTCTGCACTGAGTCACACAGTATAATGGTTGTTAAAAGCAGAATCTTGATAATATTACCGTTATGTTCACACATACATCATTCCAGTTTAACAATTCTAAATCACTTTGGCACAGTAGGCATCAAGTCACTTGCCAATAATGTCGCATAACACATTTGAAATTGGTGATATTCTTACCGAACACTATTGAAGTTGACAATAGCCCCTAGATGCTGTCAAATGCCCAATTTGTTTAAGAATTGCATATTTTTTTTACCAAACATGATATTTCGCTTGAAATAATCAGAAGAAAAATAGGCATCAAGTTACTTTCCGAAATGTTGCATAAATGCTTGAAAGGGCTATTATTTTTACCGAACACCATTAAAGTTTACATAGCCCCTAAATGCTTTCAATTACCCAATTCTATAAGCATGCCCAATTTAGGCATTATTTTAACAACATGATATTCCGCTTGAAAAAACATGGTTATTGAAATAATCGGAAACAATATGTGATTATTTTTTAGCCTAGTGGTTAGAAGTATTTAGGCATATCATGTGAATAAGGCCTCATGTGAAATCATTGTCTTAAGCACAAGATATGCTGTTGCATGTAGGTCTAGATTATTTATGGGTTGATCATATAAAAATATCAAAACATTATGTTAACAACTCCAAAGAAATGTCCTGTCTGTGGTGGAGGAAGCACTGACTCACTGCCTTTTTCGATTATCAAAACACCTGCTGGTAACTCTTAACTGGTTAGGACTGCTCATGAGGTGTCCTAAATATCTGCTGACTAGGTGTGACTCTTATGACTAATGAGACTTCATGTATAGCTTTTATTTTTATCCATAAGATAAAGATGTTCTCATAACTTACGACCAATACTCTGAGACGCTTTGTGGATACGGCCCCAGATCTAGGATTGGAAGTTCTTATAGATGCCCACTGCAGTAGCCACTGACACACAGTGTGTTGTAGTGGGATAGCATAGTAGGCTAGAGTGAGTACTATGGCATCATAGGTCCTTAATTGTTTTAATATCTAAATATGTTTTAACATTCTGAAAGTTCTTTGGCAGTGATTTCAGTTTATAATGTTGAAGTCTGCGTTACACCATTTAAATGAATGGGGATAGAACACGCTATATAGTTTAAAAAATATATGAATGGAAGAAAAAAGCTGTTTTGATGCAATCTAAGTTGAGTCAGCCTGCACATTTCCATGTTGAGTTGGTGCTTGTATCTTAAATGGATCAAGAGCACTGGCTAATCTGAAGGCACCTTTGAAGTCTATGGAGCTTTTATGCACATTTTAAATGGTTATTGTTCAAAAAGTACAAGAAGTATCAACAATCTTTTGACCAGCGATCAACATAATTTGAGTCCGTCTGTATATCAGCCTGTACATGTCAATGTTGATTTAATGTTTGCAGCATTAACATTTCAAGAGCAATGACTAATCCAAATATTTCCCACTGAATCCTATGGAGCTTTTATGCTAATTTAAAACGGCTATAGTTCAAAAAGTACAAATGGTATCAAAAAGTAAGCTATTCCAGACCATTCTGCCCATTTGGAAGTTTGTATGGCATTTCTAGCTTAAAGCTGGAATCCACAATATTGAAACGGCCACTTACGTTTACGATATTACAATAAAGAACTTACTTCAAATAGCGGTCTTTTCAAACAGCACTTACACTAAAAGGGAATTATCATATTTTTCACAGAATTATTACAATCCTCAGTGTGGAAATATATAATATATACTGCTCAAAAAAATAAAGGGAACACTAAAATAACACATCCTAGATCTGAATTAATGAAATATTCTTATTAAATACTTTTTTCTTTACATAGTTGAATATGCTGACAACAAAATCACACAAAAATTATCAATGTAAATCAAATTTATCAACCCATGGAGGTTTGGATTTGGAGTCACACTCTAAATTAAAGTGGAAAACCACACTACAGGCTGATCCAACTTTGATGTAATGTCCTTAAAACAAGTCAAAATGAGGCTCAGTAGTGTGTGTGGCCTCCACGTGCCTGTACGACCTCCCTACAACGCCTGTGCATGCTCCTGATGAGGTGGTGGATGGTCTCCTGAGGGATCTACTCCCAGACCTGGACTAAAGCATCCGCCAACTCCTGGACAGTCTGTGGTGCAATGGAGTGGATGGAGTGAGACATGATGTCCCAGATGTGCTCAATTGGATTCAGGTCTGGGGAACGGGCGGGCCAGTCCATAGCATCAATGCCTTCCTCTTGCAGGAACTGCTGACACACTCCAGCAACATGAGGTCTAGCATTGTCTTGCATTAGGAGGAACCCAGGGCCAACCGGACCAGCATATGGTCTCACAAGGGGTCTGAGGATCTCATCTCGGTACCTAATGGCAGTCAGGCTACCTCTGGTGAGCACATGGAGGGCTGTGTGGCCCCCCAAAGAAATCCCACCCCACACCATGACTGACCCACCGCCAAACCGGTCATGCTGGAGGATGTTGCAGGCAGCAGAATGTTCTCCACGGCGTCTCCAGACTGTCACGTCTGTCACATGTGCTCAGTATGAACCTGCTTTCATCTGTGAAGAGCACAGGGCGCCAGTGGCGAATTTGCTAATCTTGGTGTTCTCTGGCAAATGAAAAACGTCCTGCACTGTGTTGGGCTGTATAAGCACAACCCCCACCTGTGGACGTCGGGCCCTCATACCACCCTCATGGAGTCTGTTTCTGACCGTTTGAGCAGACACATGCACATTTGTGGCCTGCTGGAGGTCATTTTGCAGGGCTCTGGCAGTGCTCCTCCTGCTCCTCCTTGCATAAAGGCGGAGGTAGCGGTCCTGCTGCTGGGTTGTTGCCCTCCTACGGCCTCCTCCACGTCTCCTGATATACTGGCCTGTCTCCTGGTAGCGCCTCCATGCTCTGGACACTACGCTGACAGACACAGCAAACCTTCTTGCCACAGCTCGCATTGATATGTCATCCTGGATGAGCTGCACTACCTGAGCCACTTGTGTGGCTCCGTCTCATGCTACCACTAGACTGAAAGCACCGCCAGCATTCAAAAGTGAACAAAACCAGCCAGGAAGCATAGGAACTGAGAAGTGGTCTGTGGTCCCCACCTGCAGAACAACTCCTTTATTGGGGGTGTCTTGCTAATTGCCTATAATTTCCACCTGTTGTCTTTTCCATTTGTACAAAAGCATGTGAAATGTATTGTCAATCAGTGTTGCTTCCTAAGTGGACAGTTTGATTTCACAGAAGTGTGATTGACTTGGAGTTACATTGTGTTGTTTAAGTGTTCCCTTTATTTTTTTGAGTAGTGTATATATATCCGACTTCAACTGTATATATATATCCGGTATATAATATATTTCCACACTATGAGGATTGGAATAATTCTGTGAAAAATATGAATTTTACATACACTTAGGGGGGAATCATAAAAACGTGTTTTTCAACCACTCCACAAATGTCTTGTTAACAAACTATAGTTTTGGCAAATCGGTTAGGACATCTACTTTGTGCATGACACAAGTAATTTGTTCAACAATTGTTTACAGACAGATTGTTTCACTTATAATTCATTGTATCACAATTCCAGTGGGTCAGAAGTTTACATACACCAAGTTGACTGTGCCTTTAAACAGCTTGGAAATTTCCAGAAAATTATGTCATCGCTTTAGAAGCTTCTGATAGGCTAATTGACATCATATGAGTTAATTTGAGGTGTACCTGTGGTTGTATTTCAATGCCTACCTTCAAACTCAGTGCCTCTTTGCTTGACATCATGGGAAAATTAAAATAAATCAGCCAAAAAAGAATTATAAACCTCCACAAGTCTGGTTCATCTTGGGAGCAATTTCCAAACACCTGAAGGTACCACATTAATCTGTACAAACAATAGTATGCAAGTTTAAACACCATGGGGCCACGCAGCCGTCATACACCAGCTCTGTCAGGAGGAATGGGCAAAAATTCACCCAACTTATTGTGGGAAGCTTGTGGAAGGCTACCTGAAACGTTTGACCCAAGTTAAACAATTTAAAGGCAATGCTACCAAATACTAATTGAGTGTATGTAAACTTCTGACCCACTGGGAATGTGATGAAAGAAATAAAAGCTGAAATAAGTCAGTCACTCTACTATTATTCTGACATTTCACATTCTTAAAATAAAGTGGTGATCCTAACTGACCTAAGACAGGGAATTTGTACTAGGATTAAATGTGAGGAATTGTGAAAAACTCAGTTGAAATGTATTTGGCTAAGGTGTATGTAAACTTCCGACTTCAGCTGTACATATACAACACAGGGAAATCAAGTTTTTCACTGCACTGGACCTTTAAGGATTTTATCAAGAGTGGAAACATTTGAAACTATATAAATTGGGATTGTGTTGTATTTTTGTATCAAACCATGTTGTAATTTAATGTTTCACAAATTCTCTATATTTATTATTTATTTTTAGTGTGTTCGTGGTAGTGAAGGGTAACTTTTCCATTGTTTATTAATAGAACAACGGGATAAAACTCAATAGTAAACCTTTATATTTCTTCCAGGTATACAGTTATTAGGCTAGTAAGCCTACAGTGGCATAGTGTACTTTGTTGAAGAAACAATGTCTGAATAGGAATGTGATAGAGTAATTTGTTATTCGTTGGAAGTCGTTATCTTAAAGCTGGAATCCTTAATGGTGAAACAGCCATATTCGTTTGCGATATTACAACAACAAAGATGTTTCTGCAAACAACGAACACTGTTTTTTCCCTCTGACATCTTCACATGCGCTAGAAGAGCACACAATGTACTGCAATGTTTTTAACATGCTGCACAACGCTCCTCAGCTCTGCTACAAAAACAGTGGTGCCATTTCCCTCTACTGCAGATTCCATCTTTTAACAGTTGTAGACATGTTTTTTTATTTTTATTTTACCTTTATTTAACCAGACAAGTCAGTTAAGAACAAATTCTTATTTTCAATGACGGCCTAGGAACAGTGGGTTAACTGCCTGTTCAGGGGCAGAATGACAGATTTGTACCTTGTCAGCTCGGGGGTTTGAACTTTCAACCTTCCAGTTACTAGTCCAACTGAGCAGGGGATAAGTACATCTGAGTGGCTAGCTTGAGAAACTGTAACGATTCCCGTTGGTGGAAGGAGAGGAGGAGCAAAATGCAGCGTGGTAAGTGTTCATCATATTTTAATTGAAAAACGGAACACTACACAAAATAACAACAAAGAGAAAACGAAACAGTTCTGCCAGGTGAACAGACACTAAACCGAAATTAAACACCCACAACCAAAATGGGGAAAACAGGCTACCTGAGTATGATTCTCAATCAGAGACAACGAATGACACCTGCCTCTGAGAACCATACTAGGCCAAACACATAGAAATATAACAGAGAAAAACCCCACCCCAACTCACGCCCTGACTAACCTAACACAAAGACATAAAAAAGGAACTAAGGTCAGAACGTGACAGAAACAGACGCCTCTCAAGTCCTCATCTGCAGCTTCATTAAATAGTACCCGCAAAACACCAGTCTCAACATCAACAGTGAAGAGGCGACTAAGGGATAAAAAATGTTTTTTTTTTTATTCTTATTTAACCAGGTAGGCTAGTTGAGAACAAGTTCTCATTTGCAACTGTGACCTGGCCAAGATAAAGTAAAGCAGTTTGACACATACAACAACAGAGTTACACATGGAATAAACAAAACATACAATCAATAATACAGTAGAAAAAGTCTATATACAACATGTGCAAATGAGGTAGGATAAGGGAGATAAGGCAATAAATAGGCCATGGTGGCGAAGTCATTACAATATAGCAATTAAACACTGGAGTGGTGGAATGTGCAGAAAATGAATGTCCAAGTAACAGGGCAGACGTTTTTTAGAATCCCAGAATGTAACTTTGTGTTTCCAAACTCTCACTGGGTATAGAAATGTGTGAGTACAAGATGTGCTCGATAGAGCCAAACGTATTCGACTTGTATGGGATGGTGTGATACTCATTGTGTGATTGACTCTCTCCGCGAACAGCTAGCTAGTATAATATCCTACTATACAGCAGCTGAAGAATCTAACACTGTAAAAGTGAGAAAAAAATCGATAATGTAATAGTGTCTGGTTGAAAATACAAGCTACACAGGACATTCCAATCAGCAGGTTTTGCATGGGTGGAGTTTGGTTTGCCTGGTGACATCACCATGTGGTAAAAGTTAATAGACCAATAACAAAGAGTTTGAAACCTCTGCCAATAACAACACATTTCAGTTTACATATCCCTCCCATTAGGCCCCTCCGCTCTGGTGGATTGATTCACATGTTGAGTCCCTCCAGGATTTGTTGAGATATTTGCTGGCAAAAAAATGCTTTGTTTTTCTGGGGGAATTCTGACTTTTTCCCTGGCAATATGATTTTGTCCAATTTGTCTCGAAAATACGCTGACGAGGGTCACGGGGAAAAGTTTGTAGAAGAAGTGTGGCTTGATTAAACCATATAATACGCTATTATGTGCGGTGATTGGTTGAAATTGCTAGCGCTCCTTTTGTACTGCGTGATGGGTCAGTCATTCGATAATTGCGATGTCTTGACTGTCCCCAATGTTGCCTGCATGTGCCTGGAGTCAAAACGCCCCGAGACCGCTTGAAGGAAGCAGACAATTGAGCAGTATCTGAAAAAGCGTGACCCCAAGTTTCAGATTGTCTTATAGCCCCTAGTGTGTGGCATGAGGTTGCGAGAACATTTCCCCCTCTATTTTTGGGATATGTCAACGACCTGCTTTGAATTCTTTGAATTCATTGAATCCATTCTCAGAGAACACGGATACGTATAACACGTAGCTTCATGTCTGATTCGTAATTGGATCATATCCTATCTAAATAATATGTACTATTGAAACGGACATCCACCCGGCACCAGACAGCATTCATTTTCACAGTGCATTAGCCTACGCTCGGACACCGGGGTTTATCTTGGACTAGCACACTCTGGAGATGTCTTTTTTTGGGATTACTCGTGGTGAGAGGCGCTCCCATCGAGCGCGACCTGGCTGGTGAATTGTTCAATTTCTTTAGCTACGGGTTAACTGAAACTCAATGGCTTCGTCTCGTAAACTGGTTCGGCGGAGAAATGTCACTACCTGGCCAAGAATGTCTTCAACTTTCTGGGCTGCGGTGCTACTGACCAGTCTGCTCATAATATACTGCGGTAAGGAATGGACAGTTTCAGTAGGTTATAACTGCGCACTTGCCGGTGTTGCTGCTTTAAGTGTGTTTTTATGGGATTTATGTCGATAATGGTTTTTGATTGGCTGATTATTGCCTTGGATAGAATGTATGCAGATTGTGTATGTTAACAATTTAATTCGTAGAGATGAAGATTGAATGTCTTCAACACTGCAACATCAGCTCAATGGAAACGTGTAGAGTTGCAGACAATTAGTTTAACAACAGCAGCATTTTCTCTACGCTAATGGACTATATTATAGTTTACACTTCCTCATGAAAAAAACGTTTTTTTCCCCCCGTTTTTTTTCTTGTTAGCGTATGATGAGGGTCGCCGGTTTGCCTGGGCGGGCGTCCCTGGTCAAGAAAAGTTTGAAAACTCCTGGCCTTTCGTCGTTTGCTGTCCGCAGCACTAGTACTGAAAGGTGCCCTGCGGAAAATTCTCCCCACGTCCATACCTGATTTACATTGTCAGCACCAGCTCACGATTCCTCCTGTTCAGCTGAGCGTGCAGTGTTTAGGAACAGCAGACACTCAAATACAATTCGTTGTCACGCATCTTTCCTGCAACAAAACGATTAACTTTGTTGTAAAAGTAATAAACCATATAGTGCGCCATGAAGGAGTATACCCAGCGCGCAACGTGCTGTAGTCCTATACAAATTGATAGCCTGTACCAGTGGTTTTGAAATGTCACCGTTTTTTACTTAGCGAAAATTCTGACTATGGTAAGCAAACTGAAGAAAAGTGTATGTTGGTATGTCCTAAGACAGAAATATACTTCCAAAATGTGGGTCTCCTCCAACCTCTCTCTCTGGCCTTTCAAATCAATTCAAGGTCAGGGCTCTGTGCAGGCTAGTCAAGTTCTTCCACACCGATCTCGACAAACCATTTGTGTATGGAACTTTTTTTGTGCACAGGGGCTTTGTCATGCTGAAACAGGAAAGGACCGGCTCCCGAGTTGCACAGCGGTCGAAGGCACTGCCTCTCAGTGCTAGAGGCGTCACAACAGACCCTGGTTCGATTCCAGACTGTATCACAACCGGACGTGATTGGAAGTCCCATAGGACGGAGCACAATTGGCCTAGCGTCATCCGGGTTAGGGTTTGGCCGGGGTAGGCCGTCATTACAAATAATAATTTGTTCTTAACTGACTTGCCTAGTTAAATAAGTTAAATAAAAATAGTCTAGAATGTAATTAGCGTTAACATTTCCCTTTACTAGAACTAAGGGGTCTAGCCAGAGCCATGAAGAACAGCACCTGACCATTATTCCTCCTTCACCAAACTTTATAGTTGCCACTATGCATTCGGGCAGGCAGTGTTTTTTTTCCTGCCATCCTCCAAGTCCAGATTTGTCCGTTGGACTGTTAGATGGTGAAGCGTGATTCATCACTCCAGAGAACGCGTTTCCACTGCTCCAACGCTTGGAATTGCGCATGGTGATCTTAGGCTGCTTGGCCATGAAAACCCATTTCATGAAGCTCCCGATGGACAGTTCTTGTTGCTTCCAGAGGCAGTTTGGAACTCGGTAGTGAGTGTTGCAAACGAGGACAGACAATTTTTTTACACACATCAGCAGTCGGCAATCCCGTTCTGTGAGTCTTTTGTTTAGAGATGTATCTACAGTGGGGCAAAAAAGTATTTAGTCAGCCACCAATTGAAAGTTCTCCCACTTAAAAAGATGAGAGGCCTGTAATTTTCATCATAGCTTCAACTATGACAGACAACATGAGGAGAATTTTTTTCTGAAAATCACATTGTAGGATTTTTTATTAATTTATTTGCAAATTATGGTGGAAAATAAGTATTTGGTCAATAATTAAAGTTTATCTCAATATTTTGTTATATACCCTTTGTTGGCAATGACAGAGGTCAAATGTTTTCTGTAAGTCTTCACAAGGTTTTCACACACTGTTGCTGGTATTTTGGCCCATTCCTCCATGCAGATCTCCACTAGAGCAGTGATGTTTTGGGGCTGTTGCTGGGCAACACGGACTTTCAACTCCCTCCAAAGATTTTCTATGGGGTTGAGATCTGGAGACTGGCTAGACCACTCCAGGACCTTGAAATGCTTCTTACGAAGCCACTCCTTCGTTGCCCGGCGGTGTGTTTGCGATCATTGTCAGGCTGAAATACCCAGCCACGTTTCATCTTCAATGCCCTTGCTGATGGAATAAGGTTTTCACTCAAAATCTCACGATGCATGGCCCCATTCATTCTTTCCTTTACACGGATCAGTCGTCCTGGTCCCTTTGCAGAAAAACAGCCCCAAAGCATGATGTTTTCACCCCCATGCTTCACAGTAGGTATGGTGTTCTTTGGATGCAACTCAGCATTCTTTGTCCTCCAAACACAACGAGTTGAGTTTTTACCAAAAAGTTATATTTTGGTTTCATCTGACCACACGACATTCTCCCAAGCTTCTTTTGGATCATCCAAATGCTCTCTAGCAAACTTCAGACGGGCCTGGACATGTACTGGCTTAAGCAGGGGGACACGTCTGGCACTTCAGGATTTGAGTCCCTGGCGGCGTAGTGTGTTACTGATGGTAGGCTTTGTTACTTTGCTCTCTGCAGGTCATTCACTAGGTCCCCCCGTGTGGTTCTGGGATTTTTGCTCACCGTTCTTGTGATCATTTTGACCCCATGGGGTGAGATCCTGCGTGGAGCCCCAGATCGAGGGAGATTATCAGTGCTCTTGTATGTCTTCCATTTCCTAATAATTGCTCCCACAGTTGATTTCTTCAAACCAAGCTGCTTACCTATTGCAGATTCAGTCTTCCCAGCCTGGTGCAGGTCTACAATTTAGTTTCTGGTGTCCTTTGACACCTCTTTGGTCTTTGGCCTTAGTGGAGTTTGGAGTGTGACTGTTTGAGGTTGTAGACAGGTGTCTTTTATACTGGTATAACAAGTTCAAACAGGTGCCATTAATACAGGTAACGTGTGGAGGACAGAGGAGCCTCTTAAAGAAGAAGTTACAGGTCTGTGAGAGCCAGAAATCTTGCTTGTTTGTAGGTGACCAAATACTTATTTTCCGCTTATTTTCCACCATAATTTGCAAATAAATTCATAAAAAATCCTACAATGTGATTTTCTTTCTTCTCATTTTGTCTGTCATAGTTGAAGTGTACCTATGATGAAAAGTACAGGCCTCATATTTTTAAGTGGGAGAACTAGCACAATTGGTGGCTGACTAAATACTTTTTTGCCCCACTGTAGCTAGCTAAACAATGAACCATAATTCCAACCCATACAGTACAAACGGATTGTTATAGCTGGCCACCATGCATGAAATGATGTGGTATGAATCTGCAGGTAGCTAAAGCTAACCAACTAGTTTCAATGTTAGCTAGCTAACTTTAGGTTATAACTAGCAATGCAAATAGTTTCTACTACACAGATCATGCACATAACGACAGCTAGTGTGCCAGCAAGCTAACATTTGCTAGCTATCTAAAAGTACGCTTTAACTTGCAATGAAAACAACCTTCTGACAAAATTAGAAATGTATAATATCTGAAAATGTAGCTAGACTCATACTGTATACATGGATGAATGCTTCATGGCAGACTGGGACCACTTCAGCTAAGTAAGGCATCCTGTGTCGCTTCCGTTTTGTTTGTAGCTACAGCTTGTTTGGCCCATTGTGTCAAGTCGCTCCGGTTCACACTGACAAAGTGCTGAAAGTAGTCCACAACTTTTTCCACTGATCTTTGTCGATAGCATCTGCTAAATTCAGGGCAGCAATGTTGTTGAGAGCAGTAGCAACAATTTTGCAGTTCTCCATGGCTAACCAATCTGAACAGACCAATCATGGCAGACCAATCTGAACTCATCGCTTGGCATGTCCAGCCCATCCGTTATCTCACTCATGGCTAATGGGAAGGTTCCTAACTTTTTTTCCATGGCTAAACCAACTAGGCTCATAATTTAGCTATTTTATTTGTATTTACGGATGGCATACAAGTATGGTATTAAGGTACATGAAAGTTCACATGTTCCCAAAGACATTTCTGCCCCAAAACTTTTTTGTTTTGCCTCACCTGTGAAGTAGTGTTGTGCGACATATGCCTAGCTTCCTGAAATGGGTCACATATGGTCATCCATTTGGCAGGAGGTTAGAAAGTACAGCTTAGTTTCCACCACATCTCTCTCTCGCTTTCTCTCTTTCTTTTCTCTCTCTGAATTCTGTTAGTTGCACACCTTCTCTTGTCCTTGTGTTTTTTTCCAGTGGGAATTGGAGGTCTTGATGCATCACTTCACAGCAAAAAAGGAGAACACAAGTCAATATCACAGGATGGTGGTACCAGGCAGTCATTTTAGGGACTGTAACTGGATTTATTTTTGTAAAACATAATGCAGCATTTTTCCATTAGGCACCAGTGCCGCAACACCACAGTGTAGTATCAATGTGTTGTCCATGCACAAGGAATAGGAAATCATTGTTGTCCATGCACAAGGAATAGGAAATCAGTGGAATTGTTTGATTGACATTGGTTTGTATTCAGTATGGCCCTTAGATCTTGATTGGTATTTTGGGGCTATGGCTTTGATTAGGAAGGAATCCAGTGGATTTGACCCTCCCATTTTAATACACAATCAATAATGTCTTGGTCAAAACACAAGGGCTTCTCTACCTATTCAGGCCACTGGCCTTAGGCGGATATACACAAACCTTGATGTATGTAAAATTGATGGCACCTTTAACAAGACTCTGAGAAAATTATGTTTGTGGGTTATGTTAGTTATGCAAGAATATTGAAGAGTTTATTTCCAAAACACGATATCCACCAATCTTTCACATTTGTGTTTTTTCATCAGAAATGATTGCTTATGGGTAGGGTTGGTCCTGTAAGTCACTCTGGATAAGAGCGTCTGCTGAATTACTGAAATGTAAATGTTTCTGGGAATTTTGAAACCCTACTCACCTTCATGTTTGTAAAGTACTGTATGACTGTTCTCTGATTTTTTTTAATAAGAGAACGTTTTTTTTTGCTAGCAATGATCAACAACCAATTTGGCAGAGCTGTAATAGGCCTGGGCGATTTGGCCAAAATATAATATCGTAGTATTACATTTGTTTTGATGGTTTGACGGTATTTTATGTTTTGAAATAATACAAATTCAAAATTTGCTTTATGAGTAGGGCATGACCCTACTGGGTAACACATACAATATAAATATAAAAGGATGTGGACACTGCTATTTCAGCCACACTCGTTGATGACCGAGGTATAAAATCAGCACACAGCCATGCAATCTCCACAGACAAACATTGGCAGTAGAATGGTCTTACTGAACAGCTCAGTAACTTTCAATGTGGCACCGTCATTGGATGCCACTTTTCCAAATCGTCAGTTAATCAAATTGCCCTGCTAGAGCTGCCCCGGTCAACTGTAAGTGCTGTTATTGTGACGTGGAAACGTATTGGAGCAACAACGACTCAGCCACGAAGTGGTAGGTCACACAAGCTCACAGAATAGGACCGCCAAGTGTTGAAGTGCGTAGTGTGTATTAATCGTCTGTCCTTGATTACAACACTCACTACCGAGTTCCAAACTGCCTCTGGAAGCAATGTCAGCACAATAACTGTTAATCGGGAGCTTGGGTTTCCATGGCCGAGCAGCTGCACACAAGCCTAAGATCACCATGCGCAATGCCAAGCGTCGGCTGGAGTGGTGTAAAGCTCGCCGCCATTGGATTCTGGAGCAGTGGAAACGCGTTCTCTATAGTGATGAATCACGCTTCACCATCTGACAGTTTGACAGACGAATCTGGTTTTGGCGGATGCCAGGAGAACACTACCTGCCTAAATGCATAGTGCCAACTGTAAAGTTTGGTGGAGGATAAATAATTGTCTGGGACTGTTTTTCATGGTTCGACTCCTGAGTGACGCAGCGGTCTAAGGCACTGCATCTTTGCAAGAGGTGCCACTGCAGTCCCTGGTTTGAATCCAGGCTGCATCACACCCGGCTGTGATTGGGAGTCCCATAGGGTGGCGCATAATTGCCCCGGCGTCATCTGGGTTTGGCTGGGGTTTGTTCTTACTTGACTTGCCTAGTTAAATAAAAAATACATTTTAAAAAGTAGCGAAGTAAACTATAAAATGGTCGTTACACACGGCATATCACATTTAACGAACCAAACTTTCAAAAACTGTTATAGAAGATAAAGTAAATGCCCAAACCGGTCAGTGCATCAATACCAGTATATCATAAAATACCGTATACCGCCCAGACCTAACATGTATTGACTCAGGGGGTTGAATACTTATGTAATCAAGTTATATGAGGGGGATTTTCTCATAAATTCTAACA
Organism: Oncorhynchus clarkii lewisi; assembly: GCF_045791955.1. Taxonomy (NCBI): domain Eukaryota; kingdom Metazoa; phylum Chordata; class Actinopteri; order Salmoniformes; family Salmonidae; genus Oncorhynchus; species Oncorhynchus clarkii. The sequence goes on from NC_092150.1 coordinate 12,545,634, forward strand.
TCTGTAAAAAAATATATATTCCACTTTGACATTACAAAGTATTTTGTGTAGACGGTTGACAAAAAATGACAGTTCAATCTTTTTGAATCCCACTTTGTAACACAACAAAATGTGGAAAGAGTAAAGTGGTTTGATTACTTTCTGTATAGCGATTTGGAATGAAACTCTTGGTATCAAGAATATCAATGGAAGCTACCCACATTGCCAGACTACCGCCAGCCTGATAACGCTGTACCTTATACCCTGTGGTATATGCTGTCAGCGCAGTAAATGGGGAGAGTGAAAGGGCTGTTAGGTTCTGTTAGGTTGGTGGGTCAAAATTGATAGGTGTATGTGGATCATTTTCTGAAAGCAAAAAAAGCTGCCTGAAAGCAAAAGCACCTGTGCTCTGTTTGAGATGATTTTAGCCACTACTCCCTAAATGGCACTGAAAATAATCTCATCCATGAGACCTGTCATTATGGAGCAAGACCACACACACACTCCACCTCTTCCCCCTACAATGCATTTCCTTGTTACTCATTCTTTTTGCTCTGAAAAGCATTGGGAGGACTGGCAGCTTGTTAGTGAGAAGGGTTGCATTGATTTCAGTGACTCATGCAGTAGATGTGTCCTGATATCAGTTTACTACGTTCCTGGCTTTCAGAACCTCAGTCAATTTGGAGTTGTGTGTGTGCTTGTACTCTGGTAGGTCTGCATAGCTCCCTTCTGTCTCTCTCCCTCTTTCTCGCTATCTCTCTCACACACACACACACACACACACACACACACACACACACAGAGGAGCAGAGTAAGACAGCGAGTGGGAGAGAATGTGATTAGAAAGTAGATGAGTCTAATCTAATTACAAAGTCATTTGCATGAATGGTGTCAGGCTAAGGTCGCAGCTGTCCTTATTAGGTCTTGAGTGTGATGTGACAATGGCCACAGATTAAGAATATTAGATTTTAAACATTAGACAAGCTTGGCATTGTGGCCTTCTATTGTGTGCTGGCTCCCTCCCCTGGTTGCTACCTGTCATGCAATCTTATTATTCCATTGTGTTCTAATCAATCATGTTAGCGGCACTGGGGGGCCTGCATTTGTTTTAGATTCGGAACCTGATGACGTCGGATAAGGCAGTTCTGTCATAAATATAGCTTTTCTGCAGGACATATTTCTACATTGGGACCCACAATGAATGGAAATTGAAACCCATATGGCTTATATGTTGCTCTGGCTTTATGACATCATTGTGTTATAATTTCTGTCCTTATCCTGCCACATGCCTAGTACTGAATTAGTCCCAATACTCTAAAATTGCTTGCTTAATTGACTTTATTTCTCAGTTCAGTCAGTTACTTCCATGCGGGCGCAATCTCATTGGTTCTCTGAAATCAGAGAAAAAAGCTCTCACCATACAATGATCATGAGCCCCATGAGGAAATGAAACAGAATGTACAGAATCACCATTGTCAGGCAGGGGCGTCACCTGAGTTTCATAACATTCTGGGCTCAGCCCTGAAGACCAGGGGCTGAGAGGCTCGTGTTGTGACACAACACAATCCACAACATTTTATAAAAAGAAGCTATTGATACTCTGTGGCTAAATGATGCTCTCTGGTGTAGTATTTTCAATGATTTAACTAATTCCTGTACAGACAAGAGAAGACTAATTATATAATTTGGCAAATGTATTTCAATTTATCTGCAGCACTTCCAGCACCCCTTCCTGCTGCTACGTTTTCGTCCATGCTCTGTGCTCTCCCCAAGGCCAAATAATCAACACTTCTCTTTACTAACTCAATGGATTGTATTCAGTAACCCTATATGAGGCTATCTATCAGCAAGTAGCCTTTAGAGTAAATTCAGTAAGTCAATGAACACATCTGATTATAATTGTGGATGACTTCGGGAGTTTCTCATAACTAGGAGTCTATGAACTAACTAAGCGGCACATTCAGTTGACAAAAACATGTTTTTTTTACTTAATTGCAGCAGCGCAAAAGATTCAGGGCTGACCAAAAATCATTTGGGGCAGAGCCAGGTCCTGGTGACATGTTGGATTGTTTTTATTTCACACCTGGCAAAGGGCTGGAAAATGGCAATAATATATGTGACTTGTTTCCTGAAACTAGGCATATGTCGCGCTTCAATATTTCACAGGAGAGCCATTTGAACGTAAACCCTTTTGTTTGTTGTATAAATGCATTTCTTTTTGGCAGAAATGCCTTTTGGAACATGTGAACTTTCATGTGCCTTAATAACAAATGTGTATGCCATCTGTAAATATGAATACATTAATACATTATGAGCCTAGTTGGTTTAGCCACAGAAAAAAACAGGAACCTTCCCCCTAGCCATGATTGGCTGAGATAATGAGTGGGCTCGACATGCCAAGAGATGAGTTCGGATTGGTCTGCTACGTAGCACGCTACTGTATATATTATGAGCTGGTCAGTATGTGTAGGGAATCTTTTCTAACGCAGCTTTTTTGAAAGATACCACGTAGTAAAACTGCAACAGTGTTGCTCTCCACTATCTGGAGGACCATGTTTTGAAATCAGTGGAATTAGTATGATAGCTAAGGAGATGGAGAAAATTTTGCCGTTGGATTGCAAATATGCAAAGAGAGAACACACATAAGGCTATTGTATAAAACACCTGTCTCCACATTACATCTTCAAACTAAAGGCAACCATGGCATCCGTGACAGAGAGGGAGAAGTGTCCATCCATGTATATGGGTAAGATAGTCTAGCTAGCTACATTTTCAGAAATTACACATTTCTAATTTTGTCATGAAGTCATTTTCATTTCATGTTATAGCATACTCTTAGCTATCTAGCTAGCGTTAGCAGGCTGGCTCACTAGCTAACGTTATATGTATGAACTGTGAAGTAATGTTATTCCTATGTCAGAGTCATTTGTATTGCTAGTTATAGCCTAATGTTAGCTAGCTAGCTAACATTGAACCTGGTTGGTTAGCTAACTGCAAATTCATGCAGGGTAGTAAGGTTATGAGTTGGGATTATGGTTAATTGTTTAGCTAGCTATCTACATGTCTAAACAAAAAACTCCACTATGCAAGTAACCATTTCAATAAAATGTTCATGATGTCACTGCGACAACTGTCGATAGACAGCTTGTAAATTCGCTCTGGCTGTCTACTCCAATTTCAGAGCACTCTCATCTGAGTGTGCCAGAGCGCACAATAACTGACGAATTTAAGAACGCTTAACACCCGTTGAATATGGCCGGTGTCAGTAAACGTTGGCAAAAAAGCATAATTAAATTGTTGCCAACTGCACAGTTTGTCACCAACGCTCTGGATAACATAAAAGCAGCATAACCAGCTCTGCTAGGGCAGGTAAAATGGTCAGAGTGAGCTGTTCTCTCATTTGTCTGGAAGTCGCTAGCCAACGATAGCCAGTTAGCTTGAGTGTTTGATGGCTGTTGTTAGGGTCAGAACGCTCGGATTGAGCCTAGTCCTCGGCCAGAGCGTCCAGAGTGAGCTCTGAACGCTCCAAGAGCAAAACGCTCTGAATTGACCAACAGACAATCTGACAACGCTAGAGCACACTCTGAACGCACTCTGGCACTCCAGATTGAATTTACAAACACACCCGTAGTGTAAACCAGTCTTTAGTCTTGAAATCTTTGTTTGTTTAGTACATGGCCTCACATGTGAATCGTTGAACACACCCAATGTAAAAACACAATTTCAAATTTTGCTACGTCAGATCGAACCTGTTGGTCACATATGAGTGTAGTATGAACAGCGCAAATGGTCCTTTCTCTAGCTAATTAGTCTCGCCCATTCAGACACAAAGGCAGTGTCCACATCAAAGTTATTGATGTTCATCCTTAACCTCCTAAACTCTTACACTTTGACCTCCGAGGCATGATCATAATGTTCCTTTGGGCAGGATGAGGATGCAGCTGAGTTTTTAAATGAATGTTTTATCAGTTAGGAACACTTTATGGCTGAAGATGTAATTTTTAGAACAAACTGTTCTCTTTTCCACTGAGAGGTGCAACATTTCACTGGCAGAATGTTAACTGAAACTGGGGAAAATGGAATGTGAAAAACACTTGGTTGTGTTCCATATAGAGTCTAAATGTCCTGGTGTGATTGTTATTGTGTGAGTGTTATTGAGCATTTTCAGGATGGTTGAACATCATTGTCGTCTGTGCATGTGTAGGCATGGCTTAGTCAAACCTGCGTTGGCCAAGAGCTGAATGGATACTCGGACCCGAGACAACCTTGCACTAAATCAAATCTTCCAGATGTATCACTCAATTAGCACACCACCCAGTATATTTATTTATTTATTTTGTTTGATTGCTTCCTTTTCAGTGTGTCACCCTGATTACTTTGAGGAACACCACAGGGATGCGTTTGATTATGTTCCCTGGCAGACCATCCATCTATGGACTGGGGTAAACAAAAGAGCAATAACAACTCAACAAAGATAAGATTTGATTTATTCCTGTTCCATTTTATCACTAGACTTTACAATTACCTCAAGCCATTATATTTTAGAAGTTATTGTTGGTCCCCTATATACGTTATCTTTTCCAAAAGTGCTGACAGTTTGTTTGCAGGCTGTGCAGATTCACAGTCATATTTTCAGGTCCCCAAGACATCAGAATGAGGCATGCTCAAGTAGGGTTGGGGTCAATGCCATCTGAACTTAATTCACTGAGTGGAAGTCACAAATTGGATTGAAACATCATTCATGATTAAGAAGATGAATGGTTACACTACTTATCGCAAGCTAGTATTAAGGGACATCCTCTCCCTGAAGCTGATGCCTGATGTTATGTTATTTATACCACAGCATTGTTGAATACTTGTTTCTGGTGGGTTGGAAGTGCATTCAGTGCATGATGAACATACATTTCTCCGGTCCCTACTGTCATGACTGTCCTGACCAGGTCAGGTTACAGGAGACAACAACCCTACAGATTATCTCTCAACCCCAACAGAGGAGGAGATATCTAGGAGTCTGAAGATGTGGGGGGGGTTTATGATCCCTCACGCCCCTGGTAAATCTCAGGCCACAGACATATTCCTTTGTCTTGTTACTATGAAGAACCAGCCTTAGAACATTAAACATTAAATAAAGGGACTTTGGAACAATGGTTTCCGTCAGCCACAATGGTGGTCATGACGATAGATGGAATATGAAAATGTATGTCATTTTTGTTTTGTTATTAAAGGTTAATAGATGACGATATTACGAAAACATTGTAATGTGAAGAGTTTTCCTAGTATATGTTTGATGTTTATACATTGTACTTTGTATGGAAAATATCCCAATCAAAGAGCATGTTTTGGGGAAGATGAAATGTTGGGGAAGATGAAATGTTAAGTTGTCTAAAATTGGATTTGAATAAAATCTAGACCTTGCCTCATTAACTTGGTACGCCCAGAGAATTGCCCTAAAGGCGGTTACGCCCACTTCTGACCCAAGGGTATAAAACCTGTGAGTATAGAATTTACAGGGAGACTGTTACCCAAGCTGCAGCAAGGTCTAAAAAGTCAACGAACCCAGAACGCAACGCAAGTTTGAAGACCAAGAAAATCATTTTCTACCGAAGCTACGGATGAGTAGCTGTGTCTAAGCGGGTGAATTCAAGTCGAACCACCTAGCCTCCATCTCCCATCGAATCGTGGTATCTAAAGGGTTTCATTCCTATGCTGTGAGCGCTGAGCTACAGAGCTGTCTGTCCTCAGAAGACCCCTTTTAGAGCAAAGGGTGAAGGAACAGACTCCTAAGCCAAAAGTTCACTGACATCGGGAGGACGCTCAGAGAGGTGCGCCGGAGTAGTGCGTCATCGAACAGCTGAAGGCCTACGCAGAGAATCCTCATCATCCCCACGTAATTACATCATTATATTCTGACCCATAAGAGTGGCTGTTTGGGGCAAGGCTAGGGTTAGAATAGCATAGCTGAGAAATTCACCCAAATGTATATTTCTCTCGTGTACTTTCTTTTTTCTCTCTCTCTTTGAAATCCCCATTTTGGGTAACATGCGCCATAGTGTGTTGGCCCGTTATACTAAGTTCTAATCAATAGCCTATAATGTGTTTTGTCTATGTGTATCTTTTATCATCATTTAGCTTTTTAGTAAATAAATATTAAACTAAGATTGGTGTGGTACGAACTCATTGGTGAGACCCGGGTCCGTGCAGATTCACAGGCTATACGACGTTCAGAACGAGATTGGTAGAGGCAACTGGTTAATTAGCGGCTGTTGTAAAATCGATATTCTGATATTCTTTGAGTTAATTTGGGAAATAGAAACTCAATAAAAACTAGTTTTCCCATGGTGCCCCAGGTTAATGAGTTAATAATTGCTTGATTCAGTTAATCACGCAATTAGAAACTTGTAATCATTCGTCACATTAAACAGTCGTCACATTAACTAATACAACGTCACAACACTACTGTTGCAGTCTGAGGTCTTGAACGCTCTGGAGCAGATTTTCATCAAGGATCTCTATACTTTGCTCCGTTCATCTTTCCCTCGACCCTAACTAGTCTCCCAGTCCCTGCTGAAAAACATCCCCACAGCATGATGCTGCCAACACTATGCTTCACCTTAGGGATAGTGCCAGGTTTCCTCCAGACATGACGCTTAGCATTCAGGCCAAAGAGTTCAATCTTGGTTTCATCAGACCAGAGAATCTTGTTTCTCATGGTCTGAGAGTATTTTGGGTTCCTTTTGGCAAACTCAAAGTGGGCTGTCATGCGCCTTTTACTGAGGAGTGGCTTCCATCTGGCCACTCTACCATAAAGGCCTGATTGGTGGAGTGCTGGCAAGATGGTTGTCCTTCTGGAAGGTTCCCCATCTCCACAGAGGAACTCTGGACCTCTGACAGAGTGACCATCGAGGTATTGATCACCTACCTGACCAAGGCCCTTCTCCACCAATTGTTCAGTTTGGCAGCCAACTCTAGGAAGAAGATTGGTGGTTCCAAACTTCTTCCAGAATGATGGAGGCCTCTGTGACCTTCAATGCGGCAGACATTTTTTGGTCTTGGAGGTCTACGGACAATTCTTTCGACGTCATGTCTTGGTTTTTGCTCTGACTTGCACTGTTAACTGTAGGACATTTATATAGACAGGTGTGTGCCTTTCCAAATCATGTCCAATCAATTGAATTTACCACAGGTGGACTCCAATCAAGTTGTAGAATCATCTTAAGGGTGATCAATTGAAACCGGATGCACCTGAGCTGAATATCGAGTTTCATAGCAAAGGACGTATCCAACGTATCCATGGCAAAGGACGTTACTACAACGTTTCCAATTGACCACCAGAGACATTCTTCAAAGGACAAAGGACTCGGTTGAGCAACACTGCCTTCCATCTACAACCTACCTACTGAAGCACAGCTCAGAGTAAATATTTATTGCATTTTCCTTTTCCAAATGGGCGGTAATTTAGAATGCATAAGATACTGTATTTACGATAGCACAGCTTCGCCTTTGTTCCTGTCTTCCCGCTCTTTCTTTGTTCCTGTCTTCCCCTTTTCCTTTGTGTAACAAGCAGTCATATCTGTTCCGCCCGCTAGGGACATTTTCCTTTGACATAATTAAATCATAACTTGATTACAAATTATGTGTATGTGTGATTCTGTGTGATTAGTTAGGTATTTAGTAAATGAATAATTAAACCCAAATTTGTATGGCTGATTCAACTTGTTAGCAAGGGTTCGTGCAGATAAAATAACAACTTAAAAAAAAAAAATTGTACAACTTTCAGATGAGGTGACCAAATACTTATTTTCCACCATAATTTGCAAATAAATTCATAAAAAATACTACAATGTGATTTTCTGGATTTTCTCATTTTGTCTGTCATAGTTTAAGTGTACATATGATGAAAATTACAGGCCTCTCTCATCTTTTTAAGTGGGAGAACTTGCACAATTGGTGGCTGACTAAATACTATTTTACCCCACTGTATATCCACCAAGACAATTGGTTTTTCAGTAGGACCGATTGGAAAAATGGCTACCTCTGTATTTTACGCGAGAATCACTCAGAGCCATCAGGAGACCACTTACACAATGTAGCCGCTTACGGGTATTCTTCAACATAAAGGCGTAAAACTACGTCACAATGCTGTAGACACCTTGGGGAATACGTAGAACAAGTAATCTGGTTGATAGCCGATTCACTGCTCAATAGGGACGCATTGGAACGCAGAGCTTTCAAAACATGAGGCACTTCCGGATTGGATTTTTCTCAGGCTTTCGCCTGCAATATCACTTCTGTTATACTCACAGACAATATTTTTACAGTTTTGGAAACTTTAGAGTGTTTTCTATCCTAAGCTGTCAATTATATGCATATTCTAGCATCTTGTCCTGACAAAATATCCCGTTTACTTTGGGAACGTTATTTTTCCAAAAATGAAAATACTGCCCCCTAGGCACAAGAGGATAATGTGCAAGCTATCAAAGGAGGTGGTCACCACTCCTGCGCTAATTAGTGAACCTCCACCCATAGAAGGATTGATCTCTGACCTCAGCAGCGATACCAACCCTAATTATGCCATTAGCGAAAAAACAGCCGATATTGCGAAGGCTCTCCAAAACCAACCATCAAACACAGGCTTTGTGATGGTTCTCCCCACTTTTGCACTGATGTATCGCCATAAAAATGTGGCATCGGTCCAATACCACAGTTCACAGCTGAAGCACGTGCCAGACATGGCTAACATGAGGGGACAGGTGGAGAGAATTGAGCAACTATTGACAAAATCAAGAAACGAAAATGCTAGTCAAGGAACTGTGTTTGAAATCTGAACAATTAAAAGTAATTGCAAATACTTATGACGATGAACGAGCACAAACTCTTCAACAAAAATTTTCTCCAGGAACAACTCGATTTAGCCAAAAGTAAATACGATGTTGTCCACTCCAAACTAGATACATCTGAGTTATCTACAAACAGGAGCGCGCAATTTGATAACATGCAGGCAGTTTTGTTGAACGTTACTCAGAGTAACACGGTTCTACTCAAAATTCTGCAGACCAAAGACAATCAATTGATGAACACAATGACTAAGTTGGATGACAAATCAGCAGAACTCATTGAAGTCGCTGACCAAATGAATGATGAGAGTACTTGGGTGATGAAGATGGAAATCTTGATTTCTAAGCAAGCGGAATAAATCTCCTCACTGAATCTCTCCCTCTGTACTCAAGACCTCTATCTGCAAACCATGACAGATAAGTTTGAGACCGAAAGGAGCAAGTACGACACTCACGTGTCCAAAATCAGTACTCTAAGCGCTCAAGTGGACTCTGCAATGCAGCGGAATACCACACTTAGGTACCATCTGGAGGAAATCCAGAATGGTCAGGCTCTACAGTGTGACTACCAATCCAAGCAACCGGAGCCCTGTACTCACAGGAGTAAAGACGACAGATTTCAGACCTTGCCTCCATTAAGTGTCCTTCAATCTTCTCCTCTTGGCCATTCGGCACGGAGTAATATGGCGCCTCTTGGCCAAGAAAGCCAAAGCTTGGCTCCTCCTCTTGGCCTTTCGGCCCCACTTTCCCCACAGGATGAAGCCAAGCCAACCCTCTCCGACTGCTTGACGCGGAATACCTTGACAAACTCGTCAAGAATTTCCCCACCTTTGACCCCGTTCCAGGTCAGCCAAACGATACTGAGACGTTCCTAGCTGACATAGAGGACGCGTTGGATGGCTACCCGAACGCTACGGGTTCTGACAGGGTTTACCTGTTGAAGCAAACGTCGAATAGACACGTGACAAGGTTCATTCGCCTACAACAGCAACACGTGCTAAATGACTACGCTAAATTTGCCACAGCTTTTAAATTAGAAAACACGATAGCTCACTGGCTAACACGGTCATACAAGCTCGGAACGAACACCCACAAGCTTACTATCATAGGCTTCGTTCAGCTTACTTTGGCCTACTCACTGAAACAGGCATGGAAGACCAGTTACCATTTAAACAAATGTTCCTATCGAACATGTATCCTACCTTCATTACCTACTTGGGCCCTGCAGCCCACATAGGCAAGCCAATCTTACAACTCAGAGAGCTTGCAAGCACAGCTTTTGAGGCATCAAAAGCTTGCAACGCTAAGAGCCCTGAGCATTATCAGGTATTGGAGCATTAAGAGATGACGCACAACAAACAGTTTCTACCACGAAACCATGATTCCAATAACCTCCGCGGTCTAAATAACTGTAAAGTCAAAACGACTCCCGCTACAATCGACCTGTTCACTACGTTCCTGCACCCAACCCACACAAAGTGTCAGAGCACAAGTGTAACAAAGGGTTGAAGGATGATCAAAAGTTAGACCAATATTCTCCAGAAGTTCCACTACGTGAAGAACTAAAGCGAGAAACGTTTGAGAAAAGTGTCAAAGATAAGTCACAAGGACTAGACGGGGAATTACCGGACACAAGGTCCGCAGGAATTAACATCCATAGCAAGGACGATAAAAATTCAAATCTCTCCCGCTCTCACTCAAGACCCTATCCAGGGCCCGTTTGATCAATATAGACTGAAGAAAAATGTCAAACACTTCGTTAAAGCAAAGCCCACTCAAAATCTGAAAAGTCGATCTGCTTCCACCTTGAACAGAATTGACACATCACGTTGTTGCGAACGACCACTCCACTTTGTGGGGAATATGTCCACTAAACACGAATCGAAACGCCCATACCTGGAAACAGTCCTGGAGGACTGCTTAACTTGTCATGCGCTAACTGATTCGGGTGCGACAATATCACTCATCTCTCAAACATTGTTTGATGATCTAAAAAGGGCTTTGAAGCCAACTAAACGTTGGTTAAAAGTGGAAAGATGCCAGACTACACTTCGAGGGGTCACTCGGACTACCTCGCCACTCACACTGAGAGTCATGCTGAAACTACACTTCCAAGACGTATCGCTCGTTCACCCTGTGTATGTTACCAGCCTCGAAACTGTACCCCTGCTACTTGGAGCAGACTTGAAGGATCGGTTACTCTCATTGATGGATTGGAAAACCAACCAGGTATGTTCACAGGCTACAGTGCCTTCTCCACCGACCACACTGTCTTCCCCTAACGCTAGCTGCAACGCAGTCATTCACGAGGGGTATCTGTCGAAAGCACCCCTTGGGAAAAAGACGTTTAGAAAACACTTGGTGCAGAATCGGATCCAAGGAGATATTACGATATCTCTACACATTCCATCAGCCAATCTGATTGACAATTCTTGTCATGATTTCGAGCCAGCTTTCTCTTTGAATGAGCAACTTCCCTCCTCCTTGCAGTCGTGCAATATGATAGTTGAGATGAACTTCTCTTGCCCTTCGGACACTTCCGCAAGCACTGCGGCCGTCTCAGCAAGAAAAACATTGATGCGCAGAGTATACTCTGCTTCCGATGACACACCTTCCGTTTTGTGGGGGACAGTCAACCCTGACAATAACAGTACTGGCGTCAGTCCAGCAACTGACCCGATGACTCCCACTGGTGAAACACTTTGCAATGTCACAGACCGGTATCCTCGTCTCAGTTTGCAGGTACTGAAAAGGTTGCCACACGTGGACGCTGTGGTGACTGACAGATTTCGACAGCCACTGAGGGTGTTGAACACCAGGAGATTTGGTTGCAAGGTTACAGCCACTCTCATAATAACGCGGACACTGACAACTCGTACATAGGGTCCAAACTTTTCATTTGCGCCTCGGATAGCAACACCACCCGCTGGTGGGGGGATCCCGAGACACAAAGGGGGGAATAGTAGCCCAGACCCATGATGAGCCTTATCGAGGCCGGTGGGGGGGTCGAGACTACGGACAACACCGTACGAGGCCGCCAGAGCATAAATCAAATCTAGTTGTAAACTCCCCTTTGAGAACAGTGAGGAGCAGACAGGCACCTAGACAGGATTATCTTAGAACACATCTAAGATAGTACTGAGGTGTACCACACTGGTCATAAAGGAAGTCCAGTGGACTTGTCCACCTCCAAAACAAATGGCAACAATAATCATTCCTTGCCATGTGTAGTAGTCACTACAAGACAACTAGTAAAATGCTCTAATCATGTATACCTGTAGGATAACATTTCAGAATAAATCGGTAGGACAACTGGACCCCTTGAGTACTAGTACCAATACCACAGTCAGTCCAGCAACACTCAGTAAGAGGATTAGTAACCTCACAAGTTAAATTGCTTTTGATAACAGTGACATAGCAGTCACTCAGAGTGCAACACGGGGAAGGGAATCTCCATTGCACTCTTCCAATGGTTACACACGCCACTAATAAATAGAACCATCAGTTCAGGAGAAAAGTTATTAGAGTAATGAACCACGATCACACCACATACGACTGGTCTAATACTTAGAGTACTTCCGTCATGAGGTTAGCTCCTCCGTGGATAACATAGCTATGAAGTAGACTTCTTCATACCTACCGCCACTACAATAGTGGAAGACAGTGACTGATAGTAAAACCACTAGACTCCCTCAACACCAATTCCGACTGACCTCCAGGCATCGACTTGAAAATGACCTGACTACGCCAGACTCATTCTGAACAAGTTGTAATCTGCCTGGATACTTGGTTTCCTTCCCTTGACATGTGCGCTTTCGTAAGCATAAACTCACATGCACAACGGAACATCCAATTAGGATTTATGCTACGATCACTTAAGGGTGCGAGCAAAATACCAGCCTTAGTAAAGTTGAACATTTATTTTGAGGCCTTTAACTCTACAGCTACAGCACTCACCAGTTTTCTTCTCAGAAGTCCATAGGTCATCCCTGTAGATGGCCCAAAACTAGTGCCTTACAGCTGTAGACTTATCATATAGTACCCTAAGCAACTCCCCGCAAATTAGGAAAGCCCTAGATATGACATTAGACAATGCCATGACAGGGTAATTTTGCCAAGACCATGGACGTAGATAGAATACAGTCCAATTAGATGATTAAGGTGGCATAACTATATTTTGTTTTGTTTATGCTTTCATTCATTTTGTTTCATTTTCTTCGGCACGTAGAAAGTGATAGAGCCATAAACAACTTCCACATACAACCATCAGTTAGTGCCACAACGCTGCTCATTTGGGAGGAAATGTAATGATATATTTCATGAGTGTGTGTGCATTGTTAACATCTGCCTAAGTTACTACCCAGATCTTCCAGTCTGGAAGACCAGACGACGGGTCCGGAACGCCGATCCCAATCCGGACATCTGCTGCCCAGTTGTGGAGCGGACTTCTTCATTTGAAGACACCCTACCCTGGTCGACCACCAGAGGGGGGACTGCAAAGGCGATCCCAATCTGGACATCCGCTGCCGAGCCATGGAGTGGACTTCTTCATTTGCAGACACCCTACCCGGGTCGACCACACCAGAGGGGGGACTGCAACAGTGATCATCAACTGGACATCTGTTGTCCAGCCATGGAGCGGACTTCATTCGCAGAAAGCCTACAGATGGGGACCACATCGATGGTCCACAACCAGGACAACCCACTGTAATTTTTATGTTGGTTTGCAACATGCAGGTTAATCGCAAGATTGAACCCAACATGACGTTGGCCTGGGGGTAGGTTTATTTATTACAGTCATAAATACCTCTTCCCCCCTTTTGCCTCTCTCTACCCTACTGAGGTTACATTTTTTTTTTTTAAACATGGTTAACATAGAGATTCTGAGAACATCAGTAGGTGGGGGGAAATTAACTATATTCTGGTAATCCGAACAAATGAACATATGCGATGGTAATTAATGAATATGATGTCAATTCAGTTGTCATCTGAGACATTCTCATCAATGATAAGATGACAAACTCTACAGTGGAAAGTCTACAGTTATCGGATTCACATGGAATTGTTGTTGTTCAATTTAAATGTTTGAATATGAAATTATTCGTGATGGGATGAAATGTGATTTTAGCTTCTAAAATGTGAGATTTGAGTTTTCATAAGATATTGCTGCTCACTCAGTGGCCCACCCACGTGAAGAGACAGAGGTTGTAAACTATGAAGCACACCCCCTTTCTCCCTTCCTATATAAAGCCTTGACGACAATAGAACTTCCTGTTCCGAGGATTTGAGGACGACGGTCCTATGTCAGAATGGTTCAGATAATAACTACAGAACGAAGCCAACATCGGCGTGAGCTTTGGTTGCGAATGGTATGAACCTTGAACTCTTAATCACTACAGAAGTGACACCTCCTAGCCGTTGAGTTAGCAACCGCAGCTGCAAAAACAGGTTAGGAAGGAACAGACAGAGTATCCCATCTACCACACAACGATGTTACTACAACGTATCCAATTGACCACCAGAGACATTCTTCAAAGGACTCGGTTGGGCAGCATGGTCTTCCATCAGAGTAAATATTTATTGCATTTTCCTTTTCCAAATGGGCGGTAATTTAGAATGCATAAGATACTGTATTTATGATATCACAGCTTTGCCCTTGTTCCTGTATTACTACACCATCCAAAGTGTAATTAATAACTTCACCATGCTCAAAGGAATATTCAATGTCTGCTTCTTCTTTTTTTTACCCATCTACCAATACGTGCCTTTCTTTGCGAGGCATTGGAAAACCTCCTTGGTCTTTGTAGTGGAATCTTTTCTTGAAATTCACTGCTTGACTGAGGGACCTTAAAGATAATTGTATGTGTGCGGTACAGAGATGAGGTAGCAATTCATGTTAAACACTATTATTGCACAAAGAGTGAGTCCATGCAACTTATTTGACTTGTAAGCAAATGCCATAACAAAGGGGTTAAATACTGTTGTTTCAGCTTTACATTTTTTATTAATTGTAAAAAAACAAACATAATTCCATTTTGACATTGAGGTATTGTGTGTAGGCCAGTGACAAAAACAATCTAAATGTAATCCATTTTAAATTCATGCTGTAACACAACAAAAGGGGATGTGAATACTTTCTGAGGGCGCTGTATCATAGTTCAACCTCAAAGGATTTGAGGTGATGGCGTCCGTTGGCCCTGTAGAATAGCCCCACAGTTGTCATGACAACACTGACATAAGTAAGGGATAATAAAAGAGGGGCTATGTGTTCTGTGGAAAATAATGTACGACGTGGAAGGTGACACGATGCGCTAGCGGAGTGGCACTAACCTTCCACAGAATTACATTATTTTCCACAGAAGACATACAGCTCTGAGTTTATTATTCTGCTTATTAT
Organism: Oncorhynchus clarkii lewisi; assembly: GCF_045791955.1. NCBI lineage: Eukaryota > Metazoa > Chordata > Actinopteri > Salmoniformes > Salmonidae > Oncorhynchus > Oncorhynchus clarkii. Next base: position 12,560,844 of record NC_092150.1, read on the forward strand.
CCGTGGCTATAATTTAACTCATTTGCCACTAGAAATGTGTTTATTTCACTGAAGTAGCTGGCAAGTTAAATAGATAGCTGTAGTTGCCTTGGTAACCAAGGAAACAGACCTGCTAGCTTAGCAAAATAACATATACAGTTGAAGTCGGAAGTTTACATACACCTTAGCCTAATACATTTAAACTCCGTTTTTCACAATTCCTGACATTTAATACAGTAAAAATGCCCTGTTTTAGGTCAGTTAAGATCACCACTTTATTTTTAGAATGTGAAATGTCAGAAAAAAAGTAGAGATTTATTTCAGCTTTAATTTCTTTCATCACATTCCCAGTGGGTCAGAAGTGGTTTACTTTGGGTCAAAAGCTTCGGGTAGCCTTCCACAAGCTTTCCACAATAAGTTGGGTGAATTTTGGCCCATTCCTCCTGACAGAGCTGGTGTAACTGAGTCAGGTTTGTAGGCATCCTTGCTCGCACAGGCTTTTTCAGTTTTGCCCACAAATTTTCTATATGATTGAGGTCAGGACTTTGTGGCCACTCCAATACCTTGACTTAGTTGTCCTTGAGCCATTTTGCCACAACTTTGGAAGTATGCTTGGGGTCATTGTCCATTTGGGAAGACACATTTGTGACCAAGCTTTATCTTCCTGACTGATGTCTTGAGATGTTGCTTCAATATATTCACATAATTTTACGTCCTCATGATGCCATCTATTTTGTGAAGTGCACCAGTCCCTCCTGCAGCAAAGCACCCGCACAACATGATGGAGGCATTCCCCTGTGCTTCACGGTTGGGATGGTGTTCTTCGGCTTGCAAGCATCCCCCTTTTTCATCCAAACATAATGATGGTGTTATGACCAAACAGTTCTATTTTTGTTTCATCAGACCAGAGGACATTTCTCAGAAAAGTACGATCTTTGTCCACATGTGCATTTGCAAACCTTAGTCCTGTTTTTTTATGGCGGTTTTGGAGCAGTGGCTTCTTCCTTGCTGAGCAGCCTTTCAGGTTATGTCAATATAGGACTCGTTTTACTGTGGATATAGATAATTTTGTACCTGTTTCCTCCAGCGTCTTCACAATGTCCTTTTGCTGTTGTTCTGAGATTGATTTGAACTTTTCGCACCAAAGTACATTCATCTCTAGGAGACCGAACGCATCTCCTTCCTGAGCGTATGTCGGCTGCATGGTCCCATGGTGTTTATACTTGTGTACTATTGTTTGTACAGATGAACGTGGTACCTTCAGGCGTTTGGAAATTGCTCCCAAGGATGAACCAGACTTGTGGAGGTCTTCATTTTTTTCTGAGGTCTTGGCGGATTTCTTTTGATTTTCCCATGATGTCAAGCAAAGAGGCACTGAGTTTGAAGGTAGGCCTTGAAATACATCTACAGGTACACCTCCAATTGACTCAAATGATGGCAATTAGCCTATCAGAAGCCTCTAAAGCCATGACATAATTTTCTGGAATTTTTTTTGAAGGCACAGTCAATTTAGTGTATGTAAACTTCTGACCCACTGGAATTGTGATACAGTGACTTATAAGTGAAATAATCTGTCTGTAAACAATTGTTGAAAAAATTACTTGTGTCATTTACAAAGTAGATGTCCTAACCGACTTGCCCAAACTATAGTTTGTTAACAAGAAATTTGTAGAGTGGTTGAAAAACAGGTTTTAATGACTCCAACCTAAGTGTATGGTAACTTACGACTTCAACTGTATACTGACAAGATTGACCTCAATGCTGTAACTATTGGAATCATTTACATGAAGGGAAGAGGCAGGTGGGAACATTCTAGTCAATGAAAGTGCAGATTTGCATTTGAACAACAGGCACAACTACAATATAACATTGTTTCTTAACTGCCACATGCGTCCAGTTAAAGTTAAATTTGTAACAACCTAAACATTACAAAAATGTCTATTCGATCAAATAAGCCTAATTTTAAAAATTAGCAATTACATTTATGTTAACCAAATTTGTCACACTCCCATTGACCTTCATACAAAAAAATCTCAACTTTCACTGGTTAACGCTTTATTTTGGCGTGGACAGATTTTGGGGCGTAGTCAGCCCTTTCGCTTCACCTCTTCCTCTCTGGCTTAGCTAACCAAATAATCAGTCCTGCTTGCTTGCTATTTTGAAAATCGATTTCAACAATGTCTATAATATTTTCAATTTGACTTTTGCTTTCAAAAGCAGTTGAAACATAGAACATGTAAGAATAAACTTCATAGCCATTTAATATTGTCGTGCATTAAAGGGAAATAATATACGCTCTAGAATGCCTTTCAAGCCAAGTAGAAATTAGTATTCGTCAATGCTGTGTTATAAACTGCTACAACACATGAAACATTTTCAACATAAAGGAACCCCACAAAAATGTAGCTGAAGAGACAATGCAACAAATGCATTTCAACTTTGTTTCTGAGGTCAAGTCTCTTCTAGGAATCTTCTCTAATGCTGTTGTTAGAAGTGATTGTGTCTTTCAGAAGGAGTGTCTGGTTTTGTACATGCTGGCTACTCTATGACTCAGCCTCTCTAGCCTGTTCCATGTTCACCAGCCTATCATTACATTAGTGTAATTACCTCAAGGTTCCATATTTCTTCATTGCAAGAAGACTTGCCTGGAAGCAACTCAATTCTCATTAGGGAAATTAAGTCATGAGATGCTTACATATAGATAAACTCGAACCAATAATCTATCTTAGACATAAGGAAGTGATAGCATAAGTCTTCAATGTTTATACAGAATGTGAACACTGTCAATATTTAAGAATATTGTGCTTGTCATTGGTGGTTAGTGTTCTAGCTGAATTTAAACAAGTGAAACAGATCATAGTGAATATGTGATTTGTTCATTTACAATATACTGAACAAAAATATAAACGCAACATACAACAATTTCAACAATTTTACTGAGTTACGGTTCACAAAGAAATCAGTCAATTTAAATTAATTAATTAGTCACTAATGTTTGGATTTCACATGACTGGGTAGGGGCGCAGCCTTGGGTGGTTGGGAGGGCATAAGCCCACTCACTTGGGGGCCAGGCAAAGCCAATCAGAAGGAGTTTTTCCCCACAAAAGAGCTTCATTACAGACAGAAATACTCCTCAGTTTCATCAGCTGTCCGGGTGGCTTGTCTCAGATGATCCTGCAGGTGAAGAAGCCGGATGTGGAGGTCCTGGGCTGGCGTGGTTACACGTGGTCTGCGGTTGTGAGGCCGGTTGGACACACTGCCAAATTCTCTAAAACAACGTTGGAGGCAGCTTATGGTAAAGAAATTAACAATCAATTCTCTGGCAACAGCTTTGCTGGATATTCCTGCAGTTAGCATGACAATTGTACGCTCCTTCAAAATTTGAGACAGCTGTGGCATTGTGTTGTAACAAAACTACACATTTTAGAGTGGCCTTTTATTGTAACCAGCACAAGGTGCACCTGTGTAAAGATTGTGCTGTTTAATCAGCTTCTTGATATGCCACACCTGTCAGGTGGAAATTTGTTCACACAATTTGAGAGAAATAAGCTTTTTGTGAATATGGAACATTTCTGGGATCTTTTATTTCAGCTAATGGTTGGGCAAACCCCCAATAATTTGGGGTATGCATGTCAGCAAAGCCAATACACAACACAACACTAAACAGTACATTAATTGCACTATAACGATGACAAACGGTGCCCACAAACTGTTAGGGCCTACATAAAGCTGTCCCAACAGCAGTCCAAACACCTTACCACTGCTACACCTGGCTATCAGGGGAGACTTGTCTGGCAGCGAAACATTCATCATTCAGCCTCATTTCCTTCCTTTTAAAAAAAACATAGCTGATATGGATGACTTGCTTAAACTAATGTTGTTTCGATTGACAATTGAGATGTGCAAACTATGGCATAAGGGGACAACAAGAGGATAAGAGGCAATCTGTCATTTCATTCATGAGCGAGCTAGGATGGATGTAGTCAATTTAACTATTTGTTTAGCACTTTTGAAATGTACAGCGTCAGAATTCGGAGCATGGGCCGTTCTTACAGTGTTCTCCCTATACACCAAGTCAGAACTGTATGATAAATAAAGGGGGCATATAAGCAGACAATGAAAGCTCTTACAATATTCAATGATTACATTTCTCTAACACAGGTTATAGGCTACATGTGCAACACCAAGTCACAGGACAATAGGTAAAATTAAGAGGGGAAAATAGACCAAATTATTAGGGTGAGGCACATGGGCTACTAACAGCTTACTACACAACATACACTTAGTATTACTTTATTAGCTACAGTATACATATCTCCCTGGCATATTACGTCATTTATGCAGCAGCATACAATACATTTTTGGACCTTGTGGTGTTGGGCTCACTTGAACAGGAAGGTGGCAAATTTCGTGGGCAAATTTTGCCATCAAACTTTAATCAAAGTCTGCAGTTCTCTGGATTTATGGTGCTTTCAAGACAACTGGGAACTCAGAAAAAATCAAGGTCAAATCACGTTGACGTCAGTGATCTTCAGGTCGTTGCTCAAGAAAGGGGCCTGAGTTTCCGACTTACAATCCCGATGTGGATGACCATTAAAAATGTAGTTCCCAGTTGTCTTGCACTCACTAAAGTCAGATTTTCCAGTTCTGAGTTAACAGTTTTGAGCACGGCAGAAATCATGCTGGATTGACAGTATGATTGACAATGTTGAATGTTTAGAATTTTAAGCTTGGAAAAGAGAACCTTAAACTGATAATTGTGACCACACACCCACTTCACTGAATAGCAGGATAGTGATTGCTGGCCTGCTATTCCCTTCCAAACCACTCATTGATGAATTTGCAATTTCCAACTTGTTGTGTAATGTATGTCCTATGGCCGATGAGCACCGATACGTTGTATCTATAATTTCTCTTCATTATTTATCTTCATATGACACGGATTAAAAAGGATTTGCCAGCAGATTGTCAACTTGATTCATGTATATGACTGCTACCGTAGCTAAAATGTTGTCCAATCAAAGCTACTGTAGATATAACGTGATTTGACATCATTTTATCTGTGGCCAATGACCTTGAGCCTTCTTGGATGGGCACTTCTAATGTAACTCTAGGGCAGCAGGCAAAGGGACTCGAATTTTCGAGCTCTACCCTTAGATTCGAAAGTGACGTAGTGTCGCCATGAGTGACAGAACACTGAGCCAATCACGGTGCAACTAGAGAACATTGCTAACCCCTACGCTCCGTATTTTCTGCTGGCTGCCCCACCACCACAGAAAGCACTGAGCTAGGCTGAACCACCTGCATTTTGGAGCTGCCTTACTCAAGAAAGCAAAAAAGAGTCCATGTTTGTATGGAGGCTTTATTAACTAAATAAAAAAAAATGTATTACATTGTTTGCAAACTGATAAGTGACACATATTAATTCCAAAATAACATGCAAAACAGACAAGCCAAAATGACATGCAAAACAGGCAACCGTCATTCTGCCTCTGGGTCGCCATTGCACCAACACTTTACATGCTGCATTTATATATTTGTTCAGTATATTATCTCTATTTTATCTCCTAAAATACTTATAGAATTTGGAAGGCACAGTCCTTTCATGTCTGCTTGAAGTATTCCAGAATTTTTGCAAATTTAAAAACCTGTTCCTGTGAGAATAGACTGGCTTGTGCCTTAACTTTAAGAACATCAAGTGGTTTGTTAAAAGGGCCTTTAAACTATTTGGGAGGGTATGAGGCAGAGCATCTCAGAGGAGTCTGCCGCCATATGGAAGGCGGCTTTTAAGCTTGCTTCCTCTTTCCTTGTGGGGTTTGTTAACTTTGCGACAGAGCAGCCATTTACAGCGTCTTCCGAAATTATTCACACCCTTTGAAGTTTTCCACATTTTGTTGTGTTACCAAGACGACATTGAATGTTCTTGAGTGACATTTTTTTATCTCAAATTGGCTTCAAAATCTATGGCAAGACATGAAAATGTCTGTCTAGCAATGATCAATAACCAACTTGACAGTAATTGAAGAGTTTTTAAAACAATAATGTGCAAAATAGAAACTTACTCAGAAAGGCTCAACTGTTATCGCTGCCAAATTTGATTCTAACAACTCAGGGGTGTGAATATTTATGTAAATTCGATATTTCTGTTTTTCATTTTCAATAGATTTGCAAAAAATTCTAAAAACATGTTTTCACCTCGTCATTATGGGTTATTGTGTGTAGATGGGTGAGGATTTTTTTTAAAATACATTTTGAATTCAGGCTGTAACAACAAAATGTGGAATATGTCAAGAGGTATGAATACTTTCTGAAGGCACTGTAAGCGTCAACCATTTACCAGGTCAAATACTGTATACCATTCAAGTCAAGTAATCTCTATTTTCCCAGCATTCGATTGACATTCAGCTACAATAAAATGCTTATTTGAATTCATATTGTTAGCAGAGCTGTGTTTACAGTGTACATATGCGCGTATGCACACACACACACCCACACACAAAAAGAAAATCACTGAGAGGGAGGGCTTTATCCACATTGGAGAATGAATGTTAAACCCATTCACACACTTCTAGATGTCTATGAAATTAACTGTTCAATATGAGAAAAGGCAAAACTAGGAAACGGCTCTCAATTCCTGGAGGGCCACATCAATGGGAATCGGCTTTCGCTGTTGTGGCAGAAAGCGTCTGAGGGACAAGATGAGGCAGGGAGGAGAGAACAGCGACAACAAGACATAACCAGTCAGAGGAAATTGTTCAGTCCGCTGATTCAACAGCCAAGGGAGTCAACAGATTTAATACAATAAATAAGTTAGGCCCAAACCATTAGGGAGGGTAACTTCAAACATGACATCAATATGAATGGCAAAATACGTATTCATATTTTACTTTCGGACAGATACCAACCATATTTTGGATCCCGTCACATCTTTTTTGACTTGTAATATGGAGAATTTACCTGAATATAAGGTAGCATGTTGTGAAAGCTACACTAAATCCATTAGAAATTTTATCATGGGCTCTCAGGTTAGGCTACACAGTTATATCTACCATAAAAGCCTGGGTGTTTATTTTCCTCAAATAAACACTGGATAACTCTGGTGTAATGTGTCATATAGCACTTACATATCGGCTCTGAAATAACTTCTAAATGTTGTCATTCATTTCCATGGAGTGAAACTACACTATGTCAACAATGGTTTATATTTCTGGGTTATGGATAGAACGATGAGGGCTCGCACATGCATTCCATCCTGTCCACACACAACATGTGAACACAGGTTATTATATTGTTGCAGAGAGGATGTTTTGTCCCATTTTGTTGTTTTTATTCATTCATTACTACCCCAAAACATTAAATAATAATAATAATACGCTTAATAGGGATTTTCATTCGACAGAATCTCAAAGCACTTGTTAAGAAAAATAAACAAGAAGTTATTTAAAAAGAGATATAGGCTACAACAGTAGCTGGATCAAGTCTGTTTGAGTTCTTCTTGAAGCCTCCAGATGGGCAGTCACAGTCATGAGAGGATCTGGAAGCTCATAGCTAGATGGTCAATGGAGGGGGTGGTCAGGTCAGCATGTCCAAGGGCAGGCAGGTAGGCAGGCAGCTCGACGTCATCAGGGCATCTCCACTGATCTATGTATTGGGACTCACAATTAACGTAATTAGTGATTTATGCCAAGTACTCCAGGCGATCTTCACATCAAGTCTATTCACCCTAATGCTCTCTGACTTGTAAATCACATATAACGTGGATCATTCCTGCTGATGCATCTATTCAACATGGCTGTGCTATGCTTCATCATTGGCTACGCACATAGGGCTAGAACCCCCCTTCTTTCATCATCTTTCTGTCTCTGCTCAGTTGCTTGCCTATCAATTACATAACTGTATTTCTGACACTATGTCCATTTTATTGGCCCCTCAGGGTTTAAAGGGTCGTTGTGACAATCCAACTTGAACCCATTTCAAGTAAATCACCTTTCTGTTCCATTAGGATTTAAGTGTTTCAATCATGCTTACTTTGACCACCTACTGATTGGTTGGTCATGCAGGTCCAGAAATCACTTGCCTATCACGTTCTTAATCTAGTCAAAACCGATGAGGTCAAAATAGCCAGTGTGTGATGTTTTCGTGTGGTCCCTGTATATTCTATGGAATGACTCATATTCAAACATAACAATGATATGCTTGTTTACATGCTTCCCCCCTTTTATTTTCTGAATAGATCAGTTGAGGCATAACCCGGTGTGTGTTTTCAATATGATTCCAAGTAATACCATACATAATTCATAGAGCACATTTATACCACATAAAATCATTTGTTTTGATCTTACTTTCATTAATATGTATTAGGACTTATCTCTCCAAGCAAATGTTTTGACATCTGTTGTCGCCAACATTCTAGTGGGCGGTGATTCAGAAAATCACTTTTACTCACCTAATACCACCCAACAGAGGACAGATGTCGAGATGCTAATTAGCTAATCTGCTGGTACTGTTACAGAATATTTTAAGGTTTTGCATCCACCGCTTTAATGGTGCAAGGTGTGCTTAGTGTGGTATTATGGGCTTACCTGGGGAAAATATAGCAAACAAACAAATCTATAAATGGAGGACGATTTAAACACAATCACCTTTTTCTAAATAGCAAACATCCACAGTAATTGGTTGTTCTACCTCGTACCCAGTGGCCGATGGTTAATTGTTTTGTGTTCAGCCATTATTGGTGAAATGTCTTTAATCCTCCTTTTCCCTTAATATTTTCCCTTAATATTTATACCTTGATGGGAATTTGTAACGCTCAGTTAAGACCGGATCTGGGGATGATTGATGGGAAGGCTTGGTGGCTCAAGAACTCAAACTTATTTTAAGGGCAACAGATTCCCTCCACTGGCAATGATGTTAGACCACATGGTTATTTCTATCTGTTCATCTGCCCACAGAGTTTCTCCTGCTAATGTAATCGGCATATTATTCAGACTGCATCTATTAAAGGCTAGCACTGTTGAATTTATCGCCCAGGGTTTAAGTCTACGGTAAAGGATCACATTAGGCAGATGATATCGCAGTGTATGGAATGATTATGCACCCTTGCTGAAGAGAAAGGGAAGGCTGGCTTAATTAAATGCAAGGCCTTGGTTATACATCAACGGCTTCCTCGAGCAGTCCACGTACCCCGGCCCGGTCTTATACCAGGAAGATGCAGGCTAAGCACATTTTTTCACACCTATTTCAGATACTTTTTTGTAAATAATAAATAGAACTCCAAGCCTGGGGTTTAAATTTAGCGGCTGCAAAGTGGCTAAACAGTAATTTTGTTCAGCGCTCTTAAAGACCTTACTTGAACCTATGTTTGTTTCATGCTAATTGCTTACACCCATACTAGATTTCCTGTTACATTCTATAAAACACAAATTAGAGGAAAGTGTACTTTCAGTAATCATAGAAACAACCATTGTTTTATCCAACCATAGATCATTTCTGCTGCCAAACTGAGAGGCCAACACAGTGCTTGGCTTAAATCTGAGTCATGCTGTTTTTGAGCTGTGTTGTGAGAAGAAAAATTCAGTTTGTCACTGTGGTTCCAGTCACAATATATTTCATGGAGTTAGCGCCCATCTCAGGATAATTCAATTTGAAGCACAGATTCCCTCCAGGGTTGACCCACAGTATTGTTTCGCACCCGCAGGCCGCTACAATTTCAACACTTCTCAACACTGTAACCCTTGTAAATTGTGTCCCAGTACACGGGGCAGTGGAGGCGATATTGCAAAAAATGTATCAATGTGATGGTAAAGCAATAGAAAAAAGCAACAAACACTTTTGCCCTCTAAAAGGCAGTTCGTCAAAAGGAGTCATTGGCAAAGCCGAGCTTTATGGCTTCTTCCTATCTGCGAGGCATTTGTTGTGTGGGATATCACTGTTACTGAAATTGTTTTTCCCACTTCCGTGACGCATCATTGCTGTGTGCAACCAGCCATCATGCCCTTTACGCTGAGCTTTTCTTGCTAAACTAAATCAAGTTAAAGTTAAATGTGCAAGGCATGCCAAAGTGGAGTCTTGCAGCCCCTGAATAATGTAAAGAAATTGCTATTTTGGCCTGTTCGAGAATCTGCTCGGGGTTGAACTAATTTAAAGAATGCTTTCAAAACAGTTACATAAGCGTAATGACTGTGTTTCCATGCTTTCCCAAAGCTCTCAAAACAAATTACCGCAGGCACAAGACCTGACCTTTCATCCATTCATTTATATTGAGAAATGCTTATCTTTTTCCTGTCCAATTTGCAAGCCCAGATTTGTTTGTGCTTTTGCTGTGTTCCGTGGCAGGGTACCTGTATGGGATGAGGAACATCTAACATCGCTTTGGCTTATGTTAAACTGCAAGAGGCTTTTACGTTCAAGTGGAGCTCTGAGACCATTGGGTTCACACTGAATATTGTGGACATTGTCTGGATAATATGAGCTGTGTGTGCCTCTGTCTCTCTCTCTCTCTGTGTGTGTGTCAGGCAGACAGAATCCAGAGAGAGAGATAAAGGGAAAGGAGTTTAGTGGGCAGCAGTGTGAGGAAGTAAGCTCTGGAATTAGCACAGTTAGGTAGAACTAGGTCTCGCATTTACTAAGCTAGTATAAACGTCTTAAAAAGTTTTAAAAAAGGATACAGTAACGAGCCACTTAATTTCAAACCACATCGGCTTCTGAGGGAGTGGCCTTACATTGATGCAATCAAAGCTTGGAGCACGCCTGTAGCTTCAATCCTAGGTAATACCCCCCTGTAATACCCCCCATGTCATAATGCCTCGACCATGGGGCAAAAAGACACAGGCTAACACCAAGTCCTAGTGTCACTTTCTAATCCTCTTTGCTTAAGTATTCTAAACGATTTGCAGCCTTCTACATGAATCTTTCTCTCTCTCTTACACACACACACACACACACACACACACACACACACACACACACACACACACCAGCACCCACGAAGCCCAATAAGACTAAATGCGTCTAGTCGCTCAGATAACATGTATAATACCCATTCACAGAATCACCTGCTGTCAAAAGCTGGGTCCAGGTATGATTTAAGTAGACAGGAAATGCATATCATGTTTAGGGGTTTGTTATTATCTTCCCTTTCATTTAAACCCTCCTCTCCGAACCCCCCTTCCTCTGTAGCGTTTAGTTCATTGAGATTGTTTCTTGAGCTCGGTAGCCACAGGGACAGCTGGTTTATGGCTTGCCTTGAGAATGTCCTTGTGTGCTTTGCATAGCAATGACCGGGAAACAGATATAATTTCCGAGCTGAATTTAAAATAAATGTATTCCCATTTGACCTCCGGGCAATAAAATTCATAAAGTGTCCTATCTTTTATGGGTACATTAACTTTTTCCCCCTCTCCTCCCAATACAGTGTGTGATGTTGGAGCAGGAAATGTGGCTATCTTCAATGGAATGCTATAATGTCATTACATCTCAGGCCAAAACTATATTTTAGCCTAAGCATTATTTTATATCCGTAATATCTCAAAATGATATTGCTTTCAAATGTTTTTACCTATTCAAAGCCCTTGCTGAAATCCACTGTTCATAGGTATCTGAGGTCAAATTGGTAATTGGATCGTTAAAACGCACAGTTTCTCTGCATATCCCTGATATTTTTTAGTGACATTACCATAAAAAGCCTTAGTTACAACATATTTGAATTTAAGTACAAGACACTTCCAATCGGTGAAGACACTCCAGATGCTCCACTCCAAGAGGCAAATATTTATTTTTTATTGTGTTACATGCTGATAGGGTATTCTTTCGTCGGCAGTGTGATTGACTACACTGTCATGGTTGTCATTGGTTGTATGATGACGGAGGCGATTTATCACCCAGGTGTTCTCTGGGATCTTTAGTTAACGGTGCGGTTTGCTCTTGCACTTGACTTTTCAAATCTTCTTAAGTTACAAACCGTAAAACTTCAAATAAATGCTGAGTCTCAAATATCCGCCTGTCCCTTTTAATGGCTGGACAACGACACCCCTTTTCAGCAAATAAAAGCTAATTTCAAATAAACACTAGGTCTAAATGAATTGTTTGCGAAGTTGCCATGAATTACCATGAATTGTTAGCGAGATTTAATGTTGATTTGCTACATTAAATAATTCAGTAATGACTCAAAAAGGACGGGAATCATACTAAGACAAAAGAAATGTGACACAGTGTATAAATAAAAAAACAAATATTGCAATGCTGAAAGTGAATGCTGTTATTAAACAATTAACTATGCAAATGAGCAAACGCTGTGTGCATTAAGGAAATAGACGCCTGGCTCAAATAGAATCCTGTCTCTAATAAGTGCCTCTTGTGTTCAGTGATTTAAGCAAATAAACACCCAGGCTATTAATTGAAGTTTTATGATAACGTATAATTGTGTAGCATATCCTCAGAGCCCATGATCAAATTTCGCAATAGCTAGCTAACTTGATTTAGGAAGTCTGAACTAGCCAAACTAGCAGACACAGCATTTTCTCATATCTCTGAACCAACTAGGGCGCCCACATTTAAAACACCCAAATTAAGGAAAAAAGACAAACACATACACACACACATACAGATCCCCCTCCCGCTGCACCGAACAAGCTAATTGAAGCGTGCCTATAGACTAGTCTTTTGCTTTGTGCAAAATTTGGTCATGCAAAAACAACAGACCAAATGTGTGAATGTTTAATGAAAATCTGGGAACAGTTGGCCACGGAAACATTTCTGGTTGGTTTCAGGGAATGTAAATCAGGTAGGAAGGGAGACTTTGAAAACTGGATTGTGTGAAGTAGTCTAGCAGCAAATGTGTTTAATGAGCAACTAATGAGCATGCAGAGCTTCACAAGTTTGAAGAAATACCCTTATCTTTTTAGCCTAATACGGCTATTTACTTACTTTTGTAGCTCTTCGTCAGAAGCACACTTTTTGTAAGTAGTTAACTGTCCTCTCCAAGTTTAGCTGGTATTTAGAACGAATGGATTTGACAAATGTAATTGGTTGATGATATGACATTGGGCTACGTCTCGTCTTGCGCTGCACAGAATATTGGATCTCACAATGATTGTAAAAGTGTTTAACATCACCAGTATCACATCCTTATGATATATCATCTTGTCAAAAGTGCAATGTGACTGCAGAAGAGACAGGTTGGAATATCTGACTGAAATAGGGGACAAATTTGCTGATAAAATGCAGGACAATGCAGGTGTAAGAAGATGGCACCGATAGAGATGGCAGCTTCGCTTCTAGTCCTTAGGAAACTGTGCAGTATTTTTATTTTATGTGTTATTTATTACATTGTTAGCCCCAAAAAACTTTAGGTGTTATTACATACAACCAGGAAGAAATGTTAGCTATCAGAGAGACGTCAACTTACCAGCACAACCTCCACTACAATATGAAATATGACTTTCCCAAAGCGGATCCTTTGTCTGCACCTCCCAGGGCATTTGAACTGATTCCAGAGGCCGACCCAAAACAACGCCACCGGAGGAGAGGGTGCCTGGAGCGGTCTCCTAGTGAGGCTTTGGAAGCGCGCACACCACCCACCTCTCTTGAGTATATTACTTGCTAATGTCCAGTCCCTAGTTAACACAGTCAACGAAATCTAGGCAAGAGTTGCATTCCAAAGAGATATCTGGGATTGTGACTCTGATTCCCAGAAACATGGCTAGCTGGGGACATGCTGTCCCCAGCGAGTCCATACAACCAAACCATATCTCCTGAGGCTGCATTTATTGTAGCTGGGGATTTTAACAATGCTAATTTGAGAACAAGGCTATCTAAATTCTATCAGCATATCGATTGCTGTACATGAGCGAGTAACACGCTCGACCATTGCTACTCTAACTTCCGTGATGCATACAAGGCCCTCCCCCGCCCTACGTTTGGCAAATCTGATCATGACTCCATCTTGTTGCTTCTCTCCTATAGGCAGAAACTAAAACAGAAAGTGCATGTGCTTAGGTCTATCCAACACTGGTCTGACCAATTGGATTCCACGCTTCAAGATTACTTCAATCACATTGACTGGGATATGTTCCGGGTAGCCTCAAATAATAACATTGATGTATACGCTGACTCGGTGAGCGAGTTTACAAGAAAGTGTATAGGAGATGTTATACCCACTCTGACTATTTAAACCTTCCCTAACCAGAAACCTTGGATTGATGGCAGCATTCGCACAAAGCTGAAAGCACATACCACCGCATTTAATCATGGCAAGGTGACTGGAAATATGACCAAATACAAACAGTGTAGTTATTCCTTCTGTAAGGCGATTAAACAAGCAAAGTGTCAGTATAGAGACAAAGTGGAGTTGACGACTCAAACACGAGACGTATGTGTCAAGGTCTACAGACAATTAGGGATTACAAAAAGAAAACCAGCCCCATCACGGACATCAACGTCTTGCTTCCAGACAAATTAAACAACTTCTTAGCATGCTTTGAGGACAATACAGTGCCAATGATGCGGCCCGCTACCAAAGACTGTGGGCTCTCCTTCTCTGTGGCCGATGTGAGTAAAACATTTAAAAGTGTTAACCCTTGTGTCATGACGTTGGCCTGGGGGTAGGTTTATGACAATCAGAAATACCTCTTCCCCCCCTTTTCCGCTCTCTACCCTACTGATGTTACATTTGCAAACCCCTTGGTTAACATACAGATTCTCGGAACATCAGAAGGTGGGGGGAAATGAACTATATTCTGGTAATCCGACCAATTGAACATATGTGGTGGTACTTAATGAATATGATGTCAGTTCGGTTGTCATCTAAGACAATCTCATCAATGATAAGATGACATAAACTCTACAGTGTAAAGTCTACACATCAGAGTTATCGGATTCACATGGAATTGTTGTTCAATTTAAATGTTTGAATATGAAATATGAAATTATTTGTGATGGGATGAAATGTGATTTTAGTTTCTAAAATGTGAGATTTGGGTTTTCATAAGATAGGGCTCTGCTCAATCAGCGGCCCGCCCATGTGAAGGGACATGGGCTATAAAACTTTTCAAACACGCCCTCCTCTCCCTTCCTATATAAGCCCTTGACGACAATATAACCTCCTGTTCTGAGGACGTGAGGACGACGGTCCGATGTCAGAATGGTTCAGATAATAACTACAGAACGAAGCCAACATCAGCGTGAGCTTGGTTGCGAATGGTATGAACTTTGAACTATTATTCACTACAGAAGTGATACCTCCTAGCCGTTGAGTTAGCAACAGCCGCTGCAAACGAGGGTTAGGAAGGAACAGACGGAGTATCCTGTCTACCACACAACAACGTTACTACAACGTATTAAATTTACCAGCAGAGACATTCTTCAAAGGACTCAGTTGGGCAACACGGCCTTCCATCTACCACCAACCTACTGAAGCGCATCTCAGAGTAAATATTTATTGCATTTAACTTTTCCAAATGGGCGGTAATTTAGAATGCATAAGATATTGTATTTATGATAGCACAGCTTCGCCCTTTGTTCCTCAGTCTTCCCGCTCTTTCACTCAAACCCAGCCCCTTTTCTTTTGTGTAACCAGCTGTCATGTCTGTTCCGCCCGCTAGGGACATTTTCCTTTATTACGTAATTTGTAATCAAGTTATGATTTAAATACGTGTGATTAGTTAGGTATTTAGTAAATAAATAATTAAACCCAATTTTGTATTGCTGATTCAACTTGTTAGCCAGGGTTCGTGCAGATAACCAATAATTTTCAACTTTCAGATGAGACTGAATTAAGATGACGATTAATATTGACTGCTATTGATGTAAAATATTACTAGGTCTTTAATTAGAGTTTATTCGGAAGATAACAGCTGTATAAATATTATTTTGTGGTGCCCGACTCTCTAGTTAATTACATTTACATGATTAGCTCAATCAGGTAATATTAATTACGGAGAAATGATTTTATAGAATGTCATATCACTTAATCCGGCATAGCCAAAGACACGACACTTGCAAGGCTGCCGGCCCAGCGCATGCTCTGCATCCTCAGAGCATGCGCATACCAGCTGGCTGGTGTGCTTACGGACATATTCAATAAATCCCTATTCCAGTCTGCTGTCCCCACATTCTTCAAGAGGGCCACCATTGTTCCTGTTCCCAAGAGAGCTAAGGTAACTGAACTAAATGTATATCGCCCCGTAGCACTCACTTCAGTCATCATGAAGTGCTTTGAGAGACTAGTTAAGGATCATATCACCTCCACCCTACCTGTCACCCAAGACCCACATCAATTTGCTTACCGCCCCAATAGGTCCACTTACGATGCAATTGCCATCACACTGCCCTATCCCATCTGGACAAGAGGAATACCTATGTAACAATGCTGTTAATTGACTACAGCTTAGCATTCAACACCATAGTACCCTCCAAACTCATCATTAACCTTGATACCCTGGGTCTCGTCCCTGCCCTGTGCAACTTGGTCCTGGCCATCCTGACGGGCCACCCTCAGGTGGTGAAAGTAGGAAACAACATCTCCCCTCTGCTGATCCTCAACACTGGGTTCCCACAAGGCACAATTCTCAGCCCCTCCTGTACTCCATGTTCACCCACAACTGCATGGCCATGCACGCCTCCAAATCAATCATCAAGTTTGCAGACGAAAATAACCTCTCACTCAATGTCAGCAAAACAAAAGAGATGATCGTGGACTTCAGGAAACAGCAAGGTGAGCACCGCCCTATCCACATCGAAGGGACAGCAGTGGAGAAGGTGGAAAGTTCCTCATGTACATATCACCGACAAACTGAAATGGTCCACACACACAGACAGTGTGGTGAAGAAGGCTCAACAGCGCCTCTTCAACCTCAGGAGGCTGAAAAAATGTGGCTTGTCACCGGAAACCCTCACTAACTTTTACAGATGCACCATCGAGAGCATCCTGTTGGACTGTATCACCGCCTGGTATGGCAACTGCACCGCCCACAACCGCAAGGCTCTTCAGAGGGTGGTGCAGTCTGTACAACACATTACTGGGGGCAAACTACCTGCCCTCTAGGACACCTACAACACCTGGTGTCACAGGAAAGCAAAAAAGATCATCAAGGACAATAACCACTCGAGCCACTGCCTATTCACCCCGCTTCTATCCAGAAGGCGAGGTCAGTACCGGTGCATCAAAGCTGGGACAGAGAGATTGAAAAACAGCTTCTATCTCAAGGCCATCAGATTGTTAAAAAGTCACCACTAGCACAGAGAGGCAGCTGCCTACCTACAGCATTGATATCATTGGCCACTTTAATAAATGGAACACTAGTCACTTTAATAATGCCACTTTAACGATGTTTACATATCGCGCGTTACTCATCTCATATTTATATAATGTATACTACATCCTTCACAATCTATCCTCCACTATCTATTCTTTACTATCTATTGCATCTTAGCCGCTCTGTCACTGCTCAGCCATATATTTTATACTTATATATTCTTATCCCATTCCTTTACTAGATTGTGTGTATTAGGTTTTGTTGTGGAATTGCTAGATATTACCTGTTAGATACTGCTGCACTGTCGGAACTAGAAGCATAAGCATTTCGCTTCACTCGCAATAACATCTGCTAACCATGTGTATGTGACCAATACAATTTGATTTGATTTAACTGTTAGCCTCGTACAAACCATCCTGATCTTACTTTCTGTTTCATTGAATCCATGTAGCGAAACAGAATGTAAGCTCGCAAGATCAATATCGTTCGTACGAGGCTAGCGGAATGCAGGACGAAGGGCCAAAAAGCAGAACTGTCCCGCACAATCCGGAACATGTGGTCACCCTAGAGCCATCTGAACTAGGGTTCACAGCATTTTCCCATATCTCTGAAGTAGCAATGTTAAATAATTACTACACTGTTATTATAACATTATCAAACAATATCAATATCAGAATGGTTTGTGTGAATGCTGCCCTATGGGATATTAAAGAGTACATCATATATCAAGATACTGATGATGGGGATAGCTATTAAGGTACAAACAGCAAGGGTAAAACTATGTACCTATAACTAAAGGTAGAAAGGTCATATCTTACAGGGTACCACTAGTGACACGCATTTGTACCCCTTTAGTTAACAAATCTGCACCTTTCTTTCTAAGACTGTATATCCTATGGAGTGACATATACCTATGGCCGGCCCGGCAATTAGGCAGATTCCTATGGCTACAGATTCACATTGGTGGTATTTTCAAAGCTAAACTGACCAGGAAGCACCTCCAACAACCCATAAAACCTCACATAATTCTGCCCAAAAACAATGACAATTTCTCTCAACCAGTGGCATTTGGGCTTTTTAGGTGAGAGCTTATGCCGCCCTGTGATAAGCAGTGCCCGCTTTGTCAAAGGCAGGGGAGCAAAATATTTAGCTTGTCCATTCCCGGCACACCTCTCCATAGTGCTGTCGGAGAGATGCATTGCTGCAGCGCTCCACCAACATTCCGTCCAAAACAATCCTCTAACACAAACCATGTAGCAGATAGAGCCAGGGCCGGCTCCAGGCATAAGCGACCGACGCGGTCTAAACTTGTAGTAATCATGGCCGAATACCGAACTGGCACGCAGGGCACATGCCCAGGGGTCCCTGACCTCCAGGGGGACCCCATTGGTTTTAAGGGTCAGACACACCGACAAATCTGACTGCCGATAGGTACCTAGCACCTCTGCCCAGAGTGGCAGTTACCCTTTGGTTGTTCACACAGAGTGAGTGGACCTGACTGCCAAGTGGGTGGACCTATACCCTCCAAGAACCACCCATGGCTGCAACCCTGTCCAGTCATGTGAAATCCATAGATTAGGGCCTAATGAATTTATTTCAATTGACTAATTTCCTTATATGACCTGTATCTCAATAAAACTTTGAAACTGTTGCATGTTGCGTTTATATTTTTGTTCAGTATAGATACACTACATGACCAAAAGTAAGTGGACGTGCTCATCAAACATCTAATTCCAAAATCATGGGCATTAATATGAAGTTGGTCCCTCCTTTTCTGCTATAACAGCCTCCACTCTTCAGGGAATACTTTCTACTATGTGTTGGAACAATGCTGTGGGGATTTCCATTCAGACACAAGTGCATTACTGAGGTCGGGCACTGATGTTGGGCGATTAGGCCTGCCTTGAAGTCGGCGTTCCAATTCCTCCCAAAGGTTTTCAATGGGGTTGAGGTCAGGGCTGTGTGCAGGCCAGTCAAGTTCTTCTACACCGATTTCGACAACCATTTCTGTATGGACCTCGCTTTGTGCATGGGGGCACTGTCATGCTGAAACAGGAAAGGGCTTTCCCCAAACGGTTGCCACAAAGTTGGAAGCACAGAATTGTCTAGAATGTCATTGTATGCTGTAGCATTAAGATTTCCCTTCATTGGAACAAAGGGGCCTAGCCCGAACCATGAAAAACAGCCCCAGACCATTATTCCTCATCCACCAAACTTTACAGTTGGCACTATGCATTGGGGCAGGTAGCATTCTCCTGGCATCCGCCAAACCCAGACTCGTCCGTCGGACTGCCAGATGGTGAAGCGTGATTCATCACTCCAGATAACGTGTTTCCACTGCTCAAGAGGAAAGATTTACACCACTCCGCCCGATGCTTGGCATCGTGCGTAATGATCTTAGGCCTGTGTGTGTTGCTCAGCCATGGTAACCCATTTCATGAAGCTCCCGACGAACAGTTGTGCTGACGTTGCTTCCAAAAACTGTTTGGAATTTGGTAGTAAGTGTTGCAACCGAGGACAGATGATTTTTACGCACTATGCGCTTCAGCACTCAATGGTTCCAACGGCTGAGCCGTTGTTTTTGCTCCTAGATGTTTCCACTTCACAATAACAAAACCTACAATTGACCAGGGCAGAAATGTGATGAACTGACTTGTTAAAAGGTGGCATCCTATGATTGGTGCCTTTCTACTGCCAATGTTTTTCTATGGAGATTGCATGACTGTTTGCTCTATTTTATACACCGGTCAGCAACGGGTGTGGCTGAAATAGCCAAATCCACTCATTTGAATTGGTGTCAACATACTTTTGTGAATACAGTGGGGCAAAAAAGTATTTAGTCAGCCACCAACTGGGCAAGTTCTCCCACTTAAAAAGATGAGAGAGGCCTGTACTTTTCATCATAGGTACACTTTAACTATGACAGACAAAATGAGAAAAAAAATCCAGAAAATCATATTGCATGATTTTTTTGTTAATTTATTTGCAAATTATGGTGGAAAATAAGTATTTGGTCACCTAAAAACAAGCAAGATTTCTGGCTCTCACAGACCTGTAACTTCTTCTTTAAGAGGCTCCTCTGTCCTCCACTCGTTACCTGTATTAATGGCACCTGTTTGAACTTGTTATCAATATAAAAGGTCCACAACCTCAAACAGTCACACTCCAAACTGCACTATAGCCAAGACCAAAGAGCTGTAAAACGACACCAGAAACAAAATTGTAGACCTGCACCAGGCTGGGAAGACTGAATCTGCAATAGGTAAGTAGCTTGGTTTGAAGAAATCAATTGTGGGAGCAATTATTAGGAAATGGAAGACATACAAGACCACTGATAGTCTCCCTCGATCTGGGGCTCCACGCAAGATTCTACCCCGTGGGGTCAAAATTATCACAAGAACGGTGAGCAAAAATCCCAGAACCACACGGGGACCTAGTGAATGACCTGCAGAGAGCTGGGACCAAAGTAACAAAGCCTACCATCAGTAACACACTACGCCGCCAGGGACTCAAATCCTGCAGTGCCAGACGTGTCCCCCTGCTTAAGCCAGTACATGTCCAGGCCTGTCTGAAGTTTGCTAGAGAGCATTTGGATGATCCAGAAGAAGATTGGGAGAATGTCATATGGTCAGATGAAACCAAAATATAACTTTTTGGTAAAAACTCCACTCGTTGTGTTTGGAGGACAAAGAATGCTGAGTTGCATCCAAAGAACACCATACCTACTGTGAAGCATGGGGGTGGAAACATCATGCTTTGGGGCTGTTTTTCTGCAAAGGGATCAGGACAACTGATCCGTGTAAAGGAAAGAATGAATGGGGCCATGTATCGTGAGATTTTGAGTGAAAACCTCCTTCCATCAGAAAGGACATTGAAGATGAAACGTGGCTGGGTCTTTCAGCATGACAATGATCCCAAACACACCGCCCAGGCAACGAAGGAGTGGCTTCGTAAGAAGCATTTCAAGGTCCTGGAGTGGCCTAGCCAGTCTCCAGATCTCAACCCCATAGAAAATCTTTGGAGGGATTTGAACGTCCGTGTTGCCCAGCAACAGCCCCAAAACATCACTGCTCTTTAGGAGATCTGCATGGAGGAATGGGCCAAAATACCAGCAACACTGTGTGAAAACCTTGTGAAGACTTACAGAAAACGTTTGACCTCTGTCATTACCAACAAAGGGTATTTAACAAAGTATTGAGAAACTTTTGTTATTGACCAAATACTTATTTTCCACCATCATTTGCAAATAAATTCATTAAAAATCCTACAATGTGATTTTCTGGGGGTTTTTTTCTCATGTTGTCTGTCATAGTTGAAGTGTACCTTTGATGAAAATTACAGGCCTCTGTATATAGTGTAACTAGCATACTAGCAATATTATAATTAAATCACAATGGATTTATTTTTGAATGAAGCAGCTGCCTGTTAGATGTTGAGAGTAGCTAGCTAGCTATGTTGTACTGAATGGCGATGTTAACCGTTTAGCAAACGTTAGCAAGCAAATGAACTGTTCCTGGCAGTATAGGAAAATGGACAGTGAATGGAATTACTTCATCATCTTGTTAGATAGCTAGCTTGGTTAAGCATTTAGTTTTGTGTGCATTGTGCTGCACTTATCACCCCATTCAATTCATATAAACTGTGTGTGACTGCCTAGCCCAATTATCAATCTAACATTAACTAGCTAGCTAACTAATGAGCAGGTGCACATTATTGAACTGAACCTAACAAAAAATCAGTCCTCAACCACAAATCTCTTTAGATAGATGTAAAAGATTGCTCTAGAAAAATGTTTTATGCAGCTTTATTGTTTTTGATACAGTTGCTAGAACAATTCTGATGGAAAGGTGGTGGATTATACCAGGAAAAGTGTGGTTGTCACTATTTACCACAGCCACAAAGTAAAAATGTCCTATATCATAAAATAATCATTGGGGGTTAGCTGTAATTACGACTTAGTTACTTTGTGGTAACTAGTGACAACCAAAAAGTTTCCTCTTTTCCTTTTTCTTGTCAGTTCTGTCTGCTCCCCCACATTAAGTTTGTGCTCTCTGATTGGCTCAAAGTCAAGTTCTAGGCCACAAGTCGAAATGGCAGGTTCTTTGGTACCAGGTCAGTTAACAGCAGGGCCGTCTTTTGTTCTAGCAAGGGAAGGAACGGCCTCCTACTGTGCTAAATGTCGATGGGCAGTCCGATTTCTCAGTGTGTATGTACCACTAGTCACTCTAACTCAGATATCATTAACATGGCATAAATCATGGCAAAATGTGTAGAATTGCAGAAAATTTGCTTCAAAACTGCAAACACTAACCCTAACCAACCAACTCCCACTTAGGGCCCCCAAAAGGCTTGAGTCCGCCCTGGATATCGCCTATGGTAGAAAGAGTATGTGACCTTTTCTGTAGCATACTGGCTGGAGATAAAATGTTTAACAATGTAATGAGACTGACACTTTTTAAAGCATGCATATTTCTCAGATCAAATAGCCTAACCTAAATGGCTCCCAATCAAATAAATGCACTGACATGTTAGCAAACACAATTTCCTAAAAACAGGACGGGTCAAAGTAAAATGGACAATCAGGCTACTCACAACTGCTGTCCAGGAGTTTCACCCCATGGGCTAAATTGTCATGACCAGTGGTTTCAGTTTGTATCCGTACATTTTTTGTCAAGCTAGCGAAAAAAATAAAATAATACTTGTGCATTTCCCACTGTGTAAACACGATTCTCATTGCAAATAGGTTCAGGATAGCTCCTGATAAAGCTGGGTAGATGATATTCAGAGCTTAAATAGTCAAATTGATTTGTCACAGGAATCAGGACTAATAAGGCCAATGCAACTGCCTGTTTTACAAACGGTTGGACTACCACATGGATGGGCTTTCATAAAATTCCAATGCAGCAGCACTGTAGGCTACACCCCAGTAAGCACGGCCGATGTCTTTTGGACGTCTTTTTTTTTTTTGGCTCTGACCAGATGTCTTTTTTTGTGTTTTACAAATGGTAGGTCTACCACATGGATGAATGGTAGGCCTACCACATGGATGGATGGTAGGCCTACCACATGGATGGATGGTAGGCCTACCGTCAATGTCCGGAAAATACGTATTCTCAACTTTAATTCAGAACTGAAAATTAACCTGATTTCAACGTCCGATAAAGACATCTTTTAACCTTTTATTCAGAACCTAAAATGAACCAAAATTCAATGTATAGAAAATACTGTTTTAGATATCTTTTCAAGTTAATTTTGTTTACTGAGTCTATTGTAGATTTTCATGGGTAGAGGAGGGTGGCAAAAAGACATCTCCCATAAGGCAGCTTAATGGCCAGGCCTGGACTTGCTATACCAAACAATATTTTCAATATGGATTATGACTTCATGTTTAAATTACAGTATGTGTATTTTGCGTTCAAGGCAGTAATTGCTGCACCAATTACTGCAGCATAAATAACAATAATCTCCCCTTGTAATGCATAGCTGCTTACATTTGGTTTGAGGTGTCTCTTCGAATTTCCAATTCAGCCACTACTGTGAGTGAGAACTGAACAGACACACACACACACACACACACACACACACACACACACACACACACAATCTGATAGTGAGGTAATCATACTCCACGTCTAGATTTGTGACCCCCTGTGGGGTTGATTGACACTTGGAGACCTTGATTTGAGTCTTCTGTCTATCTTTGACAGGGCAAACCAAGTTGCCTTGAGGCTCGACCTCTCTGTTTATCTCTGAGAACTTAGAACTTTTCACATAGGCAAACAAACTGTCCAACAATGGATGAATAGGTCTTGTTAGGTTACACACACATCATTGCCAACAGATGCTCTGTCCTTAGATATTGGTTATTTTAGTGGTTCTCATGCATTTACTTCCAACTACATATCCATTGATGCTTTGCTCTTCACAATAAGCCTATGTCAGATGTTTTGATGCCAGCAGCATACCACCCTGCATACCACTGCTGGCTTTCTTCTGAAGCTAAACAGGGTTGGTCCTGGTCAGTCTCTGAATGGGAGACCAGATGCTGCTGGAAGTGGTGTTGGAGGGCCAGTAGGAGGCACACTTTCCTCTGGTCTAAAAAAAAATATCCCAATGCCCCAGGGCAGTGATTGGGAACACTGCCCTGTGTAGGGTGCCGTCTTTCGGATGGGACGTTAAACGGGTGTCCTGACTCTCTGAGGTCATTAAAGATCCCATGGCACTTATCGTAAGAGTAGGGGTGTTAACCCTGGTGTCCTGGCTAAATTCCCAATCTGGCCCTCAAACCATCATGGTCACCTAATAATCCCCAGTTTACAATTGATTCATTCATCCCCTGTAACTATTCCCCAGGTCGTTGCTGCAAATGAGAATGTGTTCTCAGTCAACTTACCTGGTAAAATAACAGATAAATAAATCATTTGACGTGTGTCCTTGATGCATCACTAAAGGGATGAATCCAAAAATAATAACCCACCCACCTGCACAAGCTGCTTCATGTGTAAAGCAACCTACTTATCGGGTAGTGTTGGCGACCTGAGCTGTACTTCCCAGGTGTCTGCATGACAGGTTACTTCAAAAGGTGGATTTACAGTGCAACACTTTGTCTACATTGCCAAACAGCGAACCATCATCTTCAAGTTCACCAACTCGCAACTGGAATACCATCCCAGTGCAGGCACCAGGAGCCAGCCTTAACATATTCAAGTTCCCTCCACCTGCCATATCTCATCTTATTTTATTCTCCCTGTATTCATCTCCTTAGGATACCAAGGGCACTAATGGCTGTCCCTCTTATGTGGGAGACATTAAAATGTCAGTGTCATTAATGTAGTCTACACTGGCACTGGCTGGATATCATTAATGTATTTGACAATGAGCCACCTAGAAGGCCAAGTATTGCATAGGGTATACTACTGTTGCCAATGGCCATATTATTATAATAAACCGCAGAGCTGAGAGCTGTCATCAACTTGCACTGGAAAAACATTTAGAATTGTCCAAGAAGGCGAGGTGGGTGGGCATAATGCTTATGTATGACAGCATCTATGAATTGTTGTGGCTCACAAAAGGTTTTCAGGCACAAATATGCAACTGTATGGTTGCCTAGGCGTTCACCATATAATTTATTCATGAGCTATAAAAAGTCTAGAAAGGTAAACAAACAGTGGTGATGTGTAAATTGCATTTTTGAATTCATTTCTATGCAGAGCTTCCACCCTCCCACCCACACAAACATGAACACAGACACATACTCTTGTGGTGGAGGGACCTGAGAGGTGTTTGTCAGCAGAGTAAATCAGAAGCTTTATCTATACTCACCCTGTGCTTGAATACAAGGTGCGACACATAAACACAAAATAACGTATTGCAGCACCCACCACAAAACCCACTCCCTAAAAACTCAAGATAAAACAAAACCCTGCAAGATTACACAGCACTTCACCAACCAACCTACCACAGATAGTCACATACCATTATTCACACACCGCCTCCCACTACTCTCAGCCGGAGACAAAACCCTACACGCTTACTCCGTCAGACCGCATTACAGCCTCAGAAACAGGGGGACCAAAAGGGGCGTGACACGTATAGAGGGAGCAGATGAGGCGGGGGGCGGGTCGGGGGGGGGGCTCATTTAAACGTTACACTGCCCAGATTCTTTCTAGTTCTGCAGGTGTGCTCTCTCTTCACCGGCTCCCAGGCCTCCCGGTGGTCACCACATGCCAATTAAATTCCATTACTCAAGAGGAATCTCACACCGCCACAAATTAATTGCAGAGTGCCTAGAGGAACAAAAGAACGAAAGAAAAGAAAGGCGTACTCTAATCTTTAGTGTAATGTTCCTGCCTCAGGCATCTACAAAGCCCTTACTCTCCACCTCCCCATTGGTTGGTGGCTGGGATAATTTTGAGAAATGCACCATGCACCCCATTTCAGTAAATCCAGTTTTACGCAAGGCACCCGTACTAATTTATTGTGTGCAATACGCTAACATTTACATATATTTTATGGTGATTGAAGTGTATGCGGATTGTTTGCATATTACATTTATATTGAGAAAAGAATGCAGTGGATTTTTTCAGCAGTTTACCAACAATATGGTCTGTGAAATGTCACAAGTTTCCATACATTTAATCATGTAGTTTCCCCTTGAAACATTCTGCAATAAGCTCAGGACAGTAAAATCTATTTAAAGTTGACTGCTCTGAAAACTTCCTTGATTTCCTCATGCCAACAATCTGTGAACGTCAGAGACACAGAATGCAATAAAATGGTATCAACATGTAGAGGGTTGGGCTGTTCCATTTCCTTGACGATTTGAAGATGGATGATGTCTAAGAGTGTCCAGGTTCATATATCTCACTTTATGTTCGCATGAAATAAGAGGCCATTGATGGACATCAGTGAGAGAAAGGTAATCGATGAGAAAAAAGCACACAATCAAAGGGTGGCTGGGGACATTGATGGAGTTTCATGACAGATCCGGAAGTGTTGAAGGATTCGATAAGCACCTGGGCCTCTCTTAACTCTCCTGTCCTCAAAAGCTTAGCGATCAATCTCCCTGCTCTAATTTAAGAGGAGCAGGAATTGGATGGATAAAGTGGTTGGTGGTTAAATCTGTAGAGATGGGCCTCAGGGGCCTGTAGCTAGAATTATTTCAATACTTCCTTTCCTTGTGTCCTTTCCCTCACAGCCACTGATCAGACAGGATTACGGAGGTCAGTGTCATCTGGTGGAGGCCTATCCAGTCCTGTCTGCAATCAGTGGTCATGGAGGGAGTTACGACTACTGGGACTCATCAACTGTCCCCTACCTGTACCTACAGAGAGCTATACATCCATCAGCTTTGCAATCATTATCCATTTTAACATGGTAAGATTAAATTCACTTCATGAACTGGAACCTCCCTCATTGAAATGTATGGTCTCTTCCCAATACATTTAATGCGTTGAACTATTGACCCCGAAGTCTATTTCCTGAAGCCATCCCTCTCCCACAACCCTCTCTGCCTCCTTGTCTCCCTCAGAGCACCCCAGGCCCATCTTTATCAGTGCAAGGCCAGATGCATCCTGGGTGGTTTAAGCCATCCATTATCAACACAAGGCCAGGTGCTTTGTGGGATGGCAGATCAGAGGTCTCCCAGGAAGCTGATTGGGTCTTGTTCCAGTGGGGAAGGAGAAGCCTGGCCGATAGCAAAGAGGCACAAGGGACAGAAGGCCAGCACTGTAACTTATGGCAATGTGATGACCTGCATGAGAGGCACACACTGTTAGCTAGCTATGTGGCTATTTCCCGACTACACCATTCTGCAGGAAAGAAAAACTGTTTGGTAATAATAGTAGTTAGACAAAAAGTGTGTCAAGGGAATGTTGTTTATGTTCGTTATGTTTCAGTGACTATATGTTGACCCAGCAACTTCCATACACACGTTGTTGGAAACAGGTTGGTGTGGGCAGAAATATGTATTATGAACATACAACAATCCCTACACTATACAGGCCACGGTAGTGGTGTAAGGCTTGGAGAGTGTACACAGTATTCAATAGTCAATTGCTTTTGAATTTTCTGGACAATAATTGAACCAACAGACTGTTCCTGAAAATGCCCCCACAGAAGTTTTCTGCAAGGTATCATCACGTTTCAATTTCTGCTTGAGAAAACAAATGCATTGACATTTTGATCATGATCTTTGATAATGCTCTTATGACCTAAAAAAAGTAAATGCAGATTTGTTAATGGTAAAGCGAATATGTAGAATTAACTACAAGATCTTTAATTTTGGTAAATCGATTTTATTTAGGGAAATCCCATTGAGGCCATAGCCTCTTTTACAAGGGATCCCTGTACACAATCATACAAATTCACAATATTTACAATTACAATGCAATAAAAACACAATATTTACAAACAATTTAAGAAAAGTAACTTAGAAAACACAATCATTCCTCAATTTTCTGCTATTTAACAAAGGGCATGTCTTATTCCTATAAAGAAAAGCCATTTTTTATTCTTAACTAACTCATCAATATGCTTTTTGAAAGATACCCTGATATTTATAACAATGTGGGCACCATTTTCTTTTAAAAATAACCTATACTTAGTTTTGCATTAAGTACCAGTTTCAGTTCAACAAAGGCTTTCTGTAAAGCAAAAAAGGCAGATTGTAGTTATGAAAGAGCCTTGTCAGTAGCCTATAATCTAAAGATAATTTGCTCTGGAGAATGACCTTTTATAATGTTTTTCAAGTACATGTACCATGCTGCCATGGATACAGAGGCAGAGAATCATGTGTGGTTAGGCTTTTCTGCAGGGCTACAAAATGTATACTATTTTCCAATAGATGAGTATACCGTATTTGCTGTGATACTCTCTTAAAATAACTATATTATGGCACACAGTCATTAGAAGTGCCAATAGTGTAGGTCTATCTTAGGGGACAAGATAGTAGAGGTACAAAAACATTGGAAAAGGGGAGGATGGAGAACAACACCTGGATTGTTCTCCATCCTCCCCAGATTCAGAATATATACTTTTCATAATCATGACACGCTTTGTTTAAGAGCTATTGGAGATTGAAATACAAAATCTTAAAATATTTGTATGAATTAAAAATAGGTGTTGATTGTTTCTCCATCCTCCCCAGTCATGGCATGTGTGGTTTAATAGCTATTAGCGAGAGAGAACCAAATATCCAGTGTAATGTTTAAAACATGGTCCAGCTATAGCAAGTGGAAAATATTCCCAATACCTTGCTGAGTGAAAATCGACCACAAATGTTTCCGTCATTAACTCAAACAAGCATCATCAAAGCAACTTTGCAAATTCTGAACAATATTAATAACGTTCCACCCATGAGGCCACTAGAGGGCGATTTGGTCATTTGACTGCAGGAAAGTGGTACAGCAACCCTCATAGTGTCTTGGTATGTTTCATAAAGGTATTTTGAATGCATGTAGGCTATATTCAAATGATACCGATTTATTTTTCCCTCATAGTTTATTCCTGTACTCCACATGTTTTATGTTACACATTCTAAGGCATGTGCATAATGCATGCATGCACTCAATCTGGAAAGGGACATTAATTAAATGGAACTAGCTAGGCTGCAACACTACATTCACATTCCAAAATTATCATCGATGCATGGGAGGTATCAAAGTCTTTGTGCGAAATGTGAGAGGTAGTCATGGGTCTAACGGAATCATGTCCCCCGATATGCCCTCAACCGAAAACAGCCTGTGGAATTGCCCGGAGATAAAACACTAATGGCTGTGACGTCACGTAGAGAGCTCAGTGAAAGTCGCTCGTGAAGCCGCGGGTAAGAACGGGGGCAAGCCCGAGACGTATTGGTATATTGAACAGTATAGTGACGCCGCAGTGTCTCCACGAGCTGCCCATCATTAATTTCACAAGTTATCTGGGTATTTGCATTTCATGGTACTGGACCTGATGCTCAGCGTAGTCTGTGAGCAGTGAGCTCCTATTTGATGTGGTTTCATATTGACTTCTTATCCATCAGTTTTGGGAATATTGTGAAACACAATGGAAAGAGTCGAAATGGGTACAAGACGAAGAGAGATCTAACTTGGAGACAGCGAAGATGGACGTTTCCCAAACCGGCAGCCACTGTCTAGTTAGTGATATATCTCATGCGGAAAATATCGAGACAAATTTCATTTTACGCAATTGCTGCAAAGTGTTCCGGTGGCGCAGCCGTCTCATATCATACTAGCCATCCCGGAGAGTGGGAATCACAGAGTCACTGCGCTCCAAGCTCAGAGAATAATTTGCGGTGAAAAGCAGATTAAATTAAAGTGAGAAAATGCCTCACTTCAAAATGATGTGATGGTCTAACGACTTTAACTTTTCTCTCCATTATAGGCTATCTGAAGAACGAAAGGGTTGCATTAATTTGGAATTGAAGGGATCATATAAATTATCTGTCATGGATTGTGCCTATTTTGTATTTTACTTTGAATTTAAGCCAACGGAGTAGCCTTAGGGAATCAACTCACTTTTCTTTTAAACACTGCTGCATTGGATCAGAATGGATTTGTCATTGTAGCCAGCTGGTGCTGCTGAAGACCGCGCGCTCCGTCCGGTATTTCTGACTTTTTTTTCCCTCAACGATGCAGCTCCTTCGACTAGCGTGGGCTTTAACCGGAGCCGCAGTCTGCTGTTTCGTTATCCTCCTTATTCACTCACACGTTCTAAAAGAAGGTAATTCCTTATCCATCGCTCTTCTTGGCTTTGTAGACCACTATTCTGAAACACATGTTTTATTTCACAAGCCTATGGTAATCTGTTAAAATACCATAGCCTATATTTATTCATGCATTCATGAGTAACGTTAGCCTACATCGGTTGTGAAGAGCATTGGGGGTGAAGAGGATTGGTGGTGCTTCAACTGTAAGACGCCTGTCCCATAAAATACTGATTTTAATCATTCATAGATTTGTAAGGTGTAGTTTAATAAAATATCTCAACATGTATTATTACAATAAATAACATGCCTGGTGCAGAGATAGAGAGAGAGAGCAGTGTGTTGGGAGCAAGAATAGAGAGGTCTTTTGTTAAATTATTTATTTCGTTATTCTTCAATAGATGGCACCAGAGTCACACTGAAGGACAATGTCAGGGTCAATTGTAATTACATTTTAGCATAATTATTTATTGTGACTAAGACATACATTACTCGGTTCGATGTTGCAACTGACATTCACACTTAAATAGAATGCCAGCCACATGTTTTGGCGTTTTGAAAAGGTCTGTTGTAATCACATATTTACAGACACAGTGGTTGCACACACTTCATTAACTTAATTTTGATTCACAATAAAATGCGTGCCCACTATTATGTGAATGCAATTGTGACAGAAAATAATTACATTAAAATGAATGTCATGGGGAGAGTTGTTGCAGGCAAGTCAAACACACAAACTCTCCTTCCTGGGTGGGTAGTCCACTGCTTTGTGAGGGGTGCCTGTAATGGGTGACGCGGTGTGTCTCTTTCTCGTGCAAGGGGGCTTTGTGACAATATATGGAACAACCATTTATAATCCCACTTTGCCCGGTGTTCCTTCCGGATCTTGGTGAGAAAGGCTGTTGAGAAAGCGCCGTTGTGACAAGTAATTGCTCTTCCATACCTACCGTATATGTGACCAAGTGATTAAGTGCGAGTTCACAACTTTGTTAAGAGATTTGATACATTTTTTCATAAACTTTATTGGAATGGACGAGGGTGTATACATACTGAAGCTGTGAGAGCTATTGAATGTGGCTGCGTTTGCATTGAGCAGATGCAGTAAGACATGCTCCCATTTTCCAAAGCTGGTGGGATGTGGGCCATCTTATTTCTCGCTAAATTGTGGTCAAATGCTGGTTTCACGCACATTGTGCCCTAGTGTGGGATCTCTTCCTTAGTATTGTCTCATCTCAGATTGTATTTGATTTGATTGTGTACAACAGTATAATTTCACTCATAAAAAAATACCCCATATGGAAAAATCACATGATTTCACATGTGACATTTCCACATATTTTGCACATGTGAAATCATGTAAAACCTTGTGTTTTTGGGTAACTTCACATGTGATGATATTTCACATGAAGTTTCACATGTGGATTTTCACGTGATCGCATAACCTTTCACATGTGGGTTCAAATTGTCACGAGTTTGTACAGGTGAAGTGTAACGTGACGTGTTCCAAAAACACGTTGTCATAGGATTTCACGTGTGAAATGTCACAAAGTGTTCCAAAAACACGTTGTCATAGGATTTCACGTGTGAAATGTCACAAAGTGTTCCAAAAACACGTTGTCATAGGATTTCACGTGTGAAATGTCACAAAGTGTTCCAAAAACACGTTGTCATAGGATTTCACGTGTGAAATGTCACAAAGTGTACCAAAAACACGTTGTCATAGGATTTCACGTGTGAAATGTCACAAAGTGTTCCAAAAACACGTTGTCATAGGATTTCACGTGTGAAATGTCACAGTGTACCAAAAACACGTTGTCATAGGATTTCACGTGTGAAATGTTACAAAGTGTTCCAAAAACACGTTGTCATAGGATTTCACGTGTGAAATGTCACAAAGTGTTCCAAAAACACGTTGTCATAGGATCTCCCTTTTAAAGTTTCACAAAGTATATCATAAACACGTTGTTATAGGATTTCACTTGTGAAATGTCACAAAGTGTACCAAAAACGAGTTTTCACCTGTCGTGTGAAATCATGTGATTTTCCACATGTGAAATCATGTGGTTCAATATGTGACATGAAACTACACGGTTAGCCATTGCTGTTAATTTTGCAGAAAATGTGTCATTTTACTGTACATTTCCACAGTAATAGAGTTTTGCTATATACACTACCCTTCAAAAGTTTGGGGTCACTTAGAAATGTCCTTGTTTTTGAAAGAAAAGCATTTTTTTGTCCATTTTAAAATAACATCAAATTGATTCGAAATACAGTGTAGACCTTGTTAATGTTGTAAATTACTATTGTAGCTGGAAACGGCAGATTGGCCCATTATCAGCAACCATCACTCCTGTGTTCCAATGGCACGTTGTGTTAGCTAATCAAAGTTTATCATTTTAAATGGCTAATTGAACATTAGAAAACCCTTTTGCAATTATGTTAGCACAACTGAAAACTGTTGTTCTAATTAAAGAAGCAATAAAACAGGCCTTCTTTAGACAAGTTGAGTATCTGGAGCATCAGCGGTTGTGGGTTTGATTACAGGCTCAAAATGGCTAGAAACAAATAACTTTCTTCTGAAACTCATCAGTCTATTCTTGTTCTGAGAAATGAAGGCTATTCCATACGAGAAATTGCAAAGAAACTGAAGATCTGGTACAACGCTGTGTACTACTCCCTTCACAGAACAGAGCAAACTGGCCCTAACCAGAATAGGAAGAGGCACTGTCTGTGTTCTTTTGCCCTTCTTAATCTTTGTATTTTTATTGGCCAGTCTGAGATATGGCTTTTTCTTTGCAACTCTGCTTAGAAGGCCAGCATACCAGAGTCACCTCTTCACTTCACGTCTCCTCACTATTGGCAATTTCTAGAATGGAATAGACATAATTTCTCAGAACAAGAATAGACTGACGAGTTTCAGAAGAAAGTTATTTGTTTCTAGCCATTTTGAGAATGTAATCGAACCCACAAGTGCTGATGCTCCAGATACTCAACTAGTCAACTAGTTTTATTTCTTCTTTAATCAGGACAGTTTTCAGCTGTGCTAACATAATTGCAAAAGTGTTTTCTAATGATCAGTTAGATTTTCGAAATGAAAAACTTGGATTAGCTAACACAACGTGTCATTGGAACACAGGAGTGATGGTTGCTGGTAATGGGCCTCTGTACGCCTATGTAGATATTCCATTAAAAATCTGCCAACATTAGCAATGTCTACACTGTATTTCTGATCAATTTGATGTTATTTTAATGGACCCAAAAATTGCTTTCTTTCAAAAACAAGGACATTTCTAAGAGACCCAAACATTTTTAACGCTAGTGCATTTACTGTGAATTGCCATACACTTGGGTACTTTTTGGCCCGTGTTGCAAGTTAATGTGGCACACCTCGCTTGCAATTGCATGTAAACGTAGGGTAATTGTTTCGATGTGCTTATGGCACCAAGTTTTTTCTAAATCCTGTAATTTTATATTAAGTTACCGGCAACTGAGTACCAGTGAAAATGGTGGAAACAACTTTTTATGTTTTTATACAGCTGAACTGTATTTTTACAGTAAATATACTGTACAACAATGAACTGTATTCAGGAAGTACACAGAAATTCCAATTATATTCAAAACCGGAAAATGTAGAATTTGGTTCACTTTCTGAAGTGACTGGAACTTAAATGGAAATGACATCAACATTGGTTAGCACACCTGGGACAGACACAACAACACCTATGATTTGAATTCACAGCCTCTTGGATGCTAGCAACATGAATTTCCTACTTCACCACTAGGTCTGTGGCCGTGACAGATATCGGCCACAGATTTATTGGCAAGAATACATTTCTTCACTTTGCTAAAAGTTGCCCGGAATCAAGTCAATAATCATGCAATTATCTGACAACACCAACGAAAAGTAGCTGTGCTCAAGGACACTTGACATTAAGGTCTAGATTTAATCAGATCAAGCATACATATGTGATTGCCAACACCCTCATAGCTGGTGCAGTTCTTATCTCAGCACTGCCACCATATGGTTATTTATTACCAAGAACATGTATCCACACACTCTCAAATATAAGAGTATGGTTACGGTACAGTGTTGTTCCCTGGTGTACAAAAAGGTCAAAAGTACACATTAGGTGCCTTCGTAGGTACACATAGGAACTCTAATGGTACTTTTTAGGGTACATGTGTGGATAATCTAGTATAATGGTACATTTTCTACCCAATATATTCAATATAATGCAGAGTTCGTAACCATGTGGGAGGTGGTGTAACAGGTTTCTTCTTCCTCCTCTGAGGAGGAGTAGTAGGAAGGATCGGAGGACCAAAATGCAGCGTGGTATGTATCCATAATGTCATTTAATGGAAAATGAATATAAAATACAAAAGAACAAGAGAATCAAAATGAAAACCGAAACAGTCCCGAATGGTGCAAACACTGAAACGGAAAAATAATCACCCACAAATCAAGTGTGAAAACAGGCTGCCTAAGTATGGTTCTCAATCAGGGACAACGATTGACAGCTGCCTCTGATTGAGAACCATACCAGGCCAAACACAGAAATCCCAAATGATAGTAAAACGAACATAGACAACCCACCCAACTCACACCCTGACCATACTAAAACAAAGACATAACAAAAATAACTAAGGTCAGAACGTGACGGGTGGGAATTTACCAGTTGTGACGTCGTAAATACCAGTTGGATGCAGAGATCAGGAAGCATAGAAATAGCTCACATAGAACAGATCTACTGCTTCTTAGACTTGCTTTTAATAAGCATTATAGATCTATAACACACATTTGGTCAGGTCGCGCAAAAATGTACATATTGCAGCTTTGTAAGAAATTACATTCACAGCATCAAGTTTTCATTAAGTTACTGGAAATTGGACAATAACCTCTTTACAGTGCAGCTCATTACTGACACATTCTCGTGCAAAGTTTGCAGAACAGGGTCAAAGGAGTCGCTCAACTTGCATCGCCAAAACTAACCATCAAACCATTCTGCAACACTTCCATTGACTGTTGGCACAAATACACATATATTTAATCACGTGCCAAAATATGCCAATGAGCCCCAACCAGTACATTGCCCCCACCCATATTTTAAAACGCAATAATGATCATAGCTTATATTCAAAATATTGTGTAGAAAAATATTCCGTTATCTACAAGATACCAAATTGTACCATGTGAGTTTAAATCTCTTTTACGCTCACAGATCTAGTGGTATAGCTGCACTGTAGCAGGACATTACAGGTTGGTAGCGAGCAAGGGGTTATTAGTTTAATTCCCATTTAAGTCCCATTTTTGTTGACAGCACAAAATTAATCAAGATTTTACAGCAAAAAGAATTCAGCAGAATACTGACATTTTATAGACGTAACACTGTCAAGTAACACTGTCAAGTTGTATATATTTACATTATTTTTACTGCAACTTTAGGCAAAGTGCAGAAATTAATTTGTGGCAATAAATATATAGCCAATCTCCATTATGTCCATAGACCTGGTGGCTCAGCAGGAACATTATTCCTAACATATTACCCCTTATCAGAGTATATCACACTCCAAGTATGGTGAATGCTCTATTGTGAAATGGTAACCGTAATTCCTTTTGGTTGGAGAAACGGTGGTGGTATCTTCCCACAATGTTGAATGTTTTGGTATTCATACCCACCATTCATTGACTGAACATGTTTAATTAACAGTGTTGAATCTTCTCTCATGTACATTATGTAGTGATGAGTACCCAATACTGCCTTTAAGTACAGTGTATTCAGACTTTCTCACCCAATTGCTCAGTTCGGCCGGGCGGCCAGCACTAGGAAGAGTCTTGGTGGTCCCAAACTTCCTCCGTTTAAGAATGATGGAGGCCACTGTGTTCTTGGGGACCTTCAATACTGCAGAAATGTTTTGGTACCCTTCCCCAGATCTGTGCCTCGACACAATCCTGTGTCAGAGCACACTGGACAATTCCTTCAACCTCATGGCTTGGTTTTTGCTCTGACATGCACTGTCAACTGTGGGACCTTATATAGACCGGTGAGTGCCTTTCCAAATCATGTCCAATCAATTGAATTTACCACAGGTGGACTCTAGTCAAGTTGCAGAAACATTTCAAGGATGATCAGTGTAAACAGGATAAACCTGAGCTCAATTTCGAGTCTCATAGCAAAGGATCTGAATACTTATGTCAATAAGTTATTTCAGATTGTTTCAGATTGTGTGTAGATTGATGAGGAAACATTTTTAAAAATCCATTTAGAATAAGGCTGTAACTTAACAAAATGTAGAAAATGTCAAGGGGTCTGAATACTTTCCAAATGCTCTGTACAGTATGTCTAAGCTCTGAGTGAACTCTCAAATCATCTATAAATGATTTACCCACATGCATAACTGCTAAAATGATACCGAATTTTAAAGTGGCAATCCTTTGAGCATTAACAAATGAGTTACCAACATTTTATAACTGCTAAAAAGATACCATTAAATAAAGTGGAAACCTGCTGACCATTTATTAATGAGTTAGGCCGACCAATATTTAGAATTTTTATAAATGTAGCTTCAGAGAAAGTGGAAACCTTCTGGCTATTTATAACAGCATATATTCTCCTCAAAAATGCAATACATAGTGAGAACAAAATGTAATTTAATAGAAAGATACATTGGGAAAACAGTTTTATTTGCAGTGACTAAAATCTGTAGCCTATCATTGGTATAGTGAGTAGCCTAGCTAATTCAGATAAATGGGGTATTTTTCTCCCCTTTTATAGTAGTACAAATCAGAATAGAAATTGAAACCAGATTAACAATTTAAAATAAAACCTAGGGTTGCATGGTCCCCTTCTGTGTCTTCATCTGTTTCTTTCTTGTTAAGCATTTCCCATCCTGGAGCCTGAGATCTTATGGGAATCTGTGGGAGAGAAGAGGAATTTATGAACATTTAGCTTACTATCATCATTATCATGATTTATAGCATTTAGGCTTAGGTAGTTATCTTAGCAGCTACTACTACTACTACTACTACTACTACTACTACTAATAGCTAGCTAGTGTTCAACATTACTTGCTAATACTAATAGCTACACTGTACAGTGCATTTGGAAAGTATTCAGACCCCTTGACTTTTCCCACATTTTGTTACATTACAGCCTTATTCTAAAATTGATTCAGTAAAAAAAAAATCCTCAATCTACACACAACCCATAATAACAAAGCGCAAACAGGTTTTTTGACGTTTTAGCAAATTTAAGTATTCAGACCCTTTGCGATGAGAATCCAAATTTAGATCAGGTACATCGTTTCCATTCATCATCCTTGAGACATTTCTACAACGTGATTGGAGTCCACCTATGGTAAATTCAATTGATTGGACATGATTTGGAGAGGCACAGAACTGTTTATATAAGCTCTCACAGATGTCAGAGCAAAAACCAAGCCATGAGGTCGAAGGAATTGTCTATAGAGCTCAGAGACAGGATTGTGTCAAGGCATAGATCTGGGGAAGGGTACCAAAAAATGTTTGCAGCATTGAAGGTTCTTGATAACAGTGGCCTCCATTGTTCTTAAATGGAAGAAGTTTGGAACCACCAAGCCTCCTAGAGCTGCCCAACCGGCCAAACTGAGCAACGGGGAACTCAATGGTCACTCTGACAGAGCTCTAGAGTTCCTCTGTGGAGATGGTTGTCCTTCTGGAAGGTTCTCCCATCTCTGCTGCACTCCACCAATCAGGCCTTTATGGTAGAGTGGTCAGACGGAAGCCACTCCTCTGTCAATGGTACGTGATAGTCCACTTAGTTTGCCAAAAGGCACCTAAAACTTTCAGACCAGGAGAAACATGATTCTCTGGTCTGATGAAACCAAGATTGAACTCTTTGGCCTGAATGCGGCACAAAGTGCAGAGAGATCCTTGATAAAAACCTGCTCCAGAGCGCTCAGGACCTCAGACTGGGGCGAAGGTTCACCTTCCAATGGGACAACAACCCTAAGCACACAGCCAAGAAAACGCAGGAGTAGCTTTGGGATAAGTCTCAATGTCCTTGAGTGGCCCAGACAGAGCCCGGACTTGAACCCGATCAAGCATCTCTGGAGGCATCTGAAAATATCTGTGCAGCGACACTCCAACCTGACAGAGCTCGAGAGGATCTGCAGAGAAGAATGGGAGAAACTCCCCAAATACCGGTGTGCCAAGCTTGTAGCGTCAAACCCAAGAAGACTCAAGGCTGTAATCACTGCCAAAGGTGCTTCACAAAGTACTGAGTAAAGGGTCTGAATACTTATGTAAAACCTGCTTTTGCCTTGTCATTATGGGGTATTGTGTGTAGATTGATGAGGAAACAAACCTTTTTATCCATTTAAAATAAGGCTGTAACATAACAATGTGGAAAAGGTCAAGGGGTCTGAATACCTTTCGAATGCAATGTATGTAGTGAGGCTATGTTGATCTAGTTGTGTGAACCAATTTTAATCCGCCAAAATGGCTGACTTGCCATGTTTTCAGAAAATTTAAAAACATCTCTGACATTGGGGGCAAGAAGCATCATGACACAAGATGATAGGGTATGGGTTTGTTTACACGCCATGGTAATAGAGATACTAACCATTATAAGAAGAACAGCAACCGACGCTGCATGATGTCAAAAGCAATTTCAACCTAATCATTATTTCCCTGTTTTGACTTGAAGGCCAAACAAAGGAACCTTCATTTGTGGCACGGCCATTTAGTGCATTGCGTGATTGTTATTCCTATTTTCAATTTGGAGGAAATTAAAAAAATATGGCTTTTAATGAATATCCCATATCAATGAATGTCACTTTCCCTTATTCCCTCATCCTTGAATAAATTGCATGCCAGTTGCAATTGTATCCCAACTGAAAGCAATTGGAAAATATTATGATTCAGGCTATGTAGCAAGTGAAAAAGCAATATCACCACAGAAAGCTCTCTCTCATTTCCTGCTATAATTTCATTATTTGTGATCATGAGTGGGCCTGGTTATGCCTGAGATGTTTATTCCACAATGAAGAGCATCACATGGTGTTCATTTGCTCTCATTGCTTTTGCCTTTCACCAGTTGATCACTAGTCATGATCTTCAGTTTAGAATGCAAGTAGTTTAATCAGCTGTGTTTGCTAAAAGTGTGACCGGCCCCCGAGGACTGGAGTTGCTCTATCTGAAATAGGGGAAATGGAAGACGCATTGTTCTCAAAGTAAGGAAAGCGTGTCTGGTTAACATTGTTTGAATTTCATGCTTTAAACAGATCTTTCTTTTTGTGAACCTGTACATAAACGTTCCTTGTCTTACATGTAAAGCTCTCTATAAAGTAGTATATGCAAAATTCTAGATAGTATTTTGAAGAATAATT
Organism: Oncorhynchus clarkii lewisi; assembly: GCF_045791955.1. Taxonomy (NCBI): domain Eukaryota; kingdom Metazoa; phylum Chordata; class Actinopteri; order Salmoniformes; family Salmonidae; genus Oncorhynchus; species Oncorhynchus clarkii. The sequence goes on from NC_092150.1 coordinate 12,600,648, forward strand.
CAGATGGCTTTCTCTGCTAGTAAATATCTATACTATATATACTAAAACACAGATTAAACAAGGAAGTGCCCTTGACAAATGACTCTGAATTGCATAACTGTATATTCATGTACTGTATCTATCCTGCCTATCATCTATCTGCCCAACTTTTATTTACAATGTCTTTCATCCATCCATCCATTCATCATTCATCCATCCGTCTTCCATCTTCCTTCATCCACCCATGTCTGAAATGTCTACATGTTAATGGTTTTAAATGTATATAAATTGTAGTCTTTTAGTCTTTGTCATTAAGTCTGACCCCAAGAAGACTGTCGTCATAGCGTCAGCTAATGGGGATCCGAATAAAATAAATCATCCAACTTCCATCCAGTCCTTCTTCCATCCTTTAATCCATCTATCCATCCATCTGTCAATCTAAGCAACCACAACATTATGTTTGTTGAGGTGGTGTAACATGCAGGTGCATATGTACAGCATACATTATACTGTATTGATTGTAAAGAGGTAACACTCCATGGACCATTTGTCTAAATTATTGTAATTTATGTTACCCACAAATGGTTTGTGGATAACATGGATGGATGGATGGAAGATGGATGGATGGATGGATGATTGAAAGACATTGTAAATAATTGGGCAGATAGATGATAGGCAGGATAGATACAGTACGTTGCACAATAGTTTCTGTTGGGAATAACAATTATTATCTAGATATCAAGTGAATGTGCGTGCCCTTGTCAAACTGTGAATAAATGGAAATAAAAACAGTAGAAATTATTGACTTCAAAGTCATAATGGTCAGTCAGTAAATACACACAGAAGTGCAACAATGTTTGTATTCATTCCAAGTTCAATGCAGAGCCTTGTAACCTTTCTTGATTCTCAGTCCTCTGAGAACTCTATCTGAACATTCCTGTAGTATAAAGGCTAGCCTTGTGCTGGAAAGTGACCGGTGGAAATGATGAATCGATCAAGAGATGATGAAATTGACCAGTCAAAAATGACACAATGTTTCAAACTTAAAGTTGTGTGAATGTGGGCTTTTGCATTTTCTGAATGTCCTCCATGGCACTTTCCATGCTAAAACAGGCTTGGGGGCACTAGTCCTCTATGTATCTCTTTATCACCACCCCATTGAGCTCCTCTTTTTTCTTAAGTCAGTTTCCATCCAACCTTTTTAGGCAAGAAAGTGTCATGACAGGCCTGATGGAAACAGAAAAATTGTCGGTAAACCAAATGTTGACAAATGATGACAATATTGATATAATAACCATGGTGTGTGGTCCTCCCACTACGACTCAGGAAAGCATGCAGTTCATTAGTCTGCAGATTAAATAAATGACGATGAACTTCACAGGGTGGTGAAAGTGCAAGGTGATGAGCTTGATGTTCCTTTCCAATAAATATCAAGAGTCTAATTCTACTGACATGATGATCAATGCTTGGTTGCTGTTTGACAAATACAAATAATACCAATAAGTTATTTTTATGAGCATTATGTCAACAAATACAGCCTAACCCAAGTCAATTTGATGGAAACACATCTCTGGCGAGAAAATGTACGTATTGTTTTTGTGCGATTTTAGAATATTCACATTCAAATCTGTCATCAATTGGATGGAAACTTAGCTATTGTCTGTCGGCTTTATTTCTGTGGAACATGCTAGATGGAGGCGTGAAGGACAGAAATGAATTGGAGGTGGTGAGTAGAGAGAGCAGGGGAGAGATCGACAGATAGAAGGAACGCTATTGCCGTTCTCTGTGGTTACCATGGGATACCCGTTACTGAGTTTCCTCTTTGGCTCTTCGACCGATGCGTCATACATCATCTAAATGTTGGCAGAATGAATTACTGCAAATAACTACCTTTCTCTTGGGCTTCAACTGGTGCTGAACCAGGCATTTTGTTCAACATATGATCAAATAAGTAAAAAGCTCTGTTTGTGTCATTCAGAATGAGGTATAGAGCTTAGTATTTGCAGTAGTGTTTCCCAAATGGTCTGTTGAGGCCAATTCCTTTTGGATGGCAGCTTAAGACTCCTGAGTGGTGCAGCAGTCTAAGGCACTGCATCTCAGTGCTAGAGGCATCACTACAGACCCTGGTTCGATTCCAGGCTGTATCACAACCGGCCGTGATTAGGAGTCCCATAGGGTGGCACACAATTGTCCCAGCGTCGTCCGGGTTAGGGTTTGTTTGGTAGGCCGTCATTGTAAATAAGAAACTGTTCTTAACTGACTTGTCTAGTTAAATAAAGGTTAAATAAAATACATGTTCTGGGTAGTAGAGACAAAGGTCTGGTTGACCTGGTGGGTCACAACACATTTTCAAAAGCTTTACAAGAGTCACAGTATGTTTATGTCAAAGTAAAGACCTTTGTCTGTCAATGAAACCATCTAGGTAGATGGAGCGTTTCCATAGTCTGATGACACATCTTTCATGTTTACCTTTAACCATGCACACAAGCTACATGAAAAATGCCATTCCACTCGAATCCAACCATTTAGAATTCTTGACCTCCATGTCACACGTTAGCCCCTTTCTACATGGAAAGAAGCCTTCACACTTCTGAAGTAGCTCTGCTATCTCCATATGAGCAGTCAGGGGGGGGGGGGGTGATAACCATTATCAGACTGTCTTTCACTGGCTGCCTGAGCAGTGAGAATACCAGTGATGAGATACATTAGCTCCCATACAGTCCTGAGGCTGGGGAATCGCAATGGAGTGGCCCGGTGATTGGAGTGGCCCAGTGATTGGAGTGGTCCAGAGTCATATCTTTATACAGGCTGTCAAACACAATTACAAGGTTAGTTAATTTATGGCTAGACAGACACACACACACTGCAGATTCCGACATGCTTTTTGGGTTCGTATTGGAGGAATTATTCTGAAAGCCAGGAAACTGCAATCTCTTATTTTGTGCCACTTTTGCTGTGGACTAATCTTGTGATTTAATTCATCCTATAAAGTTTTTTATAGTGCGTTCTGTTTTTTATAGCTGACATATCTTTTCAAATGTGTCTTGGAATAGCAATCAGAGTTGGCTATAGACCCTATTAGACCCTAGTAGTAGCAATGGAGTTTTAGTGTAGTCTTTTCTTGGAGGCAGAACTGAGCGATTTCCCCGTGTATAGGCCAGCTGCAAAGTCAAAATTGGCTATATTGTAAAAATGTATTAAAAAATGTTATTTTTGGTCTTAACTTATGGTTAGGGTTATGGTTAGGTTCAAAATCAGATGTTATGACTTTGTGGCTGTGACAGCTAGTGACCACTCTGCAGAGCTGCCTCCAGAACAAGACTCATGATGAGCCTCAGCCGATGTCTACATCTCCTTGTTTAAAACATGGACTCAACCAAGCATGAGCCAGTGCACTGCATTACAATATGTCATTTGGACAGGAACATTACCATAGCACATATTTGGCCTTTTCACTAGGAGTGAAAGAAGTGGCAAAGAACTGAAGTAGTGGCAAAGAACTGAAGTACTCAAGTAATTTCACTCTCCATTGCCGAGTAAATCGCATCTCTCTTTTCTACAGAGACATGCAACAAATTAGATTTTTTAATTTTGATAAACAAACACAGATATTTTTTTTGTTGTTGACTCATCTCAAAGGAGAAGCTACTTAATCGCCTAAATCATCATGAATGTATACAAGCTTGGCGTCCTTGCTGTCTTCAACTCTTAGATTTGTAAACAAGTGTGTATGTGGGCACATATCCTTTGAAACAGACATATTTTCTGATACTGTACTGTGTTCATTTTTTCAATCCACTCCTGTGGGACAAGTATCACTGTCAGTGCTGCCTTTTGGCTGTGGTAAGCCACGGATGAGTGCCAAGATGATCTGGCAAGGGGACAGACAACCGGCAGACTCCCTCCACAGTATACCCAGGCCTCCAAGGGGTTCACCACGGAAACGTCCTCTTCTAAGCAGCCCTCTCTATATCCCAGCAGCCAAAACAGGGAGGTCAGTTTGGTTTTTAAGCTTGGTGAACATGTTGTTTATGTGTTCCTGTAGCATCCATGTTGGATTGTTGCATTCCATGTCCCTGATCGTTGTTGTGTCAGACAAGGCTATTGTTAGCATGTAGATTCTGTCTGTACCTCCATTTCATATCATTGTCCTTGACTATTTCATTAAGCACTTTACATTAGATCAGAAATAAATTAGCTCCCTGTCAAGGAAATATGTTTGAATGTGTAGCATTCGTCCTTTCACAGTAAGACGGCTCTTCACAGTGATTCCTTTTTGTTGTAAAAGAGGGTTTTTGAATAACATGACATTGTCAGGGGAAAAAGACTCTTCTGGATGACACAGTTGTCAGTTTGACTGCCATAAAAACGAAGGACTAACTGAAGTGGAGAGTGGTGGTTGACGTAGCAAGCAGTTGCACTGTCACTCGGTACGTACACAGACCCAAGACACATTTATCTTGTCAAAGCCAGCGTTGTCGCCCATCACGACTTTGGGGTACTTAGTAGGGCTCAGCCTTATCACTAAAATATGTTTGGGTAGATTAGTGTCTGTTTGATAAGCTACATGGCTGAGGCTAATTTTTCATTCCAAACAACGTGGTTCTTGATTTCTACATAAGAACAAAACTAGCTTTTTTCCTCAATAAGCATCAACAACTGACTATTAGCCATATTTAATAAGGAATAATTTTTGTGTTCTGTTTCCAAAGTAATTCTTAAGTACATAAACTGTACAATAGGGACATATTAAGGGATTGGGTAAGCATCCCTTTTCACCAATGCCATGAGACAAATAATACATCTACATGTTTGAAATAAGACGCCCCAAGCAAGGTAAACCCTGAAGTATAAAGCCTGTCCCTGGCAAGCACACAAGTTCTTACCCAAGATTATGTAGAGCCACCATTTTTCTTAAGTGCATATCCAAGGTCAGAGTTTGCTCACCAAATTTAGTTCAAATGCTCTGCATATGAAATGCTTATGCAGTACTGCACTTTGGTATCTTACTGCTTTGCACTGTGATTTTCCTATCCAGAGTTATTTTTGCTACCCTATGTCAGAGCACCTTTGATCAAGTATTTTCTGAGGGTAGAAGTCAAGGATTGAGATCAGAGATGGGGGGGAAAGGAATCGAACCCTGAGAGGAAAGAAAAGACAGGGAAAGTCACACAGGGGGAGGTAGTACTAAGACAGGGAAGGTCACACAGGGGGAGGTAGTATTAAGACAGGGAAGATCACACAGGGGGAGGTAGTACTAAGACAGGGAAGGTCACCCAGGGGGAGGTAGTACTAAGACAGGGAAGGTCACACTGGGGGAGGAAGTACTAAGACAGGGAAGGTCACACTGGGGGGAGGTAGTATTAAGACAGGGAAGATCACACTGGGGGAGGTAGTACTAAGACAGGGAAGGTCACACTGGGGGAGGTAGTACTAAGACAGGGAAGGTCACACTGGGGGAGGTAGTACTAAGACAGGGAAGGTCACACTGGGGGAGGTAGTATTAAGACAGGGAAGATCACACTGGGGGAGATAGTACTAAGACAGGGAAGGTCACACTGGGGGAGATAGTACTAAGACAGGGAAGGTCACAGGGAGAGGTAGTACTAAGACAGGGAAGGTCACACTGTGGGAGGTAGTACTAAGACAGGGAAGGTCACAGGGAGAGGTAGTACTAAGACAGGGAAAATCACACTGGGGGACGTAGTACTAAGACAGGGAGTGTCACACGGGTACATAGAACTAAGACAGGGAAAGTCACACTGGGGGAGGTAGTACTAAGACAGGGAAGGTCACACTGGGGGAGGTAGTATTAAGACAGGGAAGGTCACACTGGGGGAGTAAGTACTAAGACAGGGAAAGTCACACAGGGGGAGGTAGTATTAAGACAGGGAAGATCACAGGGGGAGGTAGTACTAAGACAGGGAAAGTCACACAAGGGGGGTAGTACTAAGACAGGGAAGGTCATACAAGGGGGGTAGTACTAAGACAGGGAAGGTCATACAAGGGGGTTGTACTAAGACAGGGAAGGTCATACAAGGGGGGTAGTACTACGACAGGGAAGGTCATACAAGGGGGGTAGTACTAAGACAGGGAAGGTCATACAAGGGGGGTAGTACTAAGACAGGGAAGGTCATACAAGGGGGGTAGTACTAAGACATGGAAGGTCATACAGGGGGAGATGTGTGTGGGAAAATAAGTTGGAGAGAGAGAGGAAAGAAGCAGGGAGAAAGAGGGAAAGAGAGAGGATGTGTGTGAGTATATTTACCATACAGCTGATCCACAGCACCATTTCTGAGGCCGAATGAATGGATGAAGGGGAGAGATTAAAGCCTAGGCGTTGGGAAGTCTGCATTCAGTCACTGCAGTGACCGCGGGTGCCCTCTCGCATGCTGATGAACTCCTATGAATGGGCCCATGGACTCTCCCTACTCCAATATCTACCAGGCCCTAACAATTATGGCCTATATGCAGGAAAGGACGACAGACAAATGGCAGTTTCTCTCCAGAGAGACCAGAAGGGTATACTGTGTATCTGGTTTAAGGAGTTAGCGAGGTAACTTTGGTCAACTCTGAGTTCAAGTCGGGATAACTGGTACCACACAAGTGGTTCATCTTTTAGTCAGATTAATTTCTATGACAACAAATGCTTCAGAACTATCCTGTTCTGGGGCAGGCTAACTCAGAATTGACACAATTCATCCTAAATGGAGTGTCTGAGCCGCAAGTTGAGGACCAATTAAATCAGATTCCCTCCCTCTTGCAAATGTGTTTACACAGTTGAAGTCGGAAGTTTACATACACCTCAGCCAAGTACATTTAAACTTTGTTTTTCCCATTTCCTGACATTTAATCCTAGTACAAATTCCCTGTCTTAGGTCAGTTAGGATCACCACTTCATTTTAAGAATGTGAAATGTCAGAATAATAGTAGAGAGAATTATTTATTTCAGCTTTTTTTAATTTCACCACATTCCCAGTGGGTCAGAAGTTTACATACACTCAATTAGTATTTGGTAGCATTACCTTTAAATTGTTTAACTTGGGTCAAACGTTTCGGATAGCCTTCAACAAGCTTCACACAATAAGTTTTGTGAATTTTGGCCCATTCCTCTTGACAGAGCTGGTGTAACTGAGTCAGGTTTGTAAGCCTCCTTGCTAGCACACGCTTTTTCAGTTCTGCCCACACATTTTCTATAGGATTGAGGTCAGGGCTTCCTGATGGCCACTCCAAAACTTTGACATTGTTGTCCTTAAGCCACAACTTTGGAAGTGTGCTTGGGGTCATTGTCCATTTGGAAGACCCATTTGCGACCAAGCTTTATCTTCCTGACTGATGTCTTGAGATGTTGCTTCAATATATCCACATAATTTTACGCTCTCATGATGACATCTATTTTGTGAAGTGCACCAGTCCCTCCTGCAGCAAAGCAACCCCACAACATTATGTCGCCACCCCCGTACTTCACGTTTGGGATGGTGTTCTTCGGCTTGCAAGCCTCCCCCTGTTTCCTCCAAACATAACGATGGTCATTATGGCCAAACAGTTCTATTTTTGTTTCATCAGACCAGTGGACATTTCTCCAAAAATGTTGATCTTTGTCACTATGTGCGGTTGTAAACCATAGTCTGGCTTTTTTATGGCGGTTTTGGAGCAGTGGATTCTTTCTTGTTGAGTGGGCTTTCAGGTTATGTCGATATAGGACTCGTTTTACTGTGGATATATTTGTACCTGTTTCCTCCAGCATCTTCACAAGCTCCTTTGCTGTTGTTCTGGGATTGATTTGCACTTTTAGCACCAATGTACGTTCATCTCTAGGAGACAGAACGCATCTCCTTCCTGACGGCTGCGTGGTCTCATGGTGTTTATACTTGCGTATTATTGTTTGTGCAGATGAACGTGGTACCTTCAGGCTTGTGTCATGCACAAAATTACTTGTGTCATGCACAAAGTATATGTCCTAAACGACTTGCCAAAACTATAGTTTGTTAACAAGACATTTGTGGAGTGGTTGAAAAACGAGTTTTACGGCCTCCCGGGTGGCGCAGTGATTAAGGGCGCTGTACTGCAGCGGCAGCTGTGCCACCAGAGACTCTGGGTTCGCGCCCAGGCTCTGTTGTAACCGGCTGCGACCGGGAGGTCCGTGGGGCGAATTACTTTGGAAACAGAACACAGCGTCGTCCGGGTTAGGGAGGGATTGGCCGGTAGGGATATCCTTGTCTCATCGCGCACCAGCGACTCTTGTGGTGGGCCGGGCGCAGTGCACGCTAACCAAGGTTGCCAGGTGCACAGTGTTTCCTCCGACACATTGGTGCGGCTGGCTTCCGGGTTTGATGCGCGCTGTGTTAAGAAGCAGTGCGGCTTGGTTGGGTTGTGCATCGGAGGACGCATGACTTTCAACCTTCGTCTCTTCCGAGCCCGTACGGGAGTTGTAGCGATGAGACAAGATAGTAGCTACTAACAGTTGGATACCACGAAATTGGGTAGAAAAAGGGGTAAAAAAAAATCGCATAAAAAAAAACAAGTTTTAATGACTCCAACCTAAGTGTATGTAAACTTTCGACTTCAACTGTATATACAGTGCCTTGCGAAAGTATTCGGCCCCCTTGAACTTTGCGAGCTTTTGCCACATTTCAGGCTTCAAACATAAAGATATAAAACTATTATTTTGTGAAGAATCAACAACAAGTGGGACACAATCATGAAGTGGAAAGACATTTATTGGATATTTCAAACTTTTTTAACAAATCAAAAACTGAAAAATTGGGCGTGCAAAATTATTCAGCCCCTTTACTTTCAGTGCAGCAAACTCTCTCCAGAAGTTCAGTGAGGATCTCTGAATGATCCAATGTTGACCTAAATGACTAATGATGATAAATACAATCCACCTGTGTGTAATCAAGTCTCCGTATAAATGCACCTGCACTGTGATAGTCTCAGAGGTCCGTTAAAAGCGCAGAGAGCATCATGAAGAACAAGGAACACACCAGGCAGGTCCGAGATACTGTTGTGAAGAAGTTTAAAGCCGGATTTGGATACAAAAATATTTCCCAAGCTTTAAACACCCCAAGGAGCACTGTGCAAGCGATAATATTGAAATGGAAGGAGTATCAGACCACTGCAAATCTACCAAGACCTGGCCGTCCCTCTAAACTTTCAGCTCATACAAGGAGAAGACTGATCAGAGATGCAGCCAAGAGGCCCATGATCACTCTGGATGAACTGCAGAGATCTACAGCTGAGGTGGGAGACTCTGTCCATAGGACAACAATCAGTCGTATATTGCACAAATCTGGCCTTTATGGAAGAGTGGCAAGAAGAAAGCCATTTCTTAAAGATATCCATAAAAAGTGTTGTTTAAAGTATGCCACAAGCCACCTGGGAGACACACCAAACATGTGGAAGAAGGTGCTCTGGTCAGATGAAACCAAAATTGAACTTTTTGGCAACAATGCAAAACGTTATGTTTGGCGTAAAAGCAACACAGCTCATCACCCTGAACACACCATCCCCACTGTCAAACATGGTGGTGGCAGCATCATGGTTTGGGGCTGCTTTTCTTCAGCAGGGACAGGGAAGATGGTTAAAATTGATGGGAAGATGGATGGAGCCAAATACAGGACCATTCTGGAAGAAAACCTGATGGAGTCTGCAAAAGACCTGAGACTGGGACGGAGATTTGTCTTCCAACAAGACAATGATCCAAAACATAAAGCAAAATCTACAATGGAATGGTTCAAAAATAAACATATCCAGGTGTTAGAATGGCCAAGTCAAAGTCCAGACCTGAATCCAATCGAGAATCTGTGGAAAGAACTGAAAACTGCTGTTCACAAATGCTCTCCATCCAACCTCACTGAGCTTGAGCTGTTTTGCAAGGAGGAATGGGAAAAAAATTCAGTCTCTCGATGTGCAAAACTGATAGAGACATACCCCAAGTGACTTACAGCTGTAATCGCATTAAAAGGTGGCGCTACAAAGTATTAACTTAAGGGGGCTGAATAATTTTGCACGCCCAATTTTTCAGTTTTTGATTTGTTAAAAAAGTTTGAAATATCCAATAAATGTCGTATAGTTTTATATCTTTATGTTTGAAGCCTGAAATGTGGCAAAAGGTCGCAAAGTTCAAGGGGGCCGAATACTTTCGCAAGGCACTGTATATATATTTTAAAGACATTAAAATGCATATCACATTACTTATTTTTTAATTACAAGGAATATTTAAAAGTTCACATAGAGTAAAACGTTCTAAAAATATTTCATCGATAGGGGTGGGGAAAAAGGTGTTGTGTTCATTGATAAGCACAGTAAAGCACATCAAAGATGGCATTAACAATACGTAGTAAGAGAAAGACGGCACTATTAAAAGCCTATTTCACATCATAGCCTGCTGAATTCGCAAGATAACTTTAATTTCATGCTGATTTTGGCAAACATGTTAATGTGGCACTGACTCGCTCATGGATTGATGTTTCAGCATTGTCTCACTGACGAGTTCGGAATTCGAGTGGCCGTGTGTGACATGCACGATCAGTTATTAGCCTGTTAGAGTTGGCGGCAGACGGACGAGCAATATCCACCATCGTAGTACAGATGAAACCTGAGCTGGAATGTGAAACTAACTGAAACTAGCTAATTAAAAAACGCCTGGGTACATCTAGCTACGTGCAGTATATCGTATAGCCCTCAGGGTTCCCCAGCATCCAAATAAAGTGGTTGAAAAAAAGCCAACAACATTTCTCGTTTCTCATGGAAGGGAATGGGGAAGTATGTAATGTGGTGGGAAAATATAGTATTTAGACCCTGTGGAGTAAAAGCTGATCTCGCAGGGGTTTTGAATACATTCCATTAAAACACAGCACCATGGGTAAACATGAGGGTTCACTTACTGTTCTTCATCTTCTTTCTTTAATGGTTTTTCTAGCTGTTTCTTGACAAGGAAACATAATACAAGGCCAAACCAGAAAATAATTACTGCAGATACTATGGAAAAATGGCAGATTTTCCTATGACGAAAGATAAATATCTAAGGTCATGCAGTACAACAATCCACCTTGGTTCTAATGGAAAATGTACTTGATATTTAATTAAAATTAGGTTAGCTACACACCCACCTACACAATTTCTGAACAATGGTAGCGTACCAAGACGTACATACATGGGCATTTAGAAATGTTTTATGTCAAAAGGCTGCAAAGTCATTAATGAAGTAACATTGGAAGAGAGTGAACATTGAAATAACTTTGAGAGTTATTTGGATGTGGTGAAAGGGAGTAGAGAAAGAATCAAATCATCTCTTGAAAATCTTCCAATAATCACTGAAGTGCTCAAGCAACTCATCTGCCGAGATAGATTGGATTGAAAGTTTCAGTTTTCTGATGAGAACAGTTGCAGCAAGGCTCATCCACAGAAAGGTTTACTTTGGCAGTTCTGACAGAGGTGTATTATTTCTTTGCCTTTGTAGGCTGAATTATGACGGGTTGAATTGTGACAAGTAATAAACTCTGCCTTGAATTCAGCAGAATAGTTGATGGTCAGTGCTATCCGGATCCTTGGGACGTCCCTACCCTAACCTTAACTCATACCTTTACCTTAACCATAGCCCTTACCTAACCTTATTCCTTACCTTAACCATAGCCCTTACCTAACCTTATTCCTTACCTTAACCATAGCCCTTACCTAACCTTATTCTTTAACTTAACCATAGCCCTAACCTTATTCCTTACCTTAACCATAGCCCTTACCTAACCTTATTCCTTACCTTAACCATAGCCCTTACCTAACCTTATTCCTTACCTTAACCATAGCCCTTACCTAACCTTATTCCTTAACTTAACCATAGCCCTTACCTAACCTTATTCCTTACCTTAACCATAGCCCTAACCTTATTCCTTACCTTAACCATAGCCCTTACCTAACCTTATTCCTTACCTTAACCATAGCTCTTACCTAATCTTATTCCTTACCTTAACCATTAACCATAGCCCTTACCTAACCTTATTCCTTACCTTAACCATAGCCCTTACCGAACCTTATTCCTTACCTTAACCATTTTACATTTCAACTTCAATTGGTAAGGACGTGGCACAGATTCAGGATAGCTCGGAACAATGGTTGATGAGGCAAACATAGATGGGGGAAGTATTTTGGATGAACACTAACAGGAAGTTTATCTGTTCAGTTTTGTGATTCATATGATTGATGTACGGTATGTACCACATGTTACTGAAATTATGCACCATTGTGGACATAGGCAGTAGTGAATGCAGCATTATTTAACATTGAACTTGTGACTGGCTTTGACCTTCTGTATGCCATGACAAAATACATGTTTTTTGTGTTTAACATTGTTTGTTGAGGTGAGCACTCCCACATCCATTCGAGCTGTCCAGACGCAGGACAGAAAATAGACAGCAACAATGGAAAGCAGAGATTTCACACCTGGAAAAAAGCTGTATTGGATTGAATCATGGAATGATTCAAATGACATACATACCTTTTCCCTGTAGCATAATCACAGTGTGCCATATCTTATTTTCAATAGCCACCTTTGAGAATGTTCTGCCTCTGGATAGCAAGCATGTGGTATGTGGTGATTTGATCATTCACAAATACATGTAAGATCTAAGCTGCCCATAATGCGATATGGCACTCCAGAAGGTTTTCTATTCATATAAATGTGAAGAAGATAATGGCCTCTTGTTGTTTATGATTTAGCAGATGAATAAGGTAGGGTTAAAATGGGAGCAGTATTTTACTCAACTTTTCCTCACAAAGAATATCACAGACCTAACAAGAGAGAGCTTACAAAAGTATGTTTGCTTTACCTCAACTTGAACAGCGAAAGGACAAACCATCCCCTTTTTTTGATAGGCGTACCGTGATACTAAAGGAAATAATCTGCTGGGGAAAATCTTTGATTTCATTGCTCAAGGTTGTGTCTTGGCATGCTTGAAAAGGAGAAGCATGCAGAATAAAGATGCCATGTCCATTTTGGAGTTTTCATTTGCAGTCAGCAAATCAATCCAAATGAGAATGATATCTGAGCAAGGGAGGGAATGTACAGAAATCCCTGAAAGCGCTTGAGTGAGATGTCAATAATCACATCGATGATGTAGTTATACAGTAGAGACTGCAAATCCGTCTCCATCTTTCAGCTTTTGATGGAGTGTTTATTTACCCCATCTGCACATGCATCTTCATGTAGCCATCATTAATGTGACAGGCCTATTTTATGGCAGCATAATGTATATTTACGGCAGACTTGGACCTTCGCTTTCTCTCCTTAAAGCTACATACAGGCAGGGCCAATTCTAACGTGGTCAGTGCTATTCGGGGTCCTTGGGACGTCCATAACCTAAACACTAACCTTAACCCTTACCTTTTTTATATTTCAACTTCAATGGGGGCTGGGACATCCCAAGGATGCCGGGTAGCACGGACCATTCTAATGAGTTAACGTTCATACTTTACTTGTCAGATATATACAAAAAAAAAAAAACGTCTATCTTAATCTCACTTCTATCTAAGAACTAAATATACTTTCCTGCAACCCGCCTCACCCATTGTGGTACGGATCTGCTATTTTGATTCCTTATAACTGGAATTTCTATCAGCAGCTAGCCAGCTAACTAGCTACTAGTCTTTGTTAGCCACGGCTAGCTGCCTTTCCCCCCCGGCTTCAGCCAGCCTTAGCTTGGACAATCACCTGCAAGTCTGCACAGCGTGATTTCAACCCAGAGCGTATCGCACTGCGTCTCTCTATCATATCACCGGATTCCTGCCGCTCTGGATCATTACGCTGGATCATTACTCCTAGCTAGCTGCAAACGAATGGCTACTGTTAGCTAACGCCTCTGTCCCGAAGCAAGCACCAGCTACTCTCAAGCGAGGCCCATATACCAACTAATTCTAGGGCTACAATTACCTCCTTTGCCAATTGGCCTGGACCCTTTATCGTCGACACGGAGCCCCGCCGATACATCACAACTGGACTGCCGACGTGATCGCCCGATGTGATCTCATCAGGCTATTCTGTTACGATATCACCGCAGAATCATCTACTAGCCCAGGCCTGTTAACTTTTTCTGAATGCTGTGTCCCCTGCTCGCCCAGTGTAGTAGTGAATACCGTACAGCACCCTGTCTCACCTATTGCTACTCTTTTGACCCTATGATCACTAGGCTACACAGCTGGTGCCCCCTGCACTGTTTCAGTGTTACCTGTCGGCCCCAGCCTCGAACGCAGGTCCTGTATGTATCTAACTGACCCATTCTGCCCTTTCTTCGCCATTTACCCATTGTTGTCTTAGCTCTCCTGATCAACACCTGTGATTGCTTTATGCCTCTCAATAATGTCACTATGCCTTGTCTACTGCTGTCTTGGCTAGTTTTTATTGCTTTATTTCACTGTAGAGCCCTCAGTCCCGCTCAAATTGCCTTAGATAGCTCTTCCGTCCCACCCCACACACATGCGGAGACCTCACCTATGTTAATTGATAACTCCAGAGACGAAACCTCTCCCACTAGACGACCAGTCTTTAGCTGTACCCTTATCCTACTCCTCCTCTGTTCCTCTGGTGATGTAGAGGTTAACCCAGGCCCTGTAGCCCCGAGTTCCACTCCTATTCCCCAGGTGCTATCGTTTGTTGACTTCTGTAACTGCAAAAAACTTGGTTTCATGCATGTTAAGTTTTTTTTTCTTCACTGCTTTAGCACACTCTACCAACCCTGATGTCCTAGCCGTGTCTGAATTCTGGCTTAGGAAGGCCACCAAAATTCTGAAATGTTCATCCCAACTATAACATTTTCCGCCATGATAGAACTGCCAAAGGGGGTGGAGTTAGCCTGCAGAGTTCTGTCATGCTATCCAGGTCTGTGCCCAAACAGTTCGCGCTTCTACTTTTAAAAATCCATCATTCCAGAAATAAGTCTCTCACTGTTGCCGCTTTTTACAGACCCCCCTAAGCCCCCAGCTGCGCCCTGGACACCATATGTGAATGAATTGCCCCCAATTTATCTTCAGAGTTTGTACTGTTAGGTGACCTAAACTGGGATATGCTTAACACCCCGGCCGTCCTACAATCTAAGCTAGATGCCCTCAATCTCACCCAAATTATCATGAAACCTACCAGGTACAACCCCAAATCTGTAAAATCAGGCACCCTCATAGATATCATCCTGACCAACCTGCCCTCGATCACTGCCTCATTGCCTGCGTCCGTAATGGGTCAAACGACCACCCCTCATCACAGTCAAAAGCTCCCTAAAACACTTCATTTCTAATCGACCTGGCCCAGGTATCCTGGAAAGATATTGACCTCATTACATCAGTAGAAGATGCCTGGTTATTCTTTAAAAGTGCTTTCCTTACCATCTTAACTTCTTGCTCCTACTTGAGACGCAGATGTCTCAAGTAGACACCTGGAAATGCAAATGCACTACGCTAAATGCTAAATGTACTCGTTAAAACTCAAACGTTCATCAAAATGCACATGCAGGAAATTGAAATAAAGCTACACTCGTTGTGAACCTAGCCAACAAGTCAGATTTTTTAAATGCTTTTCGGCGAAAGCATGAGAAGCTATTATCTGATAGCATGCAACACCTCAAAATGCCTGAATGCGACGTAAACAAAGATTTAGCTTATCCGGCGCTACACAAAACGCAGAAATAAAATATAAAACATTCATTACCTTTGACAAGCTTCTTTCTTGGCACTCCTATATGCCCCATAAACATCACTATTGGGTCTTTTTTTCGTTTAAATCGGTCCATATATACCCAAAATAGCTTTCTATGGAAGCTGTGTCATTCAGAAAAAAACATTGTTTTTAAACGCTGCGTCATTTTTTTAAATTAAAAAAGTCGACGATAAACTTTCACAAAACACTTCGAAATACTTTTGTAATCCAACTTTAGGTATTAGTAAACCTTTATAATCTATCAAAATTATTACAGGGCGATGTATATTCTTCGAAACAATGGATGCCATTGTGCACATTCAAAACATCCTGGTGGAGACCGGAAGAAATTGAATCCAGTTAGTTGGATTTACCAAGAAAAAACTCCCTGGAAAATGACGACAATGGCGACATCGTGTGGAATCTGTAGGAATTGCATACAGATCCATTAATCCATTAATTTTGTGCCCTTTTAACAACCCATGAAAGTGACGCATGGAAATTATTTTTAGCTTTCAGAGAGCAGTTTTTCTTGCGTTTTTCGATGAAACACGATCTGTTATAGTCACAGCCGTGATTTAACCAGTTTTAGAAACTTCAGAGTGTTTTCTATCCACACATACTAATCATATGCATATACTATATTCCTGGCATGAGTAGCAGGACGCTGAAAAGTTGCGCGATTTTTAACAGAATGTTCGAAAAAGGAAGGGGTAGACTTAAGAGGTTTTTAAATAAGCATGCCCCATTCAAAAAAAAATTGAACCAGGAACAGATATAGCCCTTGGTTCATTCCAGACCTGACTGCCATTGACCAGCACAAAAACATCATGTGCATTACTACTAGCATAGAATAACCCCCACGATATGCAACTTTTCAGGGAAGTTAGGAACCAACACAGGCAGTTAGGAAAGCAAAGGCTATCTTTTTCAAACAGAAATGTGCATCCTGTAGCACAAACTCCAAACATTTCTGGGACACTGTAAAGTCCATTGAGAATAAGAGCACCTGCTGCCAGTTGCCCACTGCACTGAGGCTAGGAAACACTGTCACCACCGATAAATCTACGATTGTCAAGAATTTTAAAAAGCATTTTTCTATGGCTGGCCTTGCTTTCCAACTGGATACCTCTACCCCGGTCAACAGATCTGCCTGGTCAACAGCGCTGCACCCCCTACAGCAAGTTGCCCATGCCTCCCCGTTTCTCCTTCACCCAAATCCAGATAGCTGATGTTCTGAAAGAGCTGCAAAATCTGGACTCCTACAAATCAGCTGGACTAGACAATCTGGACTCTCGATTCTAAAATCATCCGCCGCAATTGTTGCAACCACTATTACTAGCCTGTTCAACCTCTCTTTTGTATCGTCTGAGATCCCCAAAGATTGGAAAGCTGCCACGGTCATCCCCCTCTTCAAAGGGGGAGACACTCTAGACCCAAACTGTTACAAACCTACAGTGCTTTGCGAAAGTATTCGGCCCCCTTGAACTTTGCGACCTTTTGCCACATTTCAGGCTTCAAACATAAAGATATAAAACTGTATTTGTTTGTGAAGAATCAACAACAAGTGGGACACAATCATGAAGTGGAACAACATTTATTGGATATTTCAAACTTTTATAACAAATCAAAAACTGAAAAATTGGGCGTGCAAAATTATTCAGCCCCCTTAAGTTAATACTTTGTAGCGCCACCTTTTGCTGCGATTACAGCTGTAAGTCGCTTGGGGTATGTCTCTATCAGTTTTGCACATCGAGAGACTGACATTTTTTCCCATTCCTCCTTGCCAAACAGCTCGAGCTCAGTGAGGTTGGATGGAGAGCATTTGTGAACAGCAGTTTTCAGTTCTTTCCACAGATTCTCGATTGGATTCAGGTCTGGACTTTGACTTGGCCATTCTAACACCTGGATATGTTTATTTTTGAACCATTCCATTGTAGATTTTGCTTTATGTTTTGGATCATTGTCTTGTTGGAAGACAAATCTCCGTCCCAGTCTCAGGTCTTTTGCAGACTCCATCAGGTTTTCTTCCAGAATGGTCCTGTATTTGGCTCCATCCATCTTCCCATCAATTTTAACCATCTTCCCTGTCCCTGCTGAAGAAAAGCAGGCCCAAACCATGATGCTGCCACCACCATGTTTGACAGTGGGGATGGTGTGTTCAGCTGTGTTGCTTTTACGCCAAACATAACGTTTTGCATTGTTGCCAAAAAGTTCAATTTTGGTTTCATCTGACCAGAGCACCTTCTTCCACGTTTGGTGTGTCTCCCAGGTGGCTTGTGGCAAACTTTAAACAACACTTTTTATGGATATCTTTAAGAAATGGCTTTCTTCTTGCCACTCTTCCATAAAGGCCAGATTTGTGCAATATACAACTGATTGTTGTCATATGGACAGAGTCTCCCACCTCAGCTGTAGATCTCTGCAGTTCATCCAGAGTGATCATGGGCCTCTTGGCTGCATCTCTGATCAGTCTTCTCCTTGTATGAGCTGAAAGTTTAGAGGGACGGCCAGGTCTTGGTAGATTTGCAGTGGTCTGATACTCCTTCCATTTCAATATTATCGCTTGCACAGTGCTCCTTGGGATGTTTAAAGCTTGGGAAATCTTTTTGTATCCAAATACGGTTTTAAACTTCTTCACAACAGTATCTCGGACCTGCCTGGTGTGTTCCTTGTTCTTCATGATGCTCTCTGCGCTTTTAACGGACCTCTGAGACTATCACAGTGCAGGTGCATTTATACAGAGACTTGATTACACACAGGTGGATTGTATTTATCATCATTAGTCATTTAGGTCAACATTGGATCATTCAGAGATCCTCACTGAACTTCTGGAGAGAGTTTGCTGCACTGAAAGTAAAGGGGCTGAATAATTTTGCACGCCCAATTTTTCAGTTTTTGATTTGTTAAAAAAGTTTGAAATATCCAATAAATGTCGTTCCACTTCATGATTGTGTCCCACTTGTTGTTGATTCTTCACAAAAAAAAAACAGTTTTATATCTTTATGTTTGAAGCCTGAAATGTGGCAAAAGGTCGCAAAGTTCAAGGGGGCCGAATACTTTCGCAAGGCACTGTATATCTATCCTACCCTGCCTTTCTAAGGTCTTCGAAAGCCAAGTTAACAAACAGATCACCGACCATTTCGAATCCCACCGTACCTTCTCCGCTATGCAATCTGGTATCAGAGCTGGTCATGGGTGCAGACAGAGTTCAGTGTGTCAATTCGGAGGGCTTGTTGTTTGGACCTCTGACAGTCTCTATGGCGGTGCCACAGGGTTCAATTCTCGGGCCGACTCTTTTCTCTGTATACATCAACATTTTTGCTCTTGCTGCTGGTGATTCTCTGATCCACCTCTCTGCAGACGACACCATTCTGTATACTTGTGGCCCTTATTTGGACACTGTGTTGACTAACCTCCAGACGAGCTTCAATGCCATACAACACTCCTTCTGTGGCCTCCAACAGCTCTTAAATGCAAGTAAAACTAAATGCTCTTCAACAGATCGCTGCCCACACCTGCCCGCCCGCCTAGCATCACTACCCTGGACGGTCCTGACTGGATATGTGAATATGTGGACAACTACGAATACCTAGGTGTCTGGTTAGACTGTAAACTCTCCTTCCAGAATCCAGATTAAGCATCTCCAATCCCAAATTAAATCTAGAATCGGCTTCCTATTTCGCAACAAAGCATCCTTCACTCATGCTGCCAAACATACCCTCATAAAGCTAACTATCCTACCGATCCTTGACTTTGGCAATGTAATTGACAAAATATCCTCCAACACTCTACTCAGCAAATTGGATGCAGTCTATCACAGTGCCATCTGTTTCGTCACCAAAGCCCTGTATACTACCCACTACCCACCGTATACTACCCACCTGTATGCTCTCGTTGGCTGGCCCTCGCTTCATATTCGTCGCCAAACCCACTGGCTCCAGGTCATCTATAAGTCCTTGCTAGGTAAAGCCCCGCCTTATCTCAGCTCAATGGTCACCATAGCAGCACCCACCCGTAGCACGCGCTCCAGCAGGTATTTTTCATTGCTCACCCCAAAGCCAATTCCTCCTTTGACCGCCTTTCCTTCCAGTTCTTCGCTGCCAGTGACTGGAACTAATTGCAAAAATCACTGAAGCTGGAGACTCATATCTCCCTCACTAGCTTTAAGCATCAGCTATCAGAGCATCTCACAGGTCATTGCACCTGTACACAGCCCACCTGTAAATAGCCCATCCTACTACCTCATCCCCATATTGTTATTTATTGTATTTATATATATTTATTTTCCTCTCCTTTGCACCCCAGTATCTCCACTTGCACATGCATCTATCACTCCAGTGGTTATTTGCGAAATTGCTACGGCTTAATTATCGCCTTACTTCCCTAATCTTACTTCATTTGCACACACTGTGTATAGACTTTTCTATTGTGTTGACTGTATGTTTGTTTATTCCATGTGTAACTATGTGTTGTTGTTTGTGTCACTGTCACGTCCTGACCTTAGTTCCTTTTTTTATGTCTCTATTTTAGGTTGGTCAGGGTGTGAGTTGGGTTGGGCATTCTATGTTTTGTTCTATGTTTGTATTTTTATGTGTTTGGCCTGGTATGGTTCCCAATCAGAGGCAGCTGTCAATCGTTGTCTCTGATTGAGAACCATACTTAGGCAGCCTGGTTTTGCCCTTGAGTTGTGGGTAGTTGTTTTCTGTCTCTGTACCAGACAGGACTGTTTCGTTTTTTCCGTTTTTGTTATTTTTGTTCTAGTGTTCAGTATAATTAAAAGATCATGAACACGTACCACGCTGCACCTTGGTCCTCTCCTTCTTCCACCTATGACGATCGTTACAGTCACACTGCTTTGCTTTATCTTGGCCAGGTCGCAGTTGTAAATGAGAACTTGTTCTCAACTGGCTTACCTGGTGAAATAAAATGAATATTTTGGGGGGGGAATATGGGGTACATGTGGAGCACAGGTGATTGTTCCTCATGTCCAACAGTATGTAACAACGTGGGATTGGATTGTAACCTTCCCTGTTTCCCCGGGCCTATGGATATAGCTGAAATGGCCCAATGGTTGTGCATTGACAGTGCACTGTTGTGTATACAGTAAAACATATGACAATGATTTCTTCAATGCTGTAGTTACTGTACTGACGGAGTCTTAGTCTAAATGCCAGTGAATCTGCATGTTCAGTTATTTTAATCTAAATGTAATGCAGCTACAAAGTAACTGATCTATAATGAATGTGGCACAAATCAAGTGTAATTTTTTTCAGAACTGTCGTGCCTTATCAAAAAGTGTGTGACCTGCATTACTAGCAAAATAATTGGATGGAGGGCAGGAGGTCCAATTCCAAAGTATTAATATCCCAGTATTTATCCTAACTGTAATATTACTCTCAAACATTTTAGTAGATGCACTTACCTAGAGCAACTTACAGGCACAATTAGGGTTAAGTGCCTTGCTTAAGGACACATTGACAGATTTTTCCCCTAGTGAGCTCTGGGATTCAAACCAGCGACCTTCCAGTTACTGGCGCAACATTCTTAACTGCTAGGCTATCTGCTCCGGTTATACCAGAGAACAGATGTGTTGTGCTTTTCTCCATCTCCATTTTAACTGGGAACCCTCTGAGAGGCTGGAACATTTCTCTCTGAATCACTATCCGACAGCCCACCATTACTCTGGATGTGTCCCTGCAGTAAACTTAATTAACTCCCCAGAACCTCTACACTGTGACTTGGGGCCAGATTAAATCACCACACCACGCTGCTTGCAAATTACAACCGCTGACTCTGAGAGCCCACTGAATCCCTATGGAGAAGACCCCAGGGCCAGTCCAATCACACAGGTTAATCTCCAATCAGGAGCTAGGTCAAAAGGTCCCAGAACTTAGATACATCAACAACTCTGGTGTCCAACCAAACCACTGTCCCACCTCATCCATGCACTGAGGAAGGGAAATGAACACTGAAATATGACTAGTGAAAGTGGATTTCTAAGGAAACCTCTAGAGACCATTTTATCACGTGTGATGGTGTCAGAGCACAAGAGGCACCTTAATTGGGAAGGACGGGCTCCTGGTAATGGCTGGAGCGGAATATGTGGAATTGTATCAAATACATCAAACACATGTTTTGATGCCATTCCATTGACTCCGTTCCATCATTATTATGAGCCGTCCTCCACTAAGCAGTCTCCACTGTGTCAGAGATGATGTTAGCCTATAGGATGTGAGGGGAATGGCCATGAGGAAGGACACTGGTCCTTTGTGATTGGTTATGATTGGTGGTGAATGATTGATTGGTCAATGTTCTAATTTTGCTAAATGTATCCATTTAATGGGACCTTTCACCTCAATGTGTCTAAGCACTGGAAGTACAGTATCTCCCTCCATATGATAATTCTGCCATGCCTTCACTTCCACTTGTTATCTGTCCGACATAATTTCCTCTTCCTATCTTCAGGTCAGTTGGCAGCAGGTACGTGTGAGATTGTCACTCTGGACCGGGACAGCAGTCAGCCGCGGCGGACCATAGCACGACAGACGGCGAGGTGTGCCTGCAAGAAGGGACAGATTGCCGGCACCACGAGAGCCAGACCGGCTTGTGTAGACGGTAAGAGCCAAGATCCACCTCCATCTTTCACTTTCAGAGAGAGCCCCCCCAAGCATAGGGATTGAGAGGGGCTTAGAAAGCTCCCCTTGAGGGCCTCTTTGGGCCACCACCTCCTATGTATCCCCAGGACCATTTCTGATGTTGTGGATTACTCTGTTGTCTCTGAGGTGGTTTAGGCATCTCGTATGGGAATGGAATGTTGCATTGCATTTCATCACCTGCTGTTCTTGACCTGGTTGCCATCTGGGGAGGATTGGAAAGCAGCTACTGGCTGCACAGAGAATTGTCTCTCTCTGTGGGGATTCCATTGGACGTTCTGTCAAGTTAAAATACCTTCTCTCCATTTGTGCGATACTTACAAAGATGATTTGACAAAAGCCCTCAAAAAGTTCTTAACTTATAAAGGCTGAAATTGGCATTTTGCACTAGTTGTGACAGAAATGTGTACCCTTTCTATAATGTTGCCTAGCACCAAAGCGACTATTTTAGGCACCCTCAACTTTGTTTTGGCATTTTGAGAAGCTGCTGATCGCTGTGACCTGTTTTTCCAGCTTTACTGTTGACAACTTGCCTTTGACACTCTTCCTGTAGCTGTTGTTGCTATGATACCTCTCTACCTAAGTGAAACGCATACACAACATCCTAATGACAAGTTTAACACCTGAGGTGTCTGGTGGTTGTCGTTGCTCTTAAAAATATGTCGGCATACAACTTCAGTGACCTTTACTTACCTAGAGCATGCCGTATCTTTGCAGGCTTGGTATTTATGTCAGGTCGCATCTTAGCTCAGCCACTCATTTTCTTTTGTTGTTTGTTCCAGAAATAAACATTGGGGAATGAACCATAGAGCAGGGTTTATTCCATCAGACTGAAAAAAACGAATGAGATTTCAATCATTTTTAATCTTCCCCTCAGTTCTCAAGGTCCCCAAGCTGCAGTACCACGTGCTCCAAATGATTTTGTCCTCTATCCCCATTCCTTTGTTCCACAGAGGTCACATTTCTAACAGGATAATCCATATATCCATCACATCTTAAGCCCTCTGCTCCAGCCAAACTGCAAGGATGTGGGCAAAAATATCTCAAAAGTCAACTAAATCAGTAATCCTCCATGTGGTGTTGTCTTTTGCTCATAAGGAGTTTGATTATATTTACAAAGGCACAATAAGAGTTTAGATTGCCTCTGCCTTTGTGGAAATGTTACCATGTAATGATTTCACCTGTGACTTTGATCTCTTTCAAAGACCCTCAAGGCCTTTTTCTAATCACACAAGGAACAGCTGCCATTTGCCGTCGCAAATGACTCTCAAGGAAATATTGTGTGAAACATTCCTTCAGCGTATTAGTTCATAGGAAATAGAGACTTCAACAGAATCAACAAAAAGCAGGAGGTTGTAGCCATTGTTGTTTATAAAGACTTCGCTTCTCTGCTATTTCATGCTATCCGGTCCCCTTTCAACATCTCCCTGAAGTGACAGGGTGCCTGGTATTGATTTCAGTTAAAGAGAGAGTGAGAGATGAAAAGGTTCTGTTGTCAGGGTTGAAGTACTGTTGCCACCAGGTAGATTAGTGGCGTTGTTGAAGTCTGCTCTGGATGTAATGATATCACTCCAGTAGACCAGGGGGATGACTTACGGGGCACGGTACAGTTCATCTTAACTGGAGACCCATTACTCTTTCCGATTGTGATTATAAAATAAGTTACACCTGAGACCTTTAAATGTGGACAAAAGGTCACTGTAGGGGCAGATTTGTGTGCTGTGGCTTTGCTGTTTACTCGTTTCAATTGATCGCCGGTGTCTTCGAGAGAACAAAGGAGGTACGTTAGATGTAGTTTCTCAATTTAAGATTATATTCTTTACTGCCTTTCAAAAGGCCTAGTGGCCAAAAAAAACATCCACCTAAAAAGTTGCTGCCTTTTCAACATGTTTCAATGGTGTTTTTCTGCTAGTGATGTAGAGCATCATACGAGAGATACTGTATAATGACGAGATGGTCTTGTCTCTTCCCTAACAATGGGAGTCGTTGTCCCAAAGGCGGAGGCAGGCGGACTGCTTATCGGTCTGCTTATCGGTCTGCTTATCAGTCTGCTTATCACTGTATTCACGCAGGGACAGATATTGACGTGAGTGAACCCTCTCGCTTCGCCTCTTCCTCTCAGATCGTACTGAAAGCATCAAGAATCATCAACCTGTCCAAGGGCAGTCGCTGAAGGGAAGGTTTAGACGGACTGTAATTGTGACCCCAGACAGTACACGGAGAACAGTGTATTCCAGTGACTTTTGTTGCATTGCAGTATCATTTGATATTGGATACAAGCCATTCGGAGTAGTTTGCTGCTTTTCATGATCATTTTATGTTCTACCTACAGTACATAATTGCGATCCCTTTTGATCCATGTCATGTTGTTATGAACATTATGGACATTAAAAGTTACATTTGGAAGAAGAGTAATTGCAACTGACCAAAAAGCTCAGCTGGAAAGATGAGAGGTTCAAAATATGACTGCAACGTTTCTCTACAGTCTCTCAAACAATTGTAACTCAGGAGGGAATTATATTTTTGTAAAGCAAGAAAGAAAATAAAAATAAAAAAGAGCATTGTTGACTTGAAAGGTAGAGTAATATGAGGAAAGAAGTCTAATTTGCCTGTAAGGCTACAACTTGACATGAACATTAGCATAACAATGACACATTTTAGGAACATTAGCTTTGATTCTGAGACAGAGCTGAGCCACCTATTCAAAAAGTGTTTTAAAAACTATTTGCCATCTTTTAACACCTCTTTTGACACAGATTTTGGAAAATGATGACAGGAAACCTGTAATATCAAATTCAATTATTTGGTCATTTGTCTCCATACAAGTACAATTCAAATCAGACAACCTTTCATATGAATTTGTCTAAATATTACAATCTCAAATGTCGGGGGCATTATGTGGACCACATTATGTACAGATACAAACCCTGCAGGCCAATTGCAACCATCCATGGCCCCCCAGATTATCGCTATCTGATCTGTCATTAAACCATCAATCACCAGCTCAGCTGATCTCAATTGCATCCGTTATAGGCCATCAATTTACCTCTCCCTAAAGCGGATGTCGGGGTTTACTCTTAATCCTGATTGCTGCCAACATTTTCATGAATATTTCGCACTCTGGTGGGTATTATCATCGGAACAATTTAATCCTTTTAATTGAGCAGTCTAATGACGACTTATCTATTTGGCAACCATTCTGTCGAATTTAAATAAAATATTACATTTCTTTGTTTTCCACGGCAAATCAACAATGGCAATGTAGCCATACCCTACCTATTTATAAATGGAAAAATGGTTTAGGATTACATTTTCGTTTCCAATTAATGTAATCCGTTCAAGGTCCAATGCAGCCATTTTTATTTCACTATCAAATAATTTGTGTAACAATTAAACTACTGTTATATGAATGTTTTCAATTAAAATGGTAAAAAATAAACAAAAATAGCTTCTTAGCAAATCACAATTTCTCAAGCAAAAATGTAGCTAGGACTGTCTGGGAGTGGTCTGAGTGAGGGGACTAATTGGATGAGCCTAATGGCAGGGATATGTAACCTGAAAACTAGCTGCTTTTGGCAGAGATATTTGAAACTCTCTTTGTTATCTATTAACTTAACCTGGGGATGTTGCCAGGCTCTATCCCACCAAAACAAGCTAAAATTTCAGGTGGTCTTTTCAAACAGCACTTACACTAAAAGGCCATTATCATAATTTTAATTTTTTTAAATTATTTTCTACATTGTATAATTATTGTGAAGACATCAAAACTATGAAATAACACATATGGAATCATGTAGTAACCAAAAAAGTGTTCAACAAATCAAAATATATTTTATATTCTTCAAATAGCCACCCTTTGCCTTGATGACAGCTTTGCACACTCTTGGCATTCTCTCAACCCGCTTCTCCCCGGAATGCTTTTACAACAGTCTTGAAGGAGTTCCCACATATGCTGAACACTTGTCGGCTGATTTTCCTTCACTCTTCGGTCCGAGTCCTTTTTCATTCGGTCTCATCTCCTTTTCTACTGTCCATGGTATATCTTGAAGCATTCAATGTGCAGTGGTGCTTTGCATTTCTCACATGCATAGGTAGTACGTTTGTCACAATGATGACTTGTCTGGAACTGGTGCATCATGTTGATTGGCCAGTGAGAAGCTTTGTCATATCTTGCCTGATCTTCAACAGTAGCAGCCAGTAAAGATCTCCTTCCATGGCTCAGTGGTTTCGTGCCAAACTTTTGCATATTTGGGCTGTATACTATGTGTTTTGGAATCACATCTGTGGCAGGCCTCTTCAATTGTTTGAACGCTCAATCTTTATTTTTGACCACCTGCAGCTTTTCCCTTGGCTCTTCTGGCTGACCCCTATGGCTTGTAGAGGCCCTTGGCTCTTCTGACTGACCCCTATGGCTTGTAGAGGCCCTTGGCTCTTCTGACTGGACCCTCTGGCGGGTAGAGGCCCTTGGCTCTTCATTATCAACAATGGAGGGGGGTGGGGGAGGTTGTGGATGGGGGGAGAGGGGTAGGTCATCATCACTGATAACGTTGTTCCTGTCATGATGTGTTTGCATAGGTTCAGCATATGCATTCAACAGCCTGGCTGGCAAATGGCCTGTCCATAGTCCATATCTGACCCATTGCTATCACAATCACTCAGGACAGCATCTTTCTCATTTTGAGGGATAACTGCAATGTTGCATGCCTTGTCTGGGCAGTCACCTAGATCCAACATATCCAGAACTGGACTCAAAGTGAAACTTAAAGAAAGAACAAAGTAGAAAGTTAGGTAAAACAAGAACTATGTATGTGTAATAACTATGTGTATACCTAGATACACTGTGTTTTCCCGCCGGTCACTATTGTTGCCGTCAACATGTTTACACATTCTATGACCACACTGAACAAAGGGGAGTAATTGTAAATGCATATATCAAAACTAGACACCTTAAAGATGATGTGTACCAAACATCTTTGTCCTAACTTAATGTTAACATACTTTACTAACCTTTTGTTTGGGAGCTTTGATGCAGACATCCTCTTCTCATGGTGCAACCAGGAAGTAAACAGATCTGGTCATGTGACAATTTACACTAAACATGTGACACTGCACATCATTCATTGGGACCCTTTATTATTTAAATATTTACTGGAAATGCATTGATAGATCATTCAGTAACATTTTTAGAGCCTTATAACTGAAAATGTTTTTTTACAGTCACTATTGTGACCGATGGGATTAAATAGGTTAAGTTTCCCTGCATTAAAGTCACCAGCCACTTGGAGCGCTGCCTCTGGTTGAGCATAGTAAATCCTTCCCGTCCGACTCATTAAAGAAAAAGTATTCCTCCAGTACGGGTGAGTAATCGCTGTCCTGATATCTAGAAGCTATTTTCGGTCATAAGATACAGTGGTGGTAGAAACATTATGCACAAAATAAGATACAAATAATGTGAAAAAAAACACACACAATAGCACAATTGGTTAGGAGATCGTAAAACGGCAGCCATCTCCTCCGGCGCCTTTATTACGTTGGTAACCAGTTGATAATAATAATAAGGCAACTCGGGGGGTTTGTGGTATATGGCCAATATACCACGGCTAAGGGCTGTATCGAGCACTCTGAGTTGCGTCGTGCTTAAGAACAGCCCTTTGCTGTGGTATATTGGCCATATACCACACCACCTCTGACTTTATTGCCTCATTAAACTTTCTCTCCTGACGTTTACTCATCCTTGTGCTCCTCCCCTTCTATCCCCAGCTCCGTTCAATGTAGTTGTCCCTTTTTTCCTCAAGGGACATGCACGCAACCTTCTTTCTGGAAGAACCTACCATATTGATGAATAACGTGATTACTAAATGGTTTCCTCTTTGAATAAATTGAGTTACTTACATGGATGATGCTTCCTGTGTATTTACACAAAGCAACAATAAATCAGAGTACACAATGATAAAGTGTTTGCAGGTGTTCAGGTGGGTTCAGAACAATTGATATGTAACATTAATAAAATGTTCTGCTACCGCCGATGCTTGGCTGCAGTTAATTAGTTATGCAATTGGTGAGGGTTGCAATGCATTATTCTGTAGCCTTTGCAACACACTGTCTAACAATCTTATTCTCTCAACTTTCCTTTTTTATATTGGACGGGGTCTCTAGTAATACAGTATTTCTCTCACATCCTCAAATAATGTACCTCTCGAGCGGTGAGCGTAGACGAGGGAATTACGATTGAGCATTAAGAGGAGTGAGCCTTGAGCATCAATAGCAGTGATAGCATTTGTGGCTATAACAGTCAGGCCAGGGTTTGTTTCTACTCTGCTTGGAAAACCCCTTCCAGCAGTGGTCCGGCCTGAAGAGTAGCGATGTCTTTGAGGTTGCCCTCTCTATTTTTAATGCATTGCATGTGTTCTCCATTCTCTGATGTAAATCTTCTCTTAATTCTCTTAAAAACCTCTTAAGGATCTGACCCTTTTTTTCAATGTTCATCTAAAGTGACATACCCAAATCTGACTACCTGTAGCTCAGGACCTGAAGCAAGGATATGTATATTCTTGATACCATTTGAAAGGAAACACTTTGACGTTTGTGGAATGTGAAATTAATGTAGGAGATAACACATTAGATCTGGTAAAAGATAAGAAAGAAACATGTTTTTTTGTTTGTTTTAGTACCATTTTTGAAATGCAAGAGGTTAAAGTATATATAGCTCCTCTTTTTTAGTATAGAAGAACTTTAGCATTTACGCAATCCTTCAGGCTCTTTCCAAACGTAAGCTAACCACATCTTTGATTGAAGCAGCATGAGACAAGGCAGTCTTCGAAAACTATTAAAGTTATTGTTAAAATTGCAGTTGTTGTTTGAGGAAATCGAACATGGTACAGTCAATCGAGGCATGTATACCATTGCAGTAATTGTCAGATAATAGAACACATTTTTCAGTATGTGTTTCAACACTACACATGCTAGTGCATTGGAAGAGATTTACACTGTGATGTGTTTTTTTCAGGTCATTTAGCAATCTTCAGAAAGGATCTTTTAGAGGTGCTTAAAATGTGCCATAGAGACAAGCATGTTGTAATTAAATCTGTGGATTGGAAAGAAGCTAAGGTCTTAGTCCTTTCATGTGACGGTGTTTAGACTATATGACGCGACTCCCTTCAGTTTCTAGTCATTTGGAATAAGGAACGATGTTGTTCATTAGGCCATTAGCATTTTGAAGGACACAAAAACATCACAGAGATGCTTCTTTTTCTGAGAAAGCGTTGTGACTAATTTAGAAGGCACCAAATAATTTTGCTGTAACACAAATAGTCAATTTTCTCATATCATGACCTGACTTTTGATTCGCTTTTCATAATTTTTTATGTTATTGTAATGTAATAGACAGATTTGAATTTATTTTGTGTTTAGGGATGTTCCTGGGGCGGGAACGGCTTTGAGTTCCTTACTTTCTCAACAAATTAACCAATTGATTGAAAACCAGAATTGAAGACATATATTTCAGGAGTGTGTTTTGTTTGCACAGCAGTGTGTCCCATGAAGGCAGTTTACACTTGATGGAGACACGGGCTGTCCCTTGGCATGATCCATAAAGTTCTGATGACAAACCTGGCTGAGAAGTCACGCAACTCGACTGTTTCAACCAGCTGCGCATACTGGGAAGTTGTTGCCTATACTTTCTCTTTCATAGGGGGATTTGAATGTCAAATCCAGTGAGGGACTAGTCATGTGTGTTATACTCTTTACTGCCTACAATTATGCTCTATTGTTAACGCCAAATTATTTCTCAAAATACATTGGAAAATATAGGTGACCAGGCCAGACCTTTGTCCTTGGGAATGTTTGCTGTTGCAGCAGTAAAACATGATGTGCTCTCACAAGTCCCCTTAACGCATGAGGACATACATCATTATCCCACACAACATCCATTTGGTCTGGGGCCACAGAAAAAAAAGAGACAACATAAAAAAACGCACATTCTTCCACTCTGTCACTCCAGGCAATTTTCATAAGAGGGTGTTCATGGGATATAGGGAGTGGAGGGGGGCCTCCAAAATCCTTTTTATGACCTCAGCAACAAGCCTATATGGCTGAGACAAACAAGTGAAGGATGGCAAAAGGGCAAATGATTATAAGATGATATCTACAATGAAAGAGGATGAATGATGCGTGAATGAATATGTACTGTATCAGCATGACAGATTATTTTCCCCCGTCACACCCTTTCCCAGAGACACCTATCAAAGGATCCACTCAATACAAGCTAAGAGCTGTAAACCGATGACAAAACGTTCTCTTTATGCTATTGTCATAACACGGATGAGTTTAACTTCTTTGCATGAGTAACTGGCATTACAGACCCAAACAAATGCCATAAATACAAATCAATCATCCAAAATGGCTTTTATTAAATAATTTCATCAGTGTTGCAAGTGATTGATGCCAATGAAGTGTAAATAGTAAGGATCTCTGCCTAGCTGACTGGAATCCCACATCTCTTATGATGTAATACACGTTTTGGTCACTTTAATAACCAACGGTAATGTAATTAATTTTTTTAATTTATTCACCTATTTGTGGGATGTAATTTCACACAACGACATATAGCTTTTCTTGTGCCTCAAATTGAATCAATGAATACATTTGTCAAGAAAGCACATTTCTTCTTTCTGGATGCGTTTGATTTGAACTTATACGTGTATGTATTAATGGTTGTATGTGTGCCACACTTGTGTGATGAGTAACGTTGCCTAACACCAGATGACTTGTAATACCTAGGCTTTAGCTCGTCTTCTGGTGCACAGAAGACCTGGGTTCGAAACCTGTCAGACACAAACACACACAAACTCACATTCAACTCTTGTCACCTGGAAACACTACAACCACCATCAATATGAATGGAGCTCATTTGCATGGACACCTCTATTAATACTGATAAACCCCATGTTTGTGACTTGCTGCGAAGCAATTTCCTAGAAGAGGCAAGAGGGCTTATTCATGCAGCTGTCTGCAGCTTAGGGTCAAGTGCAGCCACACAACTCTCCCAGATAAATGTGGGTCATTTGAGAACATTTGTGGGGGTCAATGATTTTTCACATTTAGCCATGGTAATTGTGATACTACATAATTTAGACTGCATTTAGGGGAGATGTTTCATCTTAAAATGTCTAAGATCAAAGTTATAAATTGGCCAATTGCTGATAGGAGACATGGAAAGCAAGCTAGTTCAGAATTAAGACACATTTGGACTGTTGACTCAGTACGTGCTTTGTCAACAATCAATCCATCAATCAAATTTATAAAGCCCTTCTTAAATCAGCTGATGTCACAAAGTGCTGTACAGAAACCCAGCCTAAAACCCCAAACAGCAAGCAATGCAGGTGTAGAAGCACGGAGGCTAGAAAAAACTCTCTAGGAACCTAATAAGAAACAGTCTTGAGATCAATGTAATTAACTGCACATAATTATTTTTTTAAATAACATTTTGTATCGGTGCAACTCAAATTTGTCGAGTCCTGGAGACTTTAACGCAACTTGAAGTGTTGCAATGCTGAACAGAGATATTTGTTAGAGGGCACTATAGTGACTGCAGAGCCTTTCAAATATCTTAGAATTTGTCCAGGGAGCCAGCAACCAGAAGAATAATACACCTGCCACTTCCGGTCAGCCTCAGGCTGTGACAGGGGGCACTGTGCTATCCATTTAGACCCAAATGCCAACGGGGCCTAGAAATACTTTTACCCTCTCAGAGTAGTAAAAGTTAAAAGATTACTGAAAAAGAGAGTTGTTTTGGTATTTGGAGCAATCAACCTTCATTTGAGTTGTAGCCCCTTTCCCTTGATAGTCTTACTAAAGTGGAAATTGATTGTCTCATTTTGGTTGTGGAAAAAGCTGGAATTCCCCTAACTTGCTTCCTTGTTACTCCAGTGACAAATGAACTATTGATTAGTTGTTTACCATTTGGTGAATATCATGATAGACCTATAACGTTTCTGAGAGAGTGGCTCTGTAGTGGTAGGCATGTGTGTTGTAAAATACCCAATCGCTAATTGTTATTGGTACTTCCTTTCCATCATTTAAATTAGGAACTTCCTGGAACTCGTGCCTAGAATAACTGATGTCTTTTTCAAATTTGACCGTTAAACTGTCTGTCTGTCATACATTTTGCCCATGACATTATGCAACTATTAACTTGGACAGAACACCTCTAAGCCTCTGAAATCCACCGTTAATATCCGTCCTCCGCATTTACAACACAACAATCCTAAATGAAGACCTCAAAATGTATTTTAAGGCTTCCAGTCTTTTTGGAGTGGCTTACGTCATTTCCAATCGATCGTGGAAGGGAACCGGCTCGGAGACGGTCAAGCATTTAGGGGAGGGAGAGGGTTCAGCACTAAGCAGACTGACTCCATTTAGCATCGCCGAGACCCGGAGTGTTGCTGTCGTAACCTTTGCTATTGATTCAAGCTGATTTGTTTAAAATGTCAAGTACAACACCCGGGCAGACGGTGCTCACAGATGTTGGCTCTCTGACTATCTGAGCTATGAACTCTACAGTGTAACTGGTGGTTACCTGGGCCAGTTTATGTCATGCTACTGACATATTTGTAAATTGCTCATCTACTCTGGATTTTTATCAGCTAAACTATTACACAAATAGCATATGATGTTTTACAGCACTTGCTGCCATAGTGTTGTTCTCAATTCTTTTTTAACTGTATTTCCAGTGGAAAGGCTTTTAACAGGACTTTTCTGGGGACTATAAACGAAAGGGACTTGTTGCAGTGGGGCTCCTGAGAGGCGCAGCGGTCTAAGGCACTGCATCTCAGTGCTTGAGATGTCACTACAGACCCTGGTTTGAATCCAGGCTGTATCACAACCGTCTGTGATTGGGAGTCCCAGAGGGCGGCGCACAATTGGTCCAGCATCGTCCGGGTTTGGCCGGTGTAGACCGTCATTGTAAATAAGAATTTGTTCTAAACTGAATACAATTATTATTTTTAATTTGTTTAAATCAAGACGAGTTTAGTGTTTCTTTTAGTTTGTGTCCGTGTGTCCCAGTCTCTGAGGAATGCCCACAGGGGTAGGCCTTTGCTTTCCATGCAAAGGAACAGAAACTAAAGACAGCAACGCAAGGCTGTGTAGCGCTTACCAAAAGTCTTTATCAAAATATATAAATAATCTCTCGTCCACCGCAACGCGAAGCCCCTCTCATTTATCGTCTCAATAAATCCTGTCGGCAGGTCTCTGCATCGGTCATCAGTCAGCGCCTACCTTAACTGGGTCAAGACCGCCAAGGCTCCAGAGACCACTTCCCCCTCTCTGTCTGCAGAATGCTGGCTGAACACAGCTGGGACCGGGCCATCGCTCAGGCCTAATAGGGACCCGCAGAATTCAAGATGAATTCAGGGGAATGTGGTGGGGCATTTACCGTTTGGAGAAAAGAGGGGCTGTTCCGAGTCAAGGGTGTGATTCAACTGTCACACTGCACCTTTGGTGCAACTCCACTGTGCAATGAATGGTATTTTTTCACATGAACCTCTTTTTAATAGCAAGATGTCATTTGTGCCAAGCTGTTCTTTGTGAATCCTTTTTCTCTATATTGGTAGCCTATGTATAGTAGACTTGTTGTCTTAGTTACCTGCCCACCACAGTTGCTACATACTCCAGGTACCTTCAATATGATTCGATGCCTTCTCTCGTTCTCTCGTTGCTCTTCAGACAGAGCTTGAAGTTGGACAGTGCATCATGCTGCACAGCAAGGATCCCATTGAGATCCTTGTGCTTCTAGTATCCATAAAGCATGTCCATAAGCAGCGATACCATGAAAGCTTCCGGTCTAAGATCGAGCTGCAAGGCTTCCGATGAAAGCTGTTTCGAGGACCAGCAAAGACAGGCGGCTGAATTAATGAAAGCGTTATCAAGGGAAGCGTGTGGCGCACGCACTTAGGGAAGGTGTCCTGGGATGATTGAGGATAGAGATGTAGCTCCAGACATTCCTAGGGAATTAGATTAAGAAACAATGTCTCCACAAGAGCACACAAAGAAAAATGTCCTCTATCCTGCCGAGTTTAATACACTCTGCAAAAAAATGACAAGACAAAACAGCCTTTATTCATTGGAGCTGTGATTAAATCTTACATGGATTGTGTTCTCTCTCACTCAATTTTTTTTACATTCCACCCCTGACACTTCTAATTACACCTTTGAATAACAATGCCCACACATATTACAGGTTTTAAGGCAATATGTGGTGGCTCTGCTAGGTACCTTGTGAATAAACTCAGGTATTCAGGGAGCCCAGTCTTACTGTGCGGGCAGGTTCCTCCGACTGGATTCGTCACACGCCTTTTTGTTTGTGGGCATTTGGCTGGCAGTTCTGGGTTCAGGCTGAGTACAGCACTTTGATGTATCGATTTACAAAAGGCTGCACTGGGAACAGCTGTGTTCCTCCATAGTCTGCGTCCCTGCCGAGTGACAGGCTCTCTGAGCGGCAGAGACAGCGTATGTCTCATTAGAGAGGGAGTCTTAGTGTGTGGCTCTGTAGCCATGACAGTTAATAGAGGGTGGGAGTCTGTTTGTTTGTTTCATTAAAGCTTGCTCCCATTTATCCAACCTAAGTTCAATTCTCCTGCTTAGAGGACTTTCAATATAATTGAATTGTTTTATCAAGGCATATCAAGGTAATTCGCTTATAAATCAACTTCTGTTCGGCCAAATCGCTTCACGACAGTTCTGGCTGAAAGCCTCGCTTCCCTGCTTTAATTCAGTTGGCCATTGGCGGGCCTGCAGCAGGTGGTGGTGGGGAGGTGGAGGTTTGTCAGTAAATTGTTGACGTAACACGCAAGTGAAAGAATCTAGGGGTATGTTGACATATACATACATCACAAGATTTATGCCCATTGGTGCCTCAGCTAGCGTGGTGGAGTTGTACTAGTGTGCTGTGCTCATAGGCTAGAAGATAATAGGTGAACGACATTCCGCACTTGGCTAATAGTAAAAGAGGAGGAGAGTCGTGACGCTATGCTGATGGTGATAACGTTTGTAAAACTAACAAATACATTCCACTATGCCCATAGAGAGGAAGCAATGATAACTATATGTTGCTTACTGAATGAAGTCAAAAGCGAGCTAGCCATTCAGACAAACCTTACTGATTAAACTACCATTTGAAAAGAATATCGCAGATGACTGAAATGACAGCATTGATATTCGGATACCTCTCATATAAACAATGTGCTATCAGCCTAACTGTACTAAAATAAGGAATAAAAATAGATTGATGTAATTATTATTATTATTTAGGTGATATCAGGTTATCAATTTTTCATTTTGAGACCCTGCTCAGTACAGTAGGAAAGATGGGGGAGGTGAGTGTTGGTGCAGAGATGCAGCCTGTCATCTCCATCACAAATGTCTGTGTTGTCTAGTGACCTGGGCCATCGTAGAAGTACCAGAACATCCATAGAACACTGCTGGTATGTCATAGATGCTCAGCTTGACTAGAAATTCAAACTTTCAACTTAACCCCCAGTAGCTTCAAAACCATGTCTACCTTTTCACCTCTACCATGTTGACACCTTGTTTTGTAGACCCTCATCAAGCCCACCAAACGAGCAGAATATTCTCATTAAAATAGGGGCCATGTATGAGTAATTATGGAGAAGGGCTTTTTTCTTATCATGAACACAGCACTACATAGTAACGCCTGTGATTTGGTGAGAAAGAGGTGACTCGCACCAGTGAGCTGATGAATAGAGAACATTGTTAATTAGGTGAATTACTGTATGCAGCATAGACATAGAAAGCATGGATGTCTCTTGTACTTTCCAGACTGCACTCCTCAGAAACTGCTTATTGCATCAAAGCAGAACACAATTCGACAAACCTTTAACCTCTTAAAGGCTTGAGCAGTTAGGCCTAAACACAGTTTAGCAAAGCAGAACATTGTGATCGGGAGAGGCTCACTGTTTCCATATATAAAGTGAGTGGTGACTCCTGGAATGGTTTTGTCTCTATTGAGAGTTTGGTAGCTATCCCTCTTGAATGGGATGTGCTTCTTCAATGGAGCCTCAATGCGCCCAGCCTCTGACATGATTTGAGCGTCTTAGCATCGGAGGCTACACTATGAAAACAAGACCCAGTAAATTGGCTGCCCTAAAAGGCACTGTCGTTACAGAGTTTGGTGGTTTAATGCTAATGCTAATGCATGGGGGGCAACTGGCAGGCTTTAACTCTTAAGGGGTCTGGGTATGCAGATGGTTTGCAACTCTGCAGGTACTCCCATTAAGACCTGAAGACTGAGACTGGAACAAGATGCACAGCAGTATTTACAAAACTCACAAACTCACTGACATCTGGGGTACAGTCTCAATGTGGAGGAGTATTCACTGTCCTACAGTCAGGGACGGGCAAAAATACAATTGCATTTTTTTTTTTACAAAATACCCTAAAGAACAACATATCAAAATAATTTATGACATGCATTTGCAAAGTATTGTATTTAATAAAAATGTAAAAAATATATTAGAAAGTTATTAGTCCTTAGCCCTTAGCAAGTTATTAGTTATTAGCCCTTAGCAACAACAACATGCTCAGTAATGGTTATATAACTTTTTGCTTACTTTTGAATTACTTTGTATCTACCTGTAACGCTCGTCGAAATGGGTAGACCAAGGCGCAACGTGATTTGGGTTCATCATAATTTGGGTTCATCATAATTTAGAACCAGTACCCCCCCCCCAAAGGTGCAGACTCTGGCCGCAAAACCTGAAACCAAAAGGGAGGGTTAGGGGGGTTGTCTAGTGTCGGTGGTGCCTCTGGTGCGGGACGAAGAACCCTCTCATCCCGTGAATCCAGCCATGGACCCGGGCTGGACACAGAAGAAGACTCTGACCTTGGAGCTGGACTGGACTCCGTGCTTAGACTGGGCATCGGCGCAGGAGAAGGCTCCGGCCATGGAGCTGGAGGTTCCGGACCGTGGACCGTCGCAGAAAGCTCAGGACCATGGACTGTCGCAGACGGTTCCGGACCGTGGACCGTCTCTGGAGGTTCCGGACCGTGCACTGTCTCTGGATGTTCCGGACCGTGGACCGTCTCAGGAGGTCCCGGACTGTGGAACTGTTGTTGGAAGTTCCGGACTGTGGAACTGTCCGGACTCTTGCCGCAAAACCTGAAACCAAAAGGGAGGGTTAGGGGGGTTGTCTAGTGTCGGTGGCGGCTCTGGTGCGGGACGAAGAACCCTCTCATCCCGTGAATCCAGCCATGGACCCGGGCTGGACACAGAAGAAGACTCTGACCTTGGAGCTGAACTGGACTCCGTGCTTAGACTGGGCATCAGCGCTGGAGAAGGCTCCGGCCATGGAGCTGGAGGTTCCGGACCGTGCACTGTCTCTGGAGGTTCCGGACCGTGCACTGTCTCTGGAGGTTCAGGACCGTGCACTGTCTCTGGAGGTTCCGGACCGTGCCCTGTCTCTGGAGGTTCCGGAGCGTGCACTGTCTCTGGATGTTCCGGACCGTGGACCGTCTCAGGAGGTCCCAGACTGTGGAACTTTTGTTGGAAGTTCCGGACTGTGGAACTGTCCGGACTCTGGCCGCAAAACCTGAAACCAAAAGGGAGGGTTAGGGGGGATGTCTAGTGTCGGTGGCGGCTCTGGTGCGGGACGAAGAACCCTCTCATCCCGTGAATCCAGCCATGGACCCGGACACAGAAGAAGACTCTGACCTTGGAGCTTAACTGGACTCCGTGCTTAGACTGGGCATCAGCGCTGGAGAAGGCTCCGGCCATGGAGCTGGAGGTTCCGGACCGTGGACAGTCTCTGGAGGTTCCGGACCGTGGACTGTCTCTGGAGGTTCCGGACCGTGGACCGCCTCTGGAGGTTCCAGACCGTGGACCGTCTCTGGAGGTTCCGGACCGTGCACTGTCTCTGGATGTTCCGGACTGTGCACTGTCTCTGGAGGTTCCGGACCGTGGACCATCTCAGGAGGTCCCGGACTGTGGAACCGGGGACCGTCTCTGGAGGTTCCGGACCGTGGACCGTCTCTGGAGTTTCCGGACCGTGGACCGTCTCTGGAGGTTCCGGACCGTGGACAGTCTCTGGAGGTTCCGGACCGTGGACCGTCTCTGGAGGTTCCGGACCGTGGACCGTCTCTGGAGGTTCCAGACCGTGGACCGTCTCTGGAGGTTCCGGACCGTGGACCGTCTCTGGAGGTTCCGAAGCTCAGGACCGTGGACTGTCGCAGACGGTTCCGGACCGTGGACCGTCACAGAAAGCTCAGGACCGTGGACTGTCGCAGACGGTTCCGGACCGTGGATTGTGTCTGGAGGTTCCGGACCGTGGACCGTCTCTGGAGGTTCCGGACCGTGGACAGTCTCTGGAGGTTCCGGACCGTGGACCGTCTCTGGAGGTTCCGGACCGTGGACAGTCTCTGGAGGTTCCGGACCGTGGACAGTCTCTGGAGGTTCCGGACCGTGGACCGTCTCTGGAGGTTCCGGACCGTGGACCGTCTCTGGAGGTTCCGGACCGTGGACCGTCTCTGGAGGTTCCGGACCATGGACCGTCTCTGGAGGTTCCGGACCGTGGACCGTCTCTGGAGGTTCCGGACCGTGGACCGTCTCTGGAGGTTCCGAAGCTCAGGACCGTGGACTGTCGCAGACGGTTCCGGACCGTGGACCGTCTCTGGAGGTTCCGGACCGTGGACAGTCTCTGGAGGTTCCGGACCGTGGACCGTCTCTGGAGGTTCCGGACCGTGGACCGTCTCTGAAGGTTCCGGACCGAGGACCGTCTCTGGAGGTTCCGGACCGTGGACCGTCTCTGGAGGTTCCGGACTGTGGAACTGTTGTTGGAAGTTCCGAACTGTGGAACTGTCGTTGGAAGCTCTGGACTGGGGAGGCGCCCTGGATGCCTGATGCGTTGGGTCAGTACAGGTGGCACCGTGCCGGTGACACGCACCTCAGGGCGAGTACGGAGAGGAGGCACAGGACGTACTGGACTGTGGAGGCGCACTGGAGGTCTGGAGCGTAGAGCTGGCACAACCCGTCCTGGACAGATACCCACTTTAGCACAACAAGTGCGAGAAGCTGGCACAGAACGCACCGGACTGTGAATGCGCACTGGGGATACAGCGCGAGGAGCCGGCGCAGGATATCCTGGACCAAGGAGGCGCACTGGAGACCAGGCGTGCTGAGCCGGCACAACCCATCCTGGACAGATACACACTTTAGCACGACAAGTGCGAGGCGCTGGCACAGAACGCACCGTCTGTGAATGCGCAAAACATGGTGCATGACCGATCACACACTCCCCACGGAGAGTACTGGGAGTTGGCTCTGGTTCACTCCCCTCAACTTTCGCTGCCCACTCCTCGCCCAATCTGTCCCAATATTCCTCCTCGGTCTCTGACTCACCCCTCGGTGTCGCTGACCACTCAACCCCCCAAAAAACATTTTTCAGGCTGTCTTTTTGGCTTGCGTCGTGGTCGCGAACCCTGGCGTCATCGCTGTCCTTCCCTCGCTGCTTCCGCCTGCTTCTATGGCAGGCTTCTGTCTCCTGACATAATCTCGTCCCACATCCAGGATGTCCTCCATTCCTGGCTTTCCTCCTGTGCATGCTGCTTGGTCCGTTGTTGGTGGGATCTTCTGTAA
The DNA here is from genome assembly GCF_045791955.1 of Oncorhynchus clarkii lewisi. NCBI lineage: Eukaryota > Metazoa > Chordata > Actinopteri > Salmoniformes > Salmonidae > Oncorhynchus > Oncorhynchus clarkii. The sequence goes on from NC_092150.1 coordinate 12,640,612, forward strand.
CGCTCGTTGAAATGGGTAGACCAAGGAGCAGCGGGATTTGGGTTCATCAAAATGTATTTAAATGTGAACCAGCAACAAAACAATAAAGAGAAACAAGCAAACAAACCTTGTAGGGCTCAAAAGCAACAATACAAAAACAAGATCCCACAAACAACAGGTGGGAAAAGGTTGCCTAAATATGATCCCCTATCAGAGGCAACGATAGACAGCTGCCTCTGATTGGGAACCATACCAGGCCAACATAGAAATACAAAAACTAGACTAGACATAGAAATAATAAACTGGAACATCCAGCAGTCACGCCCTGACCTACTCCACCATAGAAAATAAAGGCTTTCTATGGTCAGGATATGACACTACCTCAGTTGAATGCACTACCTGTAATTCGCTCTGCATACAAGCATCTGCTAAATGACCAACATTTTTATTTAAATGTAAAAATGAACAACTGCAAAGCACACTAGCTATTACTATTGGCCTTGTTTGGGGGGCGGAGGTCATTAGATTAATACTCGGCATGTTTTACGTGTATGTTCTACCATTTACATTTTGTCATTTAACAGACACTTATCAAATAAAATGTGTCACATACGCCGAATACTACCTTACCGTGAAATGCTTACTTACAAGCCCTTAATCAACAATGCAGTTCAAGTAATAGAGTTGAGAAAATATATACAAAATAAACTAAAGTGAAAATAATATGTAGTCCAAAAATCCAAAAGTAACACAAGAAAATTACATAACAATAACGAGGCTATATACAGGGAGTACCGGCACCGAGTCAATGTGCGGGGATACATGTTAGTCTATATAGACCAGGGGTGTCAAAGTCAAATGGACGGAGGGCCAAATAAAAAAATCAGCTACAAGACGAGGGCCGGACTGTTCGAATGTTCATTGAAAAATTTTTAAATGACGCATATAGTCTAGTGAACCTAATTGAACCTACTGAAAACCTAACAAATATATTACAATATGATCAGATAAATAAAGCAATATTTTCTTATGGCTCTGTCAGTAATCTTTAATTTTCAACAGACACAAAAGACAAATTTCCTTTATATAAATATCCCCATAACATGAACATTAAATGAAAGAAACCAGTATTCAAGGCACCATCAGTAGACTATATTTTCTATTTTAGCAAAAGTGGGCTAAATTTACTTCAAAGAAAAAACAATAATAGCAATTTTCTATCATCCACTCAACTGAAATATTTTTAAAATATAATTGGATTGAAATACAAAAAAATAAAGTGCAAAAATCTATTAATCAAAAACAACACTTTGTTTAAGGAGAAGTAACATGCAGTGAAAACAAATATTAAATTTTAACTTTTAAACTTGAACTGAGTAAAAACTCTAAATATGTGATTGCACAGTAATGTTCACTTGTTTGAGGTTGAGGGTGATACTTGGTGGTGTCCCATCTTTTCCACAAGTTCATCAATGTTCGGGGTAAGGCTCTGAGCTGAAGAAATCCTCAGAATTGAGTGGAGGTGTTCAGCAGTAAGTCGACTTCTGTGTGATGTTTTGTTCAGGTTCATCAAAGAAAACAGTTGTTCACACAGGTATGTGCTGCCAAACATAGACAACGTTTGAGCAGCCTGGATGCGCAGCTGGGGCATTGTGCCGGGGAGGAAACGGGCGAACTCCGCAGCACCCACTGCCGCATATTTTGCCCTCAGTGCATCATTGCATTGGAGGTCAATCAACTCCATTTGGAGGTTTGGTGGTGAGCTTTCCACGTCAACAGCAAATGGGTTACCGAGCAGTTCCAACCTGCTTTTTTGTGCTTCAAAGTCAGCAAATCGGCGTCGAAAGTCAGCGGCAAGCATACCTATTTTATCAGCCAACTGTGTGCTCGGGAACGCACTGGTAGAGAGCTTCTCTTTCATGGTCTGGCAGCTGGGAAAGTGGCTCAAATTTTCTTTCCGCATCTGCGTCTCCCACAGAGTCAGTTTGGTTTTAAATGCCTTCACTGTACTGTACATATCAGAGATGACACGATCCCGACCCTGCAGCTGCAAGTTTATTGCATTCAGATGACTCGTAATGTCACACAGAAAAGCCATTTCACACAGAAACATTTCGTCTCGGAGTTGTGTTGTGTCTTTCCCTTTGCTGTCCAAGAACAGACAAATCTCCTCACGAAGCTCGAAACATCTTTGAAGCACCTTTCCCTGGCTTAGCCATCGCACCTCTGTGTGATAAGGCAAATCACCATGCTCCGTTTCTAACTCCGTCAGAAATGCCTTGAACTGGCGGTGATTCAAACCTTTGGCTCTGATAAAGTTAACTGTGCGCGTGATGATGCTCATTACATGCTCCATTTTCAAGGCTTTACCGCACAACGCTTCCTGGTGTATGATACAATGATAAGCTGTCAGCTCACCTGTCGCGTTTTCCTCTTGCATCTTTTCCCGTATCTTCGCCACCAGTCCGCTCCTGTGTCCACACATCGCAGGTGCTCCGTCGGTTGTCAAACCCACGAGTTTTTCCCAAGGCAGCTCCATCTCATTTACACATCTTGACACCTCTTCATACAAATCATGCCCCGTAGTTGTGCCATGCATAGGACGTAAAGCCAAAAACTCCTCTGTCACGCTTAGGTTGGAGTCCACTCCGCGGATGAAAATTGACAACTGGGCAATGTCAGAAATGTCGGTGCTCTCATCCACAGCCAAGGAATATGCAATAAAATCTTTTCCCTTTTTCACAAGCTGCTCTTTTAGATTGATGGACAACTGGTCTACTCTCTCGGCAATGGTGTTTCTGCTCAGACTCACATTTAAAAAGAGTTGCCTTTTTTCTGGGCAAACTTCGTCACAAACTTTAATCATGCAGTTTTTGATGAAATCCCCCTCCGTAAATGGCCGGGCTGATTTAGCGATCTCTTCTGCCAAAATAAAACTGGCCTTGACAGCAGCCTGGCCTTGTGATTTGGCTTTTTTGAACAGAGCCTGTCGAGATTTGAGGCCTCGTTTTAATTCCTCTGCCTTTTGTAGCCTTTGTTCCATGTCCATATTCTTGTTTTTGTCCGCGTGTTTCGTTTCATAATGTCGTCTCAGATTATACTCTTTCAGTACCGCCACACTTTCTCCACACAGAAGACACACAGGTTTTCCAGCTACCTTCGTGAACATATACTCCGACTCCCACCTTGTTTGAAACCCCCGGTTCTCAGTATCCACCTTCCGTTTTGCCATTTTTGATGGGTATCTGAAAGTTAATTTTACTGTGATGCTGACGACTGCTGTGCCAATAAATATTGAAATGAAGCAGCCTACTGCTCGGTGCGTCACCTTTGCATTGTGGGAAATGTAGTATTGGTGCGTGTAAAAGATCTGCGGGCTGCCGGCTTGCTGCGGGCCGGTTCTAATAATAAATCAAGATCATCCCAGGGGCCGTAAAAAACCTTCTTGCGGGCCGGATGTGGCCCGCGGGCCTTGACTCTGACATATGTGATATAGACTATAGAAATTACAGCTCTCAAGAGTATCTTGTTAGAAAATACATCAAGTTACTTGGAATACATATTTCAAATACATTTAACAGAAATACTGCCCATCGCTGCCTACAGAAAAGGCTGCAAAATGAATATGTTGCATTTACGGCCTCTGTACTGTGGTATTGTATAGAGGCAGTAAATATACAGGTATAGGAAAGGAGGTGGTGGTGTGTTTTCTCTGTATTCCCTGTCCTGTCCTTGGGGCAGATTAGCAGCCCCAGCCCCTATCTTGGCAGACCCCCGGCTTCACACCATATTAAGCAGGATTTATCACCCGGGGCGGCAGCTGTTGACGGCTCAGTGATATGCTATTTCACAGACATACTACCCCACTGGTGGATGTAATAACGTTATTTCTGTCTTATCGCCACAAGATGAACTGTGCCCCCATCCACGCCCACCTCCTCTCCATCTGCACTCTCACACACACACCTTCACGTAGGTAGATTACATCCAGGTTTTTTCTTCTTCCTTTCATGATTATTATTCCACAACAGAGATTGCCTTTGGATCCCCAGCTGTTTCAGTTGAGTGGCCGCCACAGCTAATGGTGGGATAATGAAGGAGAACAATAACTTGAATTGATTGTTATCTGAAGGTGGGAATGACCTCGGGAAGGCGGGCGGCGTGGTGATTGGGTGTTATTGATATACTTATCACTTCCACTACCCCCTACCACATCAGATAAAGGTATGCGGAAATGGAAGAATTGAATTAAGGACCATTTTTGAGAGGGTCTCATGTCCCATGTCCCATGGTGTTGTTCAACGGAAATTCAGATTGATAATTGAGGCTAAGAGGTTATCACTGTAAAATTTCACCAAAGGATAATGTATTACCTTGTTAAGTAGTCCATATACCATTTAATTTTCTATACCATCCTCTTGTCGCGCTAGGAATGTAGTGCAGGGTACCTGAATGCGTTTTGTATAGTATAAATGGTTTGGCCTCTCCCTCTAAATTTGTTATTCATATCTCTGGCATTCAAATGCCTCCCCATGCAAATTGTTCACTTCCAGAAGGATCCCTGCAGCATCCCTGGCAAAGTTAAATTTAATTGAGGTGGACGGGGATGTTAATTATAAGGATCTGTTTCATTTAAAGTTATAACGTTCATTATTTTTCCCTTCACCCTTGTCTAGTTTTTTTGTGATTACGTGTTGGTATTTGGGGTTTTGTTAGGATCCCCATTAGGTGTTGTGAAAGCAGCAGCTACTCTTCCTGGGGTCAACATGTGTCCTGTTTAAGAAAATTGGTGGACATGCGCTTACAATATTTTTGTTATTTGTCCAATGCTGTTAATCTGCCTATTGATTGAACATATATTTTAAACAATTATCAAAAAGATGCAAATAAAATTGGCATCAGGTGTTCCCATGACAACATTGAAACACATTTGGTATAGGCAGTTGCACCAACAGTAGATCCTCTGTTTGAGGAAAACATGTATTTTACCTTTCTATTACAGTTTGAATCTACTGTAACTTAATTGAGTTTGTACAATTGATTTGTTTGTACTGCTTGTAGTGGTAATTCAGTGTTCTTCCTTTTGCTGTGTGAGCACAATAATGTTGCCCTTGGCTTTAAATCAAATCAAATCAAATTTTATTTGCCACATACACATGGTTAGCAGATGTTAATGCGAGTGTAGCGAAATGCTTGTGCTTCTAGTTCTGACAATGCAGTAACAACCAACGAGTAATCTAACCTAACAATTCCACAACTACTACCTTATACACACAAGTGTAAAGGGATAAAGAATATGTACATAAAGATATATGAATGAGTGATGGTACAGAACGGTATAGGCATAGTTTAAAGTGGCTAGTGATACATGTATTACATAAAGATGACAAGATGCAGTACAGGATATAGAGTACAGTATATATATATACATATGAGATGAGTAATGTAGGGTATGTAAACATTATATTAAGTGGCATTGTTTAAAGTGGCTAGTGATACATTTTTCCATCAATTTCCATCAATTTCCATTATTAAAGTGGAGTTGAGTCAGTATGTTGGCAGCAGCCACTCAATGTTAGTGGTGGCTGTTTAACAGTCTGATGGCCTTGAGATAGAAGCTGTTTTTCAGTCTCACGGTCCCTGCTTTGATGCACCTGTACTGACCTCGCCTTTTGGATGATAGCGGGGTGAACAGGCAGTGGCTCGGGTGGTTGTTGTCCTTGTTGATCTTTATGGCCTTCCTGTGACATCGGGTGGTGTAGGTGTCCTGGAGGGCAGGTAGTTTGCCCCCGGTGATGCGTTGTGCAGACCTCACTACCCTCTGGAGAGCCTTACGGTTGTGGGCGGAGCAGTTGCCATACCAGGCGGTGATACAGCCCGACAGGATGTTCTTGATTGTGCATCTGTAGAAGTTTGTGAGTGCTTTTGGTGACAAGCCGAATTTCTTCAGCCTCCTGAGGTTGAAGAGGCGCTGCTGCGCCTTCTTCACAACGCTGTCTGTGTGGGTGGACCAATTCAGTTTGTCCGTGATGTGTACGCCGAGGAACTTAAAACGTACTACCCTCTCCACTACTGTCCCGTCGATGTGGATAGGGGGGTGCTCCCTCTGCTGTGTCCTGAAGTCCACAATCATCTCCTTTGTTAAGTTGACGTTGAGTGTGAGGTTATTTTCCTGACACCACACTCTGAGGGCCCTCACCTCCTCCCTGTAGGCCGTCTCGTCGTTGTTGTTAATCAAGCCTACCACTGTAGTGTCGTCCGCAAACTTGATGATTGAGTTGGAGGCGTGCATGGCCACGCAGTAGTGGGTGAACAGGGAGTACAGGAGAGGGCTCAGAACACACCCTTGTGGGGCCCCAGTGTTGAGGATCAGCGGGGTGGAGATGTTGTTACCTACCCTCACCACCTGGGGGCGGCCTGTCAGGAAGTCCAGTACCCAGTTGCACAGGACGGGGTCGAGACCCAGGGTCTCGAGCTTGATGACGAGTTTGGAGGGTACTATGGTGTTAAATGCTGAGTTGTAGTCGATTAACAGCATTCTCACATAGGTATTCCTCTTGTCCAGTTGGGTTAGGGCAGTGTGCAGTGTGGTTGCGATTGAGTCGTCTGTGGACCTACTGGAGCGGTAAGCAAATTGGAGTGGGTCTAGGGTGTCAGGTAGGGTGGAGGTGATATGGTCCTTGATAAGTCTCTCAAAGCACTCCATGATGACGGAAGTGAGTGAGTGGTAGTCGTTTAGCTCCGTTACCTTTGCTTTCTAGGGTACAGGAACAATGGTGGCCCTCTTGAAGCATGTGGGAACAGCAAACTGAGATAAGGATTGATTGAATATGTCCGTAAACACACCACATACAACTTATTTATGTGCAAAGGTGACTCCTTTTTTCCCTGATGCTGTACGTGCCTTTTTGCATACTTTAGTTTTTGTTTGTTATAAGCTATATTCTGCTCAATTATCATTTTCCCCTGGACCTATATATGCAACTCTCTCTCTTTCTCCCTATCCCCCTCTCTCTCTGAGGGCCAATTGGGATGTCATGATATGCAAATGATAGTGCGAATGCCCTAGTTTCTTATAAATAGACATGTGTATGATCAAGTATAAAAACAGGTCTACTTCAAGAGGAGAAGGCTCTTTGTAGAGCTAAAATGTTCTGTTTCATAATCACAGATCTAATTATTAATTTGGCGTGTTTTATTCAGGCATTTTTATTTTCCTGTAGTCTTTGTGGTTGTGGTTACCCTTGCTGTGTGTTGTTTAACCTCTGAGTGTGCTAATGTACAGGAATGGGGTTTAATAACACCAGAACACACACTCTTTCCCAAAATGTGGTATTGTGGAGGGCTGAAATCTCCAGTGTTGAGCAGGTGTCTCTCTCACACACACAGACACATGCACACACACACGCACACGTACGCACACACACATACATACCATTCACTTTGTTTCATCAAAGAGTATGGTTTGATAAGGTCGAGAGAGCCTTGCCGCAACCCATCGTGAAATCTAAGCGCAGGCATTGGTTGGTTCCCTCCAGTGGGCTGTGAATTATAACAACCCGAGATCAGATGGTATACAGCAGTGTGCTGACCATTAGAGCGTTCCTGCTTCATAAGCTCAATGATCAATGGTCTTTCATAACATGTCCCCTCTCCATCCCTGTGCTGCAAATCCTACATGTTCTCCAATGTTTATCACTTTCCTCTCCTTCTCACTCTCTCTCACTACTCTCCGTCTCTCTCTCTCTCTCTTGCTCACTCACTCACTAACTCTCTTTGTCTCTATCTCTTTCTCTCTCTCCCCTCTGTCTCTATCTGTGTCCCTGTCTGTCCACAGGCTTTTTTTTTTCATTAGTTTGATAGATTCGGCGATAGTTAACCATCCCTCTTTCTCTCCTCTCCCCACAGCTCTCATTGTGAGAAGCCGGCAGTGGTGTGAGATGACGCCTTGCTTGGATGACGAGGGCTGTGACCTCTTAGTAAACCACTCGGGCTGGACCTGCACACAGCCAGGGGGCCGGGTGAAGACCACCACGGTAAGACAAGACTGCCAAGCCTCGTGACCACAATCTGTCACAGTTAAAGTGACCAGAGTTCGAAGTCATAATACCTGTCCAGAGACCTGTCTTAACACCTGTCCAGAGACCTGTCATAAGACCTGCCATAAGACGTGTCCAGAGACCTGTCATAAGACGTGTCCAGAGACCTGTCATAAGACGTGTCCAGAGACCTGTCATAAGACCTGTCCAGAGACCTGTCTTAAGACCTGTTCAGAGACCTGTCATAAGACCTGCCATAAGACGTGTCCAGAGACCTGTCATAAGACGTGTCCAGAGACCTGTCATAAGACGTGTCCAGAGACCTGTCATAAGACCTGTCCAGAGACATGTCTTAAGACCTGTTCAGAGACCTGTCATAAGACCTGCCATAAGACGTGTCCAGAGACCTGTCATAAGACCTGTCCAGAGACGTGTCATAAGACCTGTCCAGAGACCTGTCATAAGACTTGTCCAGAGACCTGTCTTAAGACCTGTCCAGAGACCTGTCTTAAGACCTGTCCAGAGACCTGTCATAAGACCTGTCCAGAGACCTGTCATAAGACCTGTCCAGAGACCTGTCATAAGACCTGTCCAGAGACCTGTCATAAGACCTGTCCAGAGACCTGTCATAAGACCTGTCCAGAGACCTGTCATAAGACCTGTCCAGAGACCTGTCATAAGACCTGTCCAGAGACCTGTCATACGACCTGTCCAGAGACCTGTCATAAGACCTGTCCAGAGACCTGTCTTAAGACCTGTCTTAAGACCTGTCCAGAGGCCTGCCTTAACACTTGTCCAGAGGCCTGCCTTAACACCTGTCCAGAGGCCTGCCTTAACACCTGTCCAGAGGCCTGCCTTAACACCTGTACACTAGTCATTTTCAGGATAACTCAATTGAATGAGTCTTTGTCACCTATGTCTATGTGGGCAGTGACTGATGTGATTAGTTTTTTGTATGGCTGCACCATGTAGCTATTTCAATGTGTTACAGTGTGTTTTTTGTGTGTCTTTATGTGACAACAGAAAGGAAACCAAAGCTTAAGTGTGCTGATTAAATAATTCTCACTCATGCACACTTAATGCCACTCCCTGAATGGTACTTCTGTCGCTCTCTTGTCAGGGCATCCATTTCAGCGATGATCAAGGAGCTCCATTTCAATAGGGTCATTCTGCTACATTCATGTGCATCCCCCATCATTGGCATGTTGTCTGATGTTCATAAATGGGGCAGAAAGGTTGTTCATTTATATCTACGCCATAAAGCGTTTACAGAACACATGCACTGCAGCTCATCAACCTAATAGCTTATTGTTAGCATTCATACAAAGATAAGGCATTAACTAAAAGCTTATGATTTACAAATTTGTCATTGCATTAAGGTTGCGTACTTCTCTCCATTATTAATAGCAGCTAACATACACATCCTGCTAACATACACATCCTGCTAACATACAGATCCTATAGAGGTCTTCTGACTATCATAAACACCTGTGATAGTCTTCTACATCGCAAAGAATCAGGTAGAATTCTCTGAATTTCCCTCCAGAAGTGTCTTGATGTCTGAGGGGTAGTCATGCATGCTCAGGCTTTCTGTGCCATGGTTGGCGGCCTGAGACAGGAGGCTGGTGGGCTGTCAGTCTAGGTACTGAATAATGAAACCTGTCAACCCAAGCATCGCTTTGAAAGTCCAGCATTTTATGTGCAGAAACCCTCTGTTCAGGCGCCATTGCTTTCAATGGGGCTTGTTTTAAAGATAGACAGGGGCCAAGGGAGCTACTAACCCTGTAAATTCTGTCTAAAATAACAGGTGTCTCTTGGTGGACCGTTAGAGCCATCTCCTGTATTGCGGTGGCAGACTCCATTTTGTGCCAATTGTGTCCGATGCTAAGGGATTCTGCTCTGTAACCATAAAAGCTTTAGTAGGGATAAGAAAACAAGCCTTTTTTTCCCTAACTTAACAACACAGACCTCCAAAGTTAAGCCCTGCCGTGGCTGACTACACAGAAACTAATGAATTCAGATGTTGTTATAGAATACATTTGACTCAATTATGTTGAACTCCTTTGCCCCAGACTAAAAAGTAAAAACTATTGTACAAGTCACAGTAACCAGTGACATTTTCATCCGAGGGCATTGTCTACAGATGGTCTCAAAACTATGGATTGGGCTTGAGTGCATTTTTACATGTTATAATCACATGCAGGACATTAACACATCACATTACATAATGTTTGCAATATGTTTAGGCATGTTACCACATGTATTGGATTATGTATTTATATTTTATACAGTACTAAGTAGTACACAATGACCCAGAGGCATTACTGATTTCTAATTCATGAAATAAGGAGTGGTTATGGCAAACTGTTTTCTCCATACTTAAAACTTGAGCATTTTGACTTTGTTCGATATCATTGAGATACGCCATCGTTCTCTAACTCTGGTCATGGAGAGCCACTGGATGTGCAGGCTTCCGATTCTGTCCCATGGTAACACCTGATAATCAATGACCTGGTGAACAGCTAATTAGTAGAATCAGGAGTGCTAGGTTAGGGTTGGAATGAAAGCCTCCTGTAGGGAACAGCAGCTCTACCGGACCCTGAGGTCTAACATATAGCTTAGTACATGATTGCCAAATATGTGCAGCTTAATGTGTATAAAAGTCACTCTGTTTTTTTTTTATAAGACTATAAAGATGAATATTACAGCCTCAGTATATTTTTTACAGTATGCTAATGTAATTTATATAAAATGCATTTTACAGTGTGAAAGTTATAATATTAGACTCATTAAACTGATCTTCTTAGAATGTCCAAACATTCTCATATAGGCCGCCCTTAAGCACATCTTCATATTCTTCAATTCAATTTCCATATTTATTTTATGGATCCATCTTTTACTTTACCTAAGACTAACAAGCATGAATTCGACTTTCTTGTTGTATCTCTGTCTCCTGGCTTTTTTGTATCCCCTGATTTAATGTTCCTGACAGCATGGCAATATATTATGTCATTCAGTGGATGCTGAATCATGCGCAGACTTAGTATCATGTTCAAACCAACTTCCTTGTGCTTGTACCTGGATATTGTGTCATGGGCATCTAAAATGGTGCAATGTAATTGGACAAATTTAACAATGGGAGAGTCTGTTCTTCCCTGCATGAAACTATTACTGAGAGAGAGGGAAAGGGATTCAGAAAGAAAGAAGAAAAGAGGCAGAGAGAGTGCAGAGAGAGGAAGTAGAGGGGAAGTTGATAGTCACCAGCCAAATCAACTCACGATACCTGGTTCTTTTCTGACAGTGTAATAGGCTATCTATGGCAGAGGAATTAGCCTTTTTGCTATATAAATGCATGGATAATTTGAACACCAATATTACAGCACGTTTAACATAATATTCCCATCTTATAAGCTTCAAGCTGGTAAGAGAAATGGAAGCCCATTTTCCAAGTAGCAGAATGATTTAGAGGCAGTGGATGTTCTTCACGTATCTGTGTAGCCTATGCTTCAGTCTTTTGTCATTCATTGTCATGCCAGGCAGTTGAGGCTCGCTGTCATCGTCTGTCTAGACTTTTTTTGAGCATTAAGGGCGAGGAGTAGAGCAGGCCTTATCCTGATTCAATAAATACCTTCAGCCACACAATCTAATCACAGACATTGTTGACACAGGCAGGTATGCAGCTAGCAAGCCCAATTCATATGAAACTGGCCTTACTGCACATACTCTAGTCTTGACCTGAATTAACACACTTGTGTTGACATGTTTAGATATTGTCCATGAGATGTAATGTCACAAAATCAAGTTTCAAGTGAAAGTACCTTACTATACATGTTATACAGCTATACATGTTGTGCTAGCTACAATTATGTTAGCTAGCGCTATGCAGTTGCTAGAACAACTATTTTTTTCTTACCCTTATTTTACCAATAATTTTACTGAGAACACATTCTCATTTACAGCATCAACGTGGGGAATAGTTACATGGGAGTGGATGGGGTGAATGAGCCAATTGTAATTGGAAGCTGGGGATGATTAGGGGACCGTGATGGTATGAGGGCCAGATTGGGAATTTAGCCAGGACATCGGGGTTAACACCCCTACTCTTAGGATAAGTGTCGTGGGATTTTTAGTGACCACAGAGAGTCAGGACACCCATTTTAAAGTCCCACCCGAAAGACAGCACCCTACACAGGGCAATGTCCCCAATCATAACCAGCGACCCTGCCCAAAATATCTTTGCATATGACGATCAGCTAAAGCATTGGACCAGAAGGTTTGGCTCAACAAAGAATAAGGCAGAGCTGATACAGGCTAACGCACGAACATGCTCGTTTTTGTTGCTTTGAGATATTTGCCAATTGCTTGCCTGTTTAACTCAATCAAATCTCATCTTGTTTTGCTCTCAAAACAAATTCCTTTTATAAATTTTTTTACCAAAACTTAATTATGTGCAAACGCAAGAAACACAGCCCCTTTTGTTTTCCAATTAATTTTAGCAGGCCTATTTATCGCAAAAAAATGATGACAGATAACAACATCCATTTTATTAAAACCCAAAAAGCGGTTATTGCCATCCGTATTCACATTCACACTCAATTTCTAGATGCAGTGAAAGTTCTTAATTATATGATAAAGCTCATCGGTTATTACCTCTCTCTTTACTGTGTGGCAGACTAAAAATGAACATTCTGTGGTACATCATCATTAACTGAGGAATGAGATTACTGTAATCAGTCATATTTGGCAGCTGGCATGGACATGGACAATGTGAAGAGATAGAGACAAGGAAGTTATGGTTCAGTTTCATGTACTGTCAGGACCACAACTCTTTCCCTATGTATGCAACACATTTTTAATAAAGACTATTGACATGAACTATATTAGAGTGTGTGTGCGTGTGCGTGTGCGTGCCCAGCTCTTCTGATTGGGGGAATGCATGAGTGGACAGTACAGAGATCTATAAGAAGACAGATAGACTGGGCTGTGGTGGAGCTGATTCTCTTTCCCTAATTGATCCCATTGGGCAGCCAGGCTTTACCAGGACCAATCAAATCACAGTTCGAACACAATCACCATGGAGGGGACAGCTGTTCGTCTGAACACAGTGCAGAATGACTCAAGGTTGTAGGATCTGCCTACCCTTCACCAATCCTAACATTAAGCATTATGGAGGTGAAATGCTATATAGACTGGTCATAGGTCAGAACATAAGAGGCAGCGATAACCTCATCTCAGCATTTTCCCAATGTCAACACTATTTTCCCTATCTAACTGCGGGAAACAACAACTTTATTCCTCAGAATGACTTCCAATGTGTTAAAAACTCGCTCATTGAATTTCTGTTGACTAATCATATTTGGTCTTGAGCATATGGTTCACCTTTCATCTTTATTGTCTGTATCAACATTGCTGTATCCTTATGCATTTAGGATTTATCCCTGTATTCCATTGGTTGTGCCGTCATTGCCTCATGCTTCCAGACATCACTATGCTTTGTCCTGTACTAGCTATGCTACATTGCCATGAGTATTTATACATTGGGCAATCAAAAATCTAATCATTTTTCTATCAAAACAAATAACTGGAAATTCCTGGAGATACAATATAGGTGTAGCACTGCAATAGAGAATGTTTCAATTGCTACACAGTTAAGTTTTTTTTGTTCACACAAAAAACGTTATTATATTGACATTTTGAACACGAGTAGACATTTTCACAGCTCAAAAAAGTGTTTTATCTAACCAAAGAAAATGTAGCATCACTCTTCATTTAGTATAAGACCATGCTTTATCCCTATGCATACACTTAAAAAAAGGGGTTCCAAATTGGTTCTGCGGCTGTCCATAGGAGAACCCTTTTTGGTTCCAGGTAGAACTCTTTTAGAATATTCTACATAGAACCCAAGGGAGTTCTTCAAAGGGTTCTTCTATGGGGACAGCCAAAGAACCATTTAAGCTTCTAGACAGCACCTTTTTTGTATGACCCAAAAATGCAAGAAACGCTCCCTGTGATTTCAGGCCCTATGACGACACACACACAAAGACACAACGCCTTGCCAGCCAGCCAGACAGGAGAGAAACAACAAACTGCAGATCCTGGCAGGCTAGAGCGACACAGCAAGGTACAGATGAATTCTGTTTCCCCTAAATGTCATATGCATGATTACTCCTTTGTGATGGCAAATGACACACTTGTTTTCTCTTCCGTAATGATGTTGGGAAAGATGACGCCGACAGACATGGCAGATCTGCTTCTAACTCCTAAGCACAAGCATTTTGCTACACCCGCAATAACATCTTCTAAATATGTGTATGTGACCAATACAATTTGATTTGATTTGAACAGCATCCGATGAAATGTTGACATTAATGACATTAATGATATCTGTAATGAAAGATACATTTATATTTGATCCCTGTTTAATTAGCTTGAGTCAATAATACAGGGGAGATTCAATTGGCAGTGGGCCAAAATAAAAGTCTAGAACCCAGGTTCATTGGCCTTACCATACTGTTTTGCCTCTGCTTTGGAATTCCTATTACAGATGTACAAGACAGTTACAAGACGGTTATGAATTATTCAATGCATACTCGCCCCAAAGGTGCACTTGTTCAAAGGCTTCACCTGGAATTGACTACGACACTGCCCTTTAAGGGACACAAATATTTTTCCTGCCCATATTGTCTTCCGTTGTTAATTTTTAGAGAAAGCTTTGAGTGCTATCCCGAAATATGAATATACTGTCTGCCTTTGTCGTGCCATCTTTCTATAGTCTGTGCTACGCATGATTTCCACTGTAGTCTTAATTTGGATTCAAGCAGGCAAATGAATCTATGGCTAAAGAAAACCAACCATGGTATATTTAAGCAAAAAGGCTGAGGGGTGTGGTATATGGCCTATTCAGAACTAAGGGCTGTTCTTAGCCACGATGCAACAGTGTCTGGATACAGCCCTTAGCCGTGGTGTCTTATTGCTATTATAAACTTGTTACCAATGTAATTATAGCAGTAAAATAAATGTTTTGTCATACCCATGCTATACAGTCTGATATTCCATGGCTGTCAGCCAATCAGCATTCAGGGCTCGAACCACCCAGTTTATAATTGTTTGTAGTCTGCTTGTGGTTTCTGTCAGGTAATATTTACTTGTGAGGTCATTTTTGATAATGTGTGTCTCTTGATTTTATTGTCCAATTGGGGAAATAATGTTTCTAACATCATGCACAGATTAAAGGGCATTAAATATGCAGGACAATGAGAATGACTTACAACTACAGTACACAGTCAACACAAAATACACAGTCAATATAGTGTTGAAGGATATCCGTGAGTTAATTTGATATCAGGGTTTGTAACGCGTGGTTGAGATGCAAGGGGAGGCTTGAAGTGTCAGTCATCAATATAGCAAGAATGACCTCTATACTGTGCCCTCTATTGCAATGAGGTAGGAAACATGACGCCTGCATGACATTGTATTGTCAGTATGGGGGCAGTGACTTATGCAGGGCACTAAGGCATACTTCAGTTAAATTGCTTTGTGAATGCGCAGGGAAGACATTTTGCTTCACTTTGTCATTTCATCTATGATGTTGTCATGATTTTTAGCATAACTAAATGGCTAGAGGGCAGTGTGGAGCCCCACACTATCTTTTGTACATTAAGGGCTGTGTCAAGTCGCAGTGAATTCGAAACAACTCTGATTACATTTCAAATCTATCTGTGTATGGAGAAGATCTGTCACACTCTTTAACCCCTGTACTTTTGGGTCATCGAAAGTGATGGTATTCAATTGAATGAAGGCTCAGTCAGACAGTGAGGTCACACCACTGTATTCGTCACCTCATTTACATCTTGTGCGTGTCTAATCTCAACTTGAGCAACATCTTGGCATCATTAGAGCGAGTTCATTAACTGAAATGAACGTGATGCAGTCGGAGAATAAAGAACATTCTGTGCAATTTTATCTATAGAACACAAGACATGGATATGGAAAAAAGTATTCTTAATCTTTAAAAGTGTTTGCGACAGAGAGAGGGGGGGGGGGGGAGAGGGGGGAGAGAGAGGGGGAGCAAAATATAGGTGGGGGGGGGGGGGGGGGGGGGGGGAGTAGATAATCTGCAGCTCAAATCATTCAGACTCCTGATGTCAAACCCCAATGTTTTCTGAATTACACATAACCTGCTGCATTGAGTCCCCTGAAGTAATGGGCTTGCCATTTTATCGGCGGTGGCCGTCACCATAAATACATTGCTTACACAAGCAGAAGGGCTCTCAGAGCCAGATGTCGCATGTCGTCCTGCATCCTCTTCTCCCCTGACGGCTGTTGTGTTCCTATCGATTCCCAGGTCTCCTGATGATGGCGGGGACAGACGCTCCCGAGCGAGAGAGAGGGGATGGTGTGTGAGCTGCTTCCCATAGTCCATCGTCACCGCCTGTGTGGAGCATACGTCGTCTTATCATCAGCTGTCCGTCTATTGTTCTGTGCAGCAGCGTGAAGCCACGTAGAACCTACGTTGCCAAAGGCCCGGACTCCAAGTACAGGAGTTGGAGCTTAACATGGAACATATGGACCCTGCAATGCTCTATTATTCCTTGGGAGACAGAACTTATTTTTCAGTTGAGTTTGGAGAATTCTGATGTGTGTCGTCATGAACTTCTGGATCTGACCCAACCTAAACTTTGGAGACACGGGACAAAATGTTTATTTTGTAGTTTATGCTTGGCAACTCCTCTGTAGTGATTTTACAGACCAAAGAAAAAGATAGCCGACTGCTCCATATTTTGGAGACACAGTGGACTTCGGGGATGAAGGGTTTAGAGACTTTTCCAAGTTGATGAAACATGCAATCCCATATTCCCTCTCACCATATTACAGACTCTAGACATACCCACAAATGTACACATGGTGATAAAAGTGATGTGTTGTGCAGAGTAAATGTGTACAAATGAATGACGAATACTGAATGGAAAAAGTCAAGGGACGTTGTGTAATTCGTCAATGATGTTTCTCTTGGACTACTAAACTGTACTTGTATACTCACTGCTCTATTTTGAACATACATTAAATCAGATATACATTTTCAATTGCTATATTTGGACAATTTGCAGTCAGCATGACTGGTTATAGTGAAAGAAACAAATCATTTCTCACCAGTAAAGAATAGGAGGAAAATAGTAAATACATCATATCTGTTTGGGGTAAAGAAACATTAAATGTATTTTCAAAAGCCTAAAGTTATATATTTAACAGTTTTATATGTTGTATCTTTGTAGAAAACCTTATTTAACACTGAAAATGTGGTCACATTGTGTATCCACAGTTTATGATTGGCAATGAGCTATGTCCTTAACCTACTGGTCTCTTGTTCATTCGAACAAGTTTTTCATCATAAAAAGTCAATTATTTAACATGAATTGAAGAAAGAACAGAATTAAAGCATTCAGATCATAGTACAGAGCCCATTTCTGAAAGGTTATATATTCTACGTGTTCTAAGTGTTCTACTTTTATAGCCCCTCTCCAATAACCTTTGTGGAAATGTTGCACAATTTGGGGTTTTACTTTTCAAACCACTTAAACTACATTCAATGACCAAGCTACTGGGGGAGACATTTAGTGAGTTACTCATTGGCGACTACAGTTTGCGACCAAAGCTCAGAAAGTGACGAGGCTACTTTTGAAATAGCCAATGGGGGAGAGAAGCTCTCGACACTGCTGGTTAGGCTACCACCAACATGCTGTTTTGCATGCTGTTCAGAAGAAACACACTAGGATAATTTCAGCAACATGGTACGGAAGGTCGCGAGCAGTATGAACGTCCTGTTAGTAGTTCAACCCTAGTGGTGGGATTATGCCATAGCATTGGAGTATTGGATCAATGAGTGCCAAATACTATTGTGGGCCAATTTAAACACAACTTCTACCACTGTCTGTAGTCTCAATGCAAGTTTTCTCTGGGATTCTGTAAAGATTTGACTTTATATCAGAGAGACTTCATGGGAATATCATATACATAGGTGAACATTGATTTACAACATATCATCCTAGAGTAACATCTCTAGACAAACATGGATTTAACTCATTATTTCCTCCTTATTTCAACTGACTTCGTCAACATAATCCGGTTGCATCGATGTGGCTAATTGGTATAATTAGTGAAAAAGTATCAATAATATACAGACTATACATGGTCTACTTTCACAATATTTCCTGTAGATTTTGAGTCTGGAAGACATGAGTATCATGCTCTTTAGATGCTGTTCGCACATGGCCATTTAAATGACTTTGTGCCATCAAAGTAAAATGACATCAAAGAGGATATCAAATCACTTGCATAGAGTATTTCCATATGACATACGGGTCCAAAATTTGTGAGCAAAAAAACAAATAATAAAAATACTAAGCTCCAAAAAATTTATTTATTTTTAAATAAACAGAACATCATATACAGTGGGGTGTGAAATTCTTGACACCCTTGATAATGATGAGAAACATCATTGCATAAAATAAATATTTCTAATATTATTTGGGAAATTATATTACGTAATACTAAACGCAATTGCTCAGAGAAAGAGATTTTGTTAAACAAGTAATATCTTTTTCTTGTCTTTCAATACCTGACATTTCGAGGTTAATGGCACTGAGCCTTTTTCTAAAATGCTTTTGAGATTGGAGAACACATTGGGAGGGATCTTAGACCATTCCTCCATACAGAATCTTTCCAGATCCTTGATATCCTTTGTCTGTGCTAACTAATATTTGTGTGTGGATTTTGATGTGTGCTTGGGGTGATTGTCTTTCTGGAAGATCCACTTGCGGCCAAGTTTCAGCCTCCCGGCAGAGGCAACCAGGTTTTTGGCAAAAATGTCCTGGTACTGGGTAAAATTCATGATGCCGTTGACCCCATAACATCAAATATCCACAACTATATTTAAAAGTAGGTATGGGGTTCTTTCTGCATGTGCCACCACTGGTGTCTGTGGCCAAAGAGCTCAATTATCATGTCATCCAACAAATATAAATGCCAAGTTTTCTAAACGGCACTGGCACTTGGATTGGAACCTGTGCTATGGTCAGATGACATGAAAATAGAGCTCTTCGGCCATGCACACTAGTGGTGGGTCTTGCATCGCAAGAAAGATGCATTTATCAAGGGTGCCAGTAATTTTGGACCTGACTGTGTGTGAACATATTAACTTATTAGAACAAATATGAGGCGTTTGAAAACACTAAAAATACAGAATGGTTCAAATGTAGGACTTTAGTCTCAGAGGCTGTGGATTTACTATATTGTCCGCTTTCATTTATGAACTTTATTCTGGCCTAGTTTTTGTACCTACAGTACCATTAACACACTTAAACTGAGAGTAAAATGAATTATGCTTCTGAAAGTCCTCATGCCATTTTGGTTTAAGGTATTTGGTAATAAATATACTGTATTTTAAACAAAAGCTAAGTCATAGAAAGACACCAAAAGTAGTTGACAGTAGGTTAATATATACATTCTATCTTGCAAAATGTATGTGATTTTAGAATGTACTTGAATGTACTTCACCTTGGCTTTGCACAAAATCGACCACGGAGACATGTAGCATGTAGGTTGGTCTTCGACAGTGACTTTTTTAACCTCAGTTCTAGAATAGACCCCTTAAAAGGTGAGTGTATTGATATCAGGTGTTCCAAGAAACAATATCCTTCCCTTTAACCAATTTTACCATCAACCCTCTTCAGCCAATATTTGTACAATGAATGTACTCAGTAAGTATTTTCTGCATAAATGATAGCTACCAGCAATCAATTTGTACAGTTGTGTTTTATCATGGATTTCTTCAGGATCAGCAAACAGCCCGGAGAAGAAAATGGCATGAAGTTGCTTTATGTAATGGCTGCCTAACAAGGTGGCTGACATATTTAATTCCCCTTGATTGAATTCCAATAACCTGCTGGTATCCTGGAGGCAAATGTGTTATAGAAGTCATGCCTCTACATATTTAATTTGGGTATTAAAATAATTATGTGGGGTTTCCTCAAGCTATGGATGTTTCAGGTAAAATGATGGCAAGATGGACTCCTTTCTAATACTCTAAAGCAGGGGTGGCCCATTAAATCTATATTCATACATTTTTGGGAGGGAGGGACATTTTTATTTTGGGTTAAAAAAACACTCCACGCCACGTTTGATCGTCTAAAACTAGATAGAAAATATGTAGAAATTATAATGGATATTTTCAACTGCATTTTTTTTCTCTCCTGCAAAATTGATTTTGATAAAAATAGGTCCCCCAAAAAATCTGTGCAGCCCTCCATTGAATGTTGGTCCTCGAGCCAAAATGATTGCCCACCCCTATTCTAAAAGCATATCAAATGGGTCACGTATTAATGGATTAATGTTCATAAAAACTAACGCATGTGTGTGTGTGTGTGTGTGTGTGTGTGTGTGTGTGTGTGTGTGTGTGTGTGTGTGTGTGTGTGTGTGTGTGTGTGTGTGTGTGTGTGTGTGTGTGTGTGTGTGTGTGTGTGAGAGAGAGATAGAGAGAGAGAGAAGAATGAAAGGCGTATCACTGAAGTTCAATGTTAGTGTGATTGAAATGTAAACACAATGTTCCCGTGTTAGGGAGACTACATTCCTGGTAAACGCTGCATTGGAAATTACCTTGAAAATTTTAGCGCCGCAATCTGTAACTCTTCAGTGATACTTTGGACTCTCTTCAATCTGTATCTTCCTCCAACACAACACTGATTTTCTATTTGCGATGAAGTCCACATAAAAAAAGGCCTGACCAATTGAAACACCATAATATGTTGTAAAGTTATTTCTGTTTAATCCTTGAAACCTTTGGTTGACTGTGCTGTAACAAAGTGACAGACCATTTTTCTCATCTCTGTCTTTAGGTCCTCCACCAAGGAAAGAACCGCGTTACAGAGATCAACCAAACACATCAGACACAAATCCTGATGTTTTAATTTGATTGATACATACTGTAACATGATCTTTCAATGCAATTGTCACATTGTACAGTGTTGCTTGAATTACATACAATATGGAATGTTTTACTGTGCTTGCAATGGAGAAAGTACAATCAATATGCAATATACCTTCCACAGCTGCTTCCCCGTACGGCTACGGCAGCTATTATTTTCCTTCAGGCGAAAAAATGTCAGGGGGAGAAAACATGGAAACACTACAAAGTCCCTTTGGTGTCGTTAGTGTGTCAATATGTATTGTTTTATCTTTGACCTGTTGACCTATGCAAAACGGGTCAGCAAAATGGCAAAACACAAAACCATAAAAAAATAAAACTACATAGCAGATAATGCACAACTCAAAAATAAAATAAAACATGTTTTATACATTCACCTACATTTTTGCAGATTACCAGTATATGATAAACCATGTAATTGTAGCTTCTTGGTAGATTACTTCTATGGACAGATTTTAGTGCCCTCTTCTCACGGACCTCGTATTTCCATTCCTCTTCCTCTTTCCTCCTGAGTCACCCCAGTCTCGTCCTTCACTCATCCACCTCTTCGCCCTCATCCTCCATGGGCTCAGAGGAGATCTGCCTGTGTCAGCCAGGCGTCAAGGTCCATTTAACATCACTAACAGCCTGCATACATTAGCTCTTATTACACAGCCACCACCGGCCACGCCACCATCACTGCAGCAGTAACCTGGCATGTGGTGTTTGCAGGGATGGGCAAAAATGCAATTACAAAACACCACAAAGATCAATGTATAAAATTGAACTATGAATATCCAGTGAATTTTTCATGCCTTTGCAAGTAGCCAGCATGATTGCAACAACATTCTCAGTAACGGTTACAAAAAAGTTTTTCTTTCTATGACTGTGATATGTTGTTGTTCATCTACCTTAGTTGAGCAAGTCACTCTGGAGAAGAGTGTCTGCTAAATGACTAACGTGTATATGTGAAAATTAACATAACAAAATGAACTGCAAAGCACACTGGGTATTATTATTGGCCTTGTTTTGGGACGGGACTCATTATTGTAATACTCAGCGTGCTTTGCAATCGTTAATTTTGATATTTCCATTTTTGTAATTTATCAGACACTTTTATCCAGATCATCTTACAATTAGTGCATTCATCTTCAGACAGCTAGGTAAGACAACATCCTATCACAATCGTATCAAGCACATTTTCCCTCAACAAAGTATTTATAAACATTTTTACGTATACATTTATATTTCGTTCATTTAGCAGACACTCTTATCACACCATAGTGCTATCATTCACCCTGCATACTAATGCAGGGTGAATTTTTAGTTTAAATGTAACCTTTATTTAACTAGGCAAGTCAGTCTTATTTACGATGACGGCCAACGGGACTCCCAATCATGGCCAGTTGTAATACAGCCTGGATTCAAACCAGGGTGTCTGTAGTGACACCTCTAGCACTGAGATGCAGTGCCTTAGACCGCTGTGCCACTCAGGAGCAGCTGGGGTTCGCAAGATGTGAACTGCTATAAAAAATGGTATAGAATAGTATTTTGTACAATACAGTATTTTGAAAATACAAAATACATTGGAGTGTAGTTTAGCCCAGTGTAATTCAAATCAAATCGAATCTAATTGTATTTGTCACATGCGCCGAATACAACAGGTGTAGTAGACCTTGCAGTGAAATGCCTACTTACAAGCCCTTAACCAAAAAAAAAAAAAAAACATGTAAAAAATTACATAAAATGTATACAAAAAGAAAAACAACAACAACAAAAAACATAAAAGTTACAAATAATTAAAGAGCTGCAATAAAATAACTGTGTGTGTGTGTGTGTGTGTGTGTGTGTGTGTGTGTGTGTGTGTGTGTGTGTGTGTGTGTGTGTGTGTGTGTGTGTGTGTGTGTGTGTGTGTGTGTGTGTGTGTGTGACCACGTCTGCTAACACACCTACCTCCTCCCCAGTCAAATCCATCAAGTGTGCTCGGGCTTCTGTGTTTGATTATTGAATAGCTAAATTGTTGAATGGCTCTAGGGTGCATTAGATAATACTGTATATTTGTAACTAATTGACCTTGTGTTTTCATATTTTCATTCATTTCTCTACTGAGACTCTAGCAGGGTTGAATTACTCGTGCAATATTATAAAGACGTCTTTGTATTCCATTTGTGAATTTGAGAGCAGTTACATTTCCCCAGACCCATTCCTCAGCGTTATACTGGACCAAGCAATTCAGTCTGTAAAAAGAAAGGTTTCCATTGGGCTGAAACACCAAACTCAGGATTTTGGATTTATTCCGTTTTTTTTAAATGTCTTTTCAAGCCGGTCCGGCAATTCAATCCATGATAAGAAAGCATTGCAGGGGCTGGCTTTCGCTGAAACCGGTTTCAGAAAGGCGTGTGGAAACAAGCACTGTCATTATCTTGGCACGGGGGAACAAACGGAATCTTCTAGTCACCCTGCATGTGTACACAAAATGGACTTGGCAAAGCCAGAGAAGGGTCTATTAAAACCTACCAGCTTCATTGACTGGATGCCATTAAAATGTTACCAATGTCTTGATCAGAGAGTGGCCCCTCTTCCCCCGCTTTAATTTAGTCTGTAGAGCCTGTGTTTTACATTCAGACAGCATCTGCCCAGACATAAAGACCTATCTGGGACTGCATACAGAATGTTTGGGTAATGATGCTGCTTCCACAGATGGTTTCATGGCTGCTCTACATCTACAGGGCTAGTGGAGGAGTCTTGAAAGGGGGCCAGCAGGGGCAGAGAGAAAAGGTACGCGAATTGTGCCACCCCCCCCCACCCCCCACCCCCCAACCCCCCAACACAATGGCTCAGTTCAAATAGTCCTACACAGTTTCCTGTCCTTGTCTCCTTCACCTCCTGACCTCAGATCTGATAGAACAGAGTGGGTGTAAGCTATATGGTGGAAATATGGTGCTCACAACAATGAAAGTAGACAAGGTATGGAAGCGAACCAAGAGGATTAGAGAGCAGCCACTGTTTGCCAGGCTGGACTAACCCACAAACTCCATTGCTTTCTTATGTCTTTCAAAGCTGCCAATGTAAAGCCAAACAACAGTGATGAATATGTGAAAATGAGGAGACCTCCCGTTCATCATCAGGTCCTGGTGTGTTGGGTTTAGCTGTACTGCATCCAGATGAACCAAAGCAGCTGGAATCCTGGCCTGCTCATTCACAGCCTAAATGAGAAAAATTAGCACCTTTGCCAGTTCCTTTATAACCCCATTTCCATCCTGTCAGCTCTTATTAGGAACAGAGAGAGGTGACAATAGACCGAAATATGCATGAGAGAAGGCCCAGCCCATCCTATCACGGTAATTCTGACCCCCACTTACCAAACTGCCAGCTGATTTTCTCGTTACAAAGCAGCTTTTTTTCTCTCCCTTTGCCAAAACTATAGACGGTAACAGCAATTGCCTGATATCCTCCCTTAAGCAGTTTTACACAATTATATGTGCCAGTAACAGTATCAGCGAAAGGATTAGAGTTGCTAAATGCTGAGCCATGAATAAATTATCCCCAGGGTTTTGCATAAGAATTACTACGATGGAAAGAAATAGAGAAAATAATTAGCTTTGAAAGAAAAGTGTTGGTATGCTGACATGCTAACTGAAGACAACATTTCATTCTGTCAGTTGGGAGATTTAAAAGTACACATCTAAATCTCATTACATATTTATTTATTAGCTTAAATCTATTATGACGTATTGAACATGTGTTTTTGTAATGTTCAACTTGATAGTTACCTACATTTCCTAGATTCATTTCCCACAATCAATGATCCATTCCAGTGTTCCAACTGGATGCATGCTGAATGTTAATTATGATGTATTGTTGCGGATGGTTAATGGTTAATATCTGGTGGCAATTATTCAGTCACCATCATGTCCATTGGTTCAGCTTTGATACAGCTTTAACCGGAAGTTACTTTTTTGTCACAGGTTAGGAGAACTTACACGGTAGGTTACGATAATTAACGTAGCAGGTTAGGAAAATTGGGTTAAGCTTAGTAAAAGGGTTAGGGTTAGGGGAAATGCTCTCATAACCTGCTATAAAAAGTTCCTTCCGGTCATAGCTGTATTGATGTGGTGTGTTTTTAGGGCATCCCATTCAATGACAGCTTTATAATACAAGGCGTAGGGTAGGTCATCTGCATTTCAAATCAAAACAGTTAGAAGATGCTTATTGCACAACAATGATTGATCCCTATTGTTGCATCTGCAAAATGTTACAATAAATTGTTGGCTCTCAGCTGTGTCTACGGGCAACAAATACCCCTTTTATCGTTGAAGGGAGAGATTTGAAAAATAATTCCTCTCTTTATAGTGCAAATTTATAATTGCATCCATTTGACAAAGATCCACACATTTGTAGGTAATTGCGTGTGGGCAATTATCTATTACCATGATAAAACCTTAGCTCACATGAAAACCCACCAGTTCACACCTGAAATGAACAAACGTGTCAGGTGAAAACTGAAAGGTATTAGAGAAAGAAAACACATGAAGAGATCTATTTTTAACATGCTCAGACAGACTGGCAAAATGAGAAACACCACATCCCGACCGGATTTTCATCAATAAATGAAATACTTGATACTTTATGTTATTGAAATAAGCATATTCTAACCTTTGTTTGCATGCAAAGCAGTTGCATTTATCTGCTTTTGTTGAATTGGAATCATCTACTCATGGTTAGAGAGTCACTTGATTACAATTTTATTATATAGTTTTGTTTTTCATGTTTTATTCAGTACTAAAAAAGCAAGTGAAAAATTGCAGTAGAGGCACTTGGTAAGTATATATAGCGCACAGCCTTTCCCTTGTCTCTGAGAATTGCTGTGATGGTGTGCACAGCTGAAAACACATTGAGGACCAAATGGTGTTTGAAATGTTTTTAATCTACTCCCGTCTCTTCATTAGTGGAATAATGCCACTCTGGGGGTGGCGTCTTTTCTGCAGTCGCTCCTCTCACAATCCCAGGGGGCATAGTTTCATCACCACTATGTGAGGGAGAAATGAAAAGCTGTGATGTATCCGTAGCGTTCCTCCTTGACAGTCTGCCAGAATTACCTGGCCCTTTCCATTTGTCGTGAATCATAAAGAATAACTCCATTAAAAGGCCCAGACCAGTGTCCTTAATCTCCATATACAATTCATTCAAGGTAACAATAATGTTACTTGCTACCAAACTGCAGCGGCCCACTTTGGGCAGCCCTGTTATGTAAGAAACACTGTTTCAAATTCTATGTCAAATCAAAAATAAATATGTTTTCATTCATGTGTACAAAACATTCATGAAATATCACTTTATGTTAAAATATGTATTCAAGAAGCATTCCTGCACTTAAGTGATTTCCCCCAACCTAACAGAATATTTTAGCATAGCAAATCTCAGCCAATTATGGACTGTTGGCAATCATTCTTCTGTCAATGTCAAATTTGCAAGGACAATTAACACGTTATCTTTTCACAGAGATGGTGTATACATATATTTGCGATGGTGTATACAACATTCATCTAAATAACTGTAGGAATTGCATTTGTTTTTATCATCTTGTAAAATTTGAGCAATGAAATATTCGAACTCGTAATTTAAAAAATATACAGTATATTGTAAGTGTTCATAGATTATGTGGGTGAAACAGGAGAATTTAATTATCAAAATGATAAATGACATCTCATTCATGAAGGGTAGGGGATATAGCCAGGAGAGTTGAGGAAGACTTGGCTCCCAATCTGGGGAGTTGGGTATACACTTAGCACCTTTTTTTCTATCTAGAACCTAAAAGGGTTCTTCAGCTGTCCCCATAGGAGAACCCTTTCAAGAACCCCTTTTGGTTCCAGGTAAAACTATTTTGAGTTTAATGTAAAAACCCTTCCCACAGAGGGTTCTATCTGGAACCAAAAAGGGTTCCCCTATTGGGACAGCCGAATAACCCTTTTGGAGTGTACCCTGTTAAAAGAGTCAGCGAGGTACTGCCCTGTTCTGTCCTACTGCAAATGCCACAGGCATGTGTTGGGACTGTGAGTTGCATCCTAACCCTTCAAGTAGTAGCTGTGACCTAGTCATAAATCATCTACAGGCAGCGTCCCCTGCTCTCTGTGGAATGGTTTAGTCCTCCCCTCCTGCTATCATCGTGTCCACAGAGACCTTAGACATCCTAGCACCTGTCCACCTCAGCCCAGAGAGGAGCCACACATTCACAGTGTCCGCCGTGTGACCTCCAGCTCCACCAAAAGTCACATTCCTGTAGGGACATAGGACGGGTGAGGACAGGTTTCCTATCACTTTATGGTACAGACACGTGCACACAGGAGACTCCCATACTCAGCCATGTATTTCTGCATTCCCATCTTGTAGCTCTACACAAATAGGACATAGACCGACTCAGACACGGGCTTCCATTACAACACGGCAGATGGTCTTGGAATCTCCTAAGTTGCAGTAAGAGTACAGTATAATCATTCTCTAGCTAAGATTATGCCTTCAGGATTGCACGAAGTACTGTATGCTACTTGCCTAACATTATCTTCGTAGTCTCAGCATGAGTAGTTCTTTAAGGCCATGTTTTATCTTTCTTCATAATGAATGTTCTCCTGCTGTACCCTTCTCAATGAATCCCAAACTCTCACCCTCATGGGCTACACAGCATCTGCTGGTTTTTATCCATTCATTTTAATCAGACTGACAGATCTACACCCAGGAAACCAGGTGAATAGACTCTCATGGGAGACTTCAATCAATTGCTCTAATTGATAAATGAAATACCAAGGAAAAATGCAACGCAGCAGGGGTCGTGTTCCCTAGGGACTGGGATTCCTCTTGCAAGCCTTTCTAAAGCTTTCTACCTTTTGTAAAGCTTATTGCTGACTACATTCATGATGTTATATTGACTTAAATAGAACAATAGAAGATGCCTTCAGGACTGAGGATCAAAAGATGGACACAACAGAACTTGTATGAAATCATGTCTAAAGCTCATGAGTGATCTCTCAGCTTGAGGAGGCAGATGCACTTGACGTTGTGGTGTCAGTAATAATCTTCCCTCACATAAACAACAGAGTTTAGAACAACGCAAGACATATGAAAGACATTTCAAAGACCGTAAATAGACATTTATCAGGCCATGTTTTGATCTTCTTCAAGCCCTTGCCATAGCTACAACTTTTTTTTTTTATGTAATCCCTGTATTTTCCTACATCACCAGGTATTGCACCAAAAATACTGGTTAGGCAAAAAGCTCATATGTTTTGGGTTAAGAATATCCATTCCATTATTTGACCTGTCAAGATAGAGCCCATGAAGTATTAGCAATCGCATAGGGAAATGTAGGGCTTGATTTAATCTGAAGCTCTATTGAAATGTAAAGGTAATTTCTGATTGAGTCGACATGTTCAGCGTTACTGTGAATGCAGTCTCCACGAATGCGGGAACAATCCCTTTACATTTATATTGGACTGTAGTGCAGGTCTTCAGCGCTACGGATTGAATAAAGGCCTTAGTCATTGAAAACTAAAATATCCATCAATTGGATATGCATATTTTAAGTTATCCAAGCAAAAGTACATTAGCTTGGATAACGCTACACTTTATGTTAGAGCCATTGTATGTTAGATTAAGAATGTACGAGGTCATGTCACATCAGGAGAGTCAGATTCAAACAAAGCAGAAATAATCAGATGTATTTAGCTAGATGATTCATTATGTTGATGTAGGAGATGTAGCCTATGTAACATTACAAGTAACATCTACAGCACAACATCTTGGTGCTGATGACATACTGAGACAGAATAATATAAGAACCTTTCATTGTAATGCCTGCATGGATTCAATAACTGATTCAAATTGACATTAGCTAAAAAAAAAAAAGAAAGTAATTTGTAACCTTTATTTACACTACTCATTGCTATTTGTGTAATGAAATAAACAAATATAGGGTTGGGTTGGAATAGTAATGCAATTATGGCTTATAAATGTGTACTAAAGATGTACCCTAAGCCAATACAACATTTCCAAAATAATAAGTCACAAGGTCAATTTAAAAAATATATATAATATCTAACTTTGTTGGACAGATAATGAGAGGATGATAGTGGGGAAACATAGAGGTTGTGTCAAAGAGCAGTAGGCCGGATTTGAACCTATGCCAAAACCTTAGACGTGCTGGAGGCTGTCAAATTATCGTAGGCCAGCCAGGCCACAGTCACAATGTTAAACAATGTTTGAAAGTTGTACTGAGTCTGGCATCAATCATCATGTCACTATTAACTACATACACTGTCTTACAGATGTCTGAGCAAAGGAAGCCCAGTGTCCCTTGTACATGGTACAATGATAATGGTAGACACTTGAAACTATTACCATCAGCTTCTTTTACAGGGTTGCAATTCCTTGAGGAGAGTCAGAGCAATGTGAAAACCAGGTCTGGATAATACAATTCACACCAGCCCTATTTCTGGCTGTCCTAGACAACAGGGAGGAAGTCCACCGTTACTGCTAGGATGACTCTTCACAGGGGAGCTCTCTGGACACAAGAGGCAACGTCCCTTTACAAAAAAAAACATTTGAAAAACTCTACTTCTGGGGAAGTAACTGAATTCACCACTTTCAAAGGGAAGACATTTTAACCCTGCTCATGGATACTGTCAGTACATGTAATAATGCAGAGAAAAACAGAGCAAATCAGTCATTCATCAAAATGCATCATTGGTTTGTGCTCATCTATTGGATATAATCAGATATTATATCTGTGTCCAGTACATGGGTATACAATATGTACATAGGCTTATCTATTTACTTTTGCTCTTGTGGTAACCCTGTGTTTTTGTTGGCTTCTCTATGGTCCGGAACGACACATCTAATTTGTTATCCGGGGAACAATGGTTAAAAGTTTTTATTTTATATTCCTGACAGGAAATAAATAGTCTGGATTATGATTATCAGTTGCGTTCTGACCGCCCAGAGGATGACGCAGGAACACTATGGCTCTATGAATTGAATCATCTCTAACCTTGGAGAATGAGACGTCCATGAACAGAAGGGTTCAGTGCAGCTTTTTACATGACAATGGACATGTAATGTATCTTCTTGGCGTGAGCATGTCTATGATGTCAGCTTGACAAATCTGACAGTATGGACCGGCGGTGGAGGGTCCTTAGAGGAGTTTGTTGAATAAGATTGATAAACCGTGTTCGGACACCCATAGAGTGTTTCACATCATTGTTGAGTGACTTTAGCGGATGTGCTAAGGCATCAGCATGCTTCAGTTTGATGGCGGCTAGCCAAGGTCGGCTAGGAGAACCGAACGAGTGTGCTCATAAACTCCCTTAAAAGACCTTTGTTTGAGAAACAAGGAAGTACTGTTTGCCCATTTTGAGACGCCGTAGCCAGTATACACTTCTTCAAAATAGTTCAAAATAATCTTAGATAACTCAAGAAATCTGTCATTAACTTAGATATTTTTCCCAGGTTGCGCAATTTTACATCTAATTAAGATGTGTGGTGTAGTATTTCTCAATAAAAAAAATAGCATTGAAACAAGTAGTCTCTCATTGAATGACAACAAATACTTTTTTTGAAGAATCCCTACAGTTGACCAATCACGGACAAAGAGGCATAGACTTTAGCTCCCGAACTTCGGCTGACTTTGAGAAAAACAATTGTGTTCCCGAACAGCCAAAAAACGAACAAAAACGAACAAAACGAACAAAAACGTCATAAAATGTTGTAATAGTAAATGCACAGGGTTGGGTAGGTTACTTTCTAAATGTAATTCGTTACAGTTACTAGTTACCTGTCCAAAATTGTAATCAGTAATGTAACTTTTGGATTACCCAAACTCAGTAACGTAATCTGATTACATTGTTACTTTTAGATTACTTTCCTCTTAAGAGGCATTAGAAGAAGACAAAAATGTATGTTACCAATTGAACGACATCTATTGTAGGATAAATCAGTGTTAAAGTTTACATAGCTGGTCATGTATGGATGTTACATTTTACTTCATAGGTTGGTTATGTAGGCATCTTCTAACCCATCGCTTTCTACTACATATAATAATGTGATTAAATTATATCTTTGCATTAAAAACCAAAGTCTCTCAGAATTCCAGTCATTCCAATAAATGTTATACCCCTTGATCTTCAAGAATAGGACTTGGAAATATGGAAGTATAGATTAGCCAAATTGTTTTACCTGAGCATGACCCCCAAACTAAGGACTGATTGGGTTCATGGATTTGATTTGAAAAAGAAATGCTGCTCTCATGGAATGGCATGTTTTGAGCACTACTGAAACATTTTTACATTTTTATTTTATTTTCATTTAACCTATTTACCTAGGCAAGTTGTAACAGTTTTCTATATGAGAAGGAGAGTCGGACCAAAATGCGGCGTGTAGATTGCGATCCATGTTTATTGTGACTATAGCAACACGAATCTAAATACAAACAGTGCAAAATAATAAACGTAATGAAAACCGAAACAGCCTAAACTGGTGCAAACTAACACTAAGGACAATCACCCACAAACACACAGTGAAACCCAGGCTACCTAAATATGGTTCCCAATCAGAGACAATGACTAACACCTGCCTCTGATTGAGAACCATATCAGGCCAGACATAGAAATAGACAAACAAGACATCCAACATAGAATGCCCACCCAGTTCACGTCCTGACCAACACTAAAACAAGGAAAACACACACGAACGATGGTCAGAACGTGACACAAGTCAGTTAAGAACAAATTCTTATTTACAATGATGACCTAGGAACAGTGGGTTCACTGCTTTGTTCAGCGGCAGAATGACAGTGATATTTACATGTGAAAAATTTACATATTTGCTATAGGCCTATTGTTTGCATTTTTGTTGGTGACACTGATTTCTTACATTGTAAATGTAAACAAACACTGTATAGCCTCATAACATAAAAACAATCATTTTGATAACATGGATGGTCAGTCCTTGCATCCATAGCTCTGTCTATTAATCTGAGAGGGATTACATTTCTCCAGGCCCACCCCTCAGCTTTTTACCAGAACAGAGGCGGGGAGGCTGTTTTGCTATTGTTTCATCTGTGGATTTGTAGTTGTTTAAAGGGCAAATCCACAGATGAAACAATAGCAAAACAGCCTCTGTTTTGGTAAAAAGATGAGGGGTGGGCTTGGAGAAATGTAATCACTCTCAGATTAATAGACAGAGCTATGGATGCAAGAACTGACCATCCATGATATCACAATTATTGTTTTTATGTTATGAGGCTATACAGTGTTTGTTAACATTTACAATGTTTCCAAACATTGGAGAAAACAAGCTTATATTTTGGGTCCCCATGGCGTGTGACAGTTGAATTAAACTCATAAATTATATTATTCAAGAATCAATGTGTCACTTTCACTGTCTTCAAACTCCCTGTTATAGATGAGCCAAGGCGCAGCGTGCATGTAATTCCACATCTTTTAATCGTAGAGAAACCGTCACAAAAAAGAACAGGTAAACAGACACAAACGTGATGCAACCGTGGCACACACAAACACACACAGAAAATAAATAATTACCCACAACCTTAGGTGGAAAAAAGGCTGCTGTATGATTCCCAATCCCAACGATAGACCTGCCTCTGATTGGGAACCACAATCGGCCAAAAACAAAGAAATAGAAAACATAGAATGCCCACCCAAATCACACCTGGACCTAACCAAATAGAGAAATAAAACGTCTCTCTAAGGTCAGTGCGTGACAGTACCCCCCCTCAAAGGTGCGGACTCCGGCCGCAAAACCTGACTCTATAGGGGAGGGTACGGGTGGGCATCTATCCTCGTTGGCGGCTCCGGTTCGGGACGTAGCCCCCGCTCCACACACTGATACCTCCACTTCCGTGGAACCGGACTGTGGATCGTCGCCAGAGACTCCAGACCGTGGATCGTTGCCAGAAGAACCGGACCGTGGATCATCGCCGGAGGCTCTGATTTGGGAACCCCCGCTGGAGGATCCGGACTGCAGACCACCACTGGAGGCTCTGGACTGGGGACTGTCGCTGGAGGCTCCGGAATGGGGACCGTCGCTGGAGGCTCCGTGCCCTGGATTTTCATTGCAGGCTCTGGGCCATGGATCATCACTGGAGGCTTCGTGCCATGGATGTTCACTACATGCTCTGGGCTATGGATCATCACTGGAGGCTTCGTGCCATGGATCATCACTACAGGCTCTGGGCCATGGATCATCACTGGAGGCTTCCTGCCATGGATCATCACTACAGGCTCCTGGCCATGGATCATCACTGGAGGCTTCATGCCATGGATCATCACTAGAGGCTTCGTACGTGGAGCCGGAACAGGTCTCACCGGACTGAGGAGACATACTGGAAGCCTGGTGCGTGGAGCTGCCACAAGGCTTACCAGGCTTGGGAGACATAGTGGAGGCCTGGTATGTGGAACCGGATACACTGGGCTGTGGAGGCGCACTGGAGGTCTCGAGCGTAGAGCTGGCACAACTCATCCTGGCTGGATGCATACTTCCGCCCGGCAAATGCGGGGCGCTGGCACAGAGCGCACCGGCCTGTGAATGCTCACTGGAGACATAGTGCACATCACCGCATAACACTGGTGCCTGACCGGTCACATGCTCCCCACAGTAAGCACGGGGAGTTGGCTCAGGTCTAATAAACCCTGACTGTGCCCCCCCCGAAAAAAATCTGGCCTCTCAGGCTTCTGTGACCGGGTCTTGTCCCCTGACAAAATCTCCTTCCCGGTCCAGCTCATCCTCCAAGTTGGCACACGCTGCTTGGTCTTTTTGTGGTCGGTAGTTCTGTCACGTTCACTGTCTTCAAACTCCCTGTTATAGATGAGCCAAGGCGCAGCGTGCATGTAATTCCACATCTTTTAATCGTAGAGAAACCGCCACAAAAAAGAACAGGTAAACAGACACAAACGTGATGCAACCGTGGCGCACACAAACACACACAGAAAATAAATAATTACCCACAACCTTAGGTGGAAAAAAGGCTGCCTAAGTATGATTCCCAATCTGAACGATAGACCTGCCTCTGATTGGGAACCACACTCGGCCAAAAACAAAGAAATAGAAAGCATAGAATGCCCACCCAAATCACACCTGGACCTAACCAAATAGAGAAATAAAATGGCTCTAAGGTCAGTGCATGACACAATGGCTATATATATAATTTCTAAGTCCAAAAATGTATGTTTTTTTACCAGCATGAATTAGATTGAGCAATAAATGCCTCACTTTTATTCCATAGGCTTGGATCGGCACTATACAGCTGTTGCAAGAGCACATTTTCACTGGCTGTCCACTGGTTTCAAAAACAATGATTGATAGGCAGCTTAAACTTCTTGAATTCAACCATTATTGGGTTCAAATACACATTTAGTTTTGTGAACAGTCATCCACAACAACCACAATCTGTAAAGCATCATTGTGGTCTCTGATTTATGGTCAGACTTGCTCACGTTGAACAAATGTACATTTGCACTTTTTTCAATGCTGAGTGGTATGTCATTGAAAAAACAGAGAAGTGTCAAATATTTTTTTCCGCAAACATCCTTTCTGAATTTAAAAGTAATCCTTGAAGTAATCATCTAGTTTTTCAAAAAGTATCTGTAATCTGAGTACAATATTTTTGCTGGTAATGTAACGGATTACAGGTACAGTTTTGTAACCCGTTACTCCCCAACCCTGTATATGCACAAACTCATCCAAACTGTTTCAGCTGGGAAGCATGCGGACACCTTTAGTGTAACGTGGGGGATTTAGCCATAAATATCAATATCGTGTAGCCGATACTACTCCACCCTTATTATACACGAGGTGAGCTCCTCGAGACTAAACTAATTAATGTATTTATATTTAATTTCACCTTTATTTAACCAGGTCGGCTAGTTGAGAACAAGTTGTCATTTACAACTGCGACCTGGCCAAGATAAAGCAAAGCAGTGTGACACAAACAACAACCCAGAGATACACATGGAATAAACAAACTAAGGAAATACAATTAAATTTACAATATCAAACAAGATAATATAAATCATAAGACAGTTATGTACAGTGCCTTGCGAAAGTATTCGGCCCCCTTGAACTTTGCGACCTTTTGCCACATTTCAGGCTTCAAACATAAAGATATAAAACTGTATTTTTTTGTGAAGAATCAACAACAAGTGGGACACAATCATGAAGTGGAACGACATTTATTGGATATTTCAAACTTTTTTAACAAATCAAAAACTGAAAAATTGGGCGTGCAAAATTAATCAGCCCCCTTAAGTTAATACTTTGTAGCGCCACCTTTTTCTGCGATTACAGCTGTAAGTCGCTTGGGGTATGTCTCTATCAGTTTTGCACATCGAGAGACTGAATTTTTTTCCCATTCCTCCTTGCAAAACAGCTCGAGCTCAGTGAGGTTGGATGGAGAGCATTTGTGAACAGCAGTTTTCAGTTCTTTCCACAGATTCTCGATTGGATTCAGGTCTGGACTTTGACTTGGCCATTCTAACACCTGGATATGTTTATTTTTGAAACATTCCATTGTAGATTTTGCTTTATGTTTTGGATCATTGTCTTGTTGGAAGACAAATCTCCGTCCCAGTCTCAGGTCTTTTGCAGACTCCATCAGGTTTTCTTCCAGAATGGTCCTGTATTTGGCTCCATCCATCTTCCCATCAATTTTAACCATCTTCCCTGTCCCTGCTGAAGAAAAGCAGGCCCAAACCATGATGCTGCCACCACCATGTTTGACAGTGGGGATGGTGTGTTCAGTGTTCAGCTGTGTTGCTTTTACGCCAAACATAACGTTTTGCATTGTTGCCAAAAGTTACATTTTGGTTTCATCTGACCAGAGCACCTTCTTCCACATGTTTGGTGTGTCTCCCAGGTGGCTTGTGGCAAACTTTAAACAACACTTTTTATGGATATCTTTAAGAAATGGCTTTCTTCTTGCCACTCTTCCATAAAGGGCAGATTTGTGCAATATACGACTGATTGTTGTCCTATAGACAGAGTCTCCCACCTCAGCTGTAGATCTCTGCAGTTCATCCAGAGTGATCATGGGCCTCTTGGCTGCATCTCTGATCAGTTTTCTCCTTGTACGAGCTGAAAGTTTAGAGGGACGGCCAGGTCTTGGTAGATTTGCAGTGGTCTGACACTCCTTCCATTTCAATATTATCGCTTTCACAGTGCTCCTTGGGATGTTTAAAGCTTGGGAAATCTTTTTGTATCCAAATCCGGCTTTAAACTTCTTCACAACAGTATCTCGGACCTGCCTGGTGTGTTCCTTGTTCTTCATGATGCTCTCTGCGCTTTTAACGGACCTCTGAGACTATCACAGTGCAGGTGCATTTATACGGAGACTTGATTACACACAGGTGGATTGTATTTATCATCATTAGTCATTTAGGTCAACATTGGATCATTCAGAGATCCTCACTGAACTTCTGGAGAGAGTTTGCTGCACTGAAAGTAAAGGGGCTGAATAATTTTACACGCCCAATTTTTCAGCTTTTGATTTGTTAAAAAAGTTTGAAATATCCAATAAATGTCGTTCCACTTCATGATTGTGTCCCACTTGTTGTTGATTCTTCACAAAAAAATACAGTTTTATATCTTTATGTTTGAAGCCTGAAATGTGGCAAAAGGTCGCAAAGTTCAAGGGGGCCGAATACTTTCGCAAGGCACTGTATATTCTTCTGTATATCAAATTATATACACATTAACTTAATTTCCTTTAGTTAGTTATTTAAATCAAGGAGTGGAGTATGGGAATAAGACAACCATATTTTCAATGCAAAAATCATTTATTTTCTTATTTGTGTAGTTCTCCAATGCAGTCATCTACATACATCATCTTCAGCTGTAAGAGCTCTGCACAGCTGTCCAAAAGACAAACTTCACGTTAGCAATATCAGATCTTCACACGCGAATATCTCTAGGTTTACACGTTTCATTCAAATAATCAAACTGACAATGACACTGTTGCAACACTCACGGAGAGAGTGTCCATGGAGAAGAAGGGCGTGTCCAGGGAGAAGGAGAGCGTGTCCAGGGAGAAGGAGGGCGTGTCCAGTGAGATGGAGGGCGTGTCCAGTGAGATGGAGTACGTGTCCAGGGAGAAGGACGGCATGTTCAGGGAAAAGGAGGGCGTGTCCAGGGAGAAGGAGGGCATGTCCAGGGAGATGGAGGGTGTGTCCAGTGAGATGGAGGTCATGTCCAGGGAAATGGAGGTCGTGTCCAGGGAGAAGGAGGTCATGTCCAGGGAGAAGGAGTACGTGTCCAGGGAGAAGGAGGGCATGTTCAGGGAAAAGGAGGGCGTGTCCAGGGAGAAGGAGGGCGTGTTCAGGGAGAAGGAGGGCGTGTCCAGGGAGAAGGAGGGCGTGTCCAGGGAGAAGGAGGGCATGTCCAGGGAGATGGAGGGTGTGTCCAGGGAGATGGAGGTCGTGTCCAGGGAGAAGGAGGTCATGTCCAGGGAGAAGGAGGGCGTGTCCAGGGAGAAGGAGGGCATGTCCAGGGAGATGGAGGGTGTGTCCAGTGAGATGGAGGTCGTGTCCAGGGAGAAGGAGAGCGGGTTTAGGAGGACTAAGGATACTATGCTTAAAACACTACATTTACTTTGTTAAAACGACCATCACTGCCCCCATCCTCCCAAGGCACACCGGCCTCGACATGGCAAAGGGGATCCTCTGAACGACAAAAAATGCACAGCTTTTATACAGATGGCCACGCCCTTAATTAACAATTAGACACACCTGCGGCTGGCAAAGGCGATGATGGTGTATTCGAAATACTTTAACGGTTCTACCCTGTCACATGAGTATGCTTAGAAGCCATTGAACAGTGACCTGAACAGAACGTTCAGAAATGTAATAGCAACACCACTGTGTGTTCAGAATCAGAATCACCTTTATCTGCCCGAGTACATTTACACATACTCAGACGACCTGTTCATACCCATTCCTTATTTCCAAACAATGCAACACAGAAGTTTTCACTTAATGATTGTATGAAACAGAATGTGAGAGAGGGAGAGGACAGTAGAGATTAGATTCACACTTTTCCAATCAACCTCAAAGAGAAACACGAACTGGCTCTGACATTGGTCCCGTGGCGACAAATATTCATAAACAGCATGTCCTGAAGCTCCACATTGCCAGAGAAAATCTATTCAAATATCATTCAAAGTTCCATTAGATAAATAGCTTCTTTGATGAGTTTGGTTACTTTTAATTTAGTGGGAGGATGGATACACATTGTCTGCGGGTCTCGAATCAGTGTGAATTATGTTGTGGTCAAAGTTAGGGATGGGGTGCTCAATTGAATTCCCTGTATTTTTGGGCTATTTTGCCACAAACACAAAAGTATTAACACACACACACACACACACACAGCCCTGGACCCTATTTTCTTATTTTCCTCTATGTTTGTTAAACATGGCATGCCTATAACAGATGTCTGGCTTTAGTGGTTCCAAATTAGATAGGACCACGTTGGAGACCCCTTGATGAGACAGGACCAGGGTGGAGACTCGTTGATGAGGTAGGACCATAATGGAGACCCCTTGATGAGACAGGACCATAATGGAGACACCTTGATGAGACAGGACCAGGGTGGAGACTCCTTGATGAGTTAGGACCATAATGAAGACTCCTTGATGAGGTAGGACCAGTGTGGAGACTCCTTGATGAGGTAGGACCAGTGTGGAGACCCTTGATGAGACAAGACCAGGGTGGAGACTCCTTGATGAGGTAGGACCATAATGGAGACGCCTTGATGAGACAGGACCATAATGGAGACCCCTTGATGAGACAGGACCAGGATGGAGACTCCTTGATGAGGTAGGACCATAATGGAGACACCTTGATGAGGTAGGACCAGTGTGGAGACTCCTTGATGAGGTAGGACCAGTGTGGAGACTCCTTGATGAGACAAGACCAGGGTGGAGAATCCTTGATGAGGTAGGACCAGGGTGGAGACTCCTTGATGAGGTAGGACCATAATGGAGACCCCTTGATGAGACAGGACCTGTGTGGAGACTCCTTGACGAGGTAGGACCATAATGGAGACTCCTTTATGAGGTAGGGCCAGTGTGGAGACTCCTTGATGAGGTAGGACCAGGGTGGAGACTCCTTGATGAGGTAGGACCAGTGTGGATTCTCCTGGATGAGGTAGGACCGGGGTGGAGGCTCCTTGATGAGGTAGGACCAAGGTGGAGGCTCCTTGATGAGGTAAGACCAGGGTGGAGACTCCTTGATGAGGTAAGACCAGGGTGGAGACGTCTTCTTGGGCCACAGACTGTGTGACAGGCTCACATGTCCATCACCCCAATAGAAAATCAACATCCATTCAACGTAACCAGAACGTCACAATGTTTAATGTACATCATACTCTTTGATCACTGGTCCAGAGAAGCATTGACTGTTCTAGCTCATGATCGTTAACGTTAGCTAAGGGTATGAGGCAAGCTAAAAAGGAAAGAAACTGGAGCATGTTGCCAAATGGAGCACCGGGTAGACTCTCATGCATCATAATTCACCAACACTCCACCATCAGCAATGGCCTCTGAAGCATTTTCTCTATGAGCAGCTGACATATAGACACAATAAAAGCCCCGTCTCAAACTGTGAATGCCCCAAAATGTACACGTGATTACGCTCCAGTCGAAATACTCAGTGACCTTCCGCGGTGTACATTAGTGGTGTCCTATGTCGGAGCCCCTGTGGGGTGGGAAGGGAAGAAGCCAAGCAGTGTGGTAACAGGATTATTGGAGCAAAGAGGAAGCCAGGGCTTTGTTGACCGGCATTTATTTTGGACCGCTTTTACCAAAACTGATTGATTTATGTCGGCAGCGACCCACCAGAGACACCTGAATGTCACCTTTCCACATCAGTGGAAGTCACCATGCTGGAGGCCTGGGAATACAGTGGGAGAGATGTAGAGCGAGGGAACAGGGAGAGATGTAGAGAGAGGGAACAGGGAGAGATGTAGAGAGAGGGAACAGGGAGAGATGTAGAGAGAGGGAACAGGGAGAAGGTGGAGAGAGAGGGAACAGGGTGAAGGTTCAGAGAGAGGGAACAGGGAGAGATGTAGAGAGAGGGAACAGGAAGAAAGAGGAGAGAGAGGGAACAGGGAGAAGGTGAAGAGAGAGGGAACAGGGAGAGATGGAGAGAGAGGGAACAGGGAGAAAGTGGAGAGAGAGGGAACAGGGAGAAAGTGGAGAGAGAGGGAACAGGGAGAGATGTAGAGAGAGGGAACAGGGAGAAAGTGGAGAGAGAGGGAACAGGGAGAAATGTAGAGAGAGGGAACAGGGAGAGATGTAGAGAGGGAACAGGGAGAAAGTGGAGAGAGAGGGAACAGGGAGAGATGTAGAGAGAGAGAAGGGGGAGAAATGTTGAGAGAGGGAACAGGGAGAAAGTGGAGAGGGAGGGAACAGGGAGAGATGTAGAGAGAGGGAACAGGGAGAAAGTGGAGAGAGAGGGAACAGGGAGAAAGTGGAGAGAGAGGGAACAGGGAGAGATGTAGAGAGAGGGAACAGGGAGAAAGTGGAGAGAGAGGGAACATAGAGAGATGTAGAGAGAGAGGGAACAGAGAGAGATGTAGAGAGAGAGGGAACAGAGAGAGATGTAGAGAGAGAGAGAGAGAACAGGGAGAGATGTAGAGAGAGGGAACAGGTAGAGATGTAGAGAGAGGGAACAGAGAGAGATGGAGAGAGAGGGAACAGGGAGAGATGTAGAGAGAGGGAACAGGGAGAGATGTAGAGAGAGGGAACAGAGAGAGATGTCGGGAGAGAAGGAACAGGGAGATATGTATAGAGAGGGAACAGGGAGAGATGTAGAGAGAGAGGGAACAGGGAGAGATGTAGAGAGAGAGGGAACAGGGAGAGATGTAGAGAGAGAGAACAGAGAGAGATGTAGAGAGAGTTAACAGGGAGAGATGTAGAGCGAGAGGGAACAGGGCGAGATGTAGAGAGAGGCAACAGGGAGAGATGTAGAGAGAGGCAACAGGGAGAGATGTAGAGAGAGGCAACAGGGAGAGATGTAGAGAGAGGGAACAGGGAGAGATGTAGAGAGAGAGGGAACAGGGAGAGATGTAGAGAGAGGGAACAGGGAGAGATGTAGAGAGAGGGAACAGGGAGAGATGTAGAGAGAGGGAACAGGGAGAAGGTGGAGAGAGAGGGAACAGGGTGAAGGTTCAGAGAGAGGGAACAGGGAGAGATGTAGAGAGAGGGAACAGGAAGAAAGAGGAGAGAGAGGGAACAGGGAGAAGGTGAAGAGAGATGGAACAGGGAGAGATGTAGAGAGGGAACAGGGAGAAAGTGGAGAGAGAGGGAACAGGGAGAGATGTAGAGAGAGAGAAGGGGGAGAAATGTTGAGAGAGGGAACAGGGAGAAAGTGGAGAGGGATTGAACAGGGAGAGATGTAGAGAGAGGGAACAGGGAGAAAGTGGAGAGAGAGGGAACAGGGAGAAAGTGGAGAGAGAGGGAACAGGGAGAGATGTAGAGAGAGGGAACAGGGAGAAAGTGGAGAGAGAGGGAACATAGAGAGATGTAGAGAGAGAGGGAACAGAGAGAGATGTAGAGAGAGAGGGAACAGAGAGAGATGTAGAGAGAGAGAGAGAGAACAGGGAGAGATGTAGAGAGAGGGAACAGGTAGAGATGTAGAGAGAGGGAACAGAGAGAGATGGAGAGAGAGGGAACAGGGAGAGATGTAGAGAGAGGGAACAGGGAGAGATGTAGAGAGAGGGAACAGAGAGAGATGTCGGGAGAGAAGGAACAGGGAGATATGTATAGAGAGGGAACAGGGAGAGATGTAGAGAGAGAGGGAACAGGGAGAGATGTAGAG
The DNA here is from genome assembly GCF_045791955.1 of Oncorhynchus clarkii lewisi. Taxonomy (NCBI): domain Eukaryota; kingdom Metazoa; phylum Chordata; class Actinopteri; order Salmoniformes; family Salmonidae; genus Oncorhynchus; species Oncorhynchus clarkii. Next base: position 12,682,464 of record NC_092150.1, read on the forward strand.
AGAGAGGGAACAGGGAGAGATGTAGAGAGAGAGAACAGAGAGAGATGTAGAGAGAGTTAACAGGGAGAGATGTAGAGCGAGAGGGAACAGGGCGAGATGTAGAGAGAGGCAACAGGGAGAGATGTAGAGAGAGGCAACAGGGAGAGATGTAGAGAGAGGCAACAGGGAGAGATGTAGAGAGAGGGAACAGGGAGAGATGTAGAGAGAGAGGGAACAGGGAGAGATGTAGAGAGAGGGAACAGGGAGAGATGTAGAGAGAGGAAACAGGGAGAAGGTGGAGCGAGAGGGAACGGGGAAAAGGTGAAGAGAGAGGGGGGAAGATGATCGAACAGTGAATGTTGGGAACCGTGGAGAATGACATGGAGAGGAAATGAGAGATGACTAGAGTGAAAGAATGGAACAGAGACAGCTGGGATAGAAGGAGGATTGTAAACAACACAGACCATGGGACACGTATAAGGCAGGAGGTAATTGAACTTCATATGATTCCACAGCAAGTCCGACATGCCATTGAAGTCTGGTTCTATCAGATGGCTGCCCATATAGAAACACCAATAACCCATTTGTTGACAGCACACGATGTGTCCTCTAGTTACTTCAAAATGACATGGCAACAGCTACAACCTTATTCTATCTATCACTGTCGATTCACATATGAAAGTCATTATATGCCGCTCTGGTATGACATGACTATTGACCACTGCATTGGAAAGTATTCAGAACGTTCTTTGCAAATACTTTGCTTTTCAAACACAAAACATTGTTAGGTAGTTATATCTCACCGTTGGAAGCATTCACTGCCCCTTCCAACCATCTATCGTGATCTTTCCGCTCTAATCGTGGTGTTGTGACATTTCCTTGTTGGCGTCCAGCCTGCTGAATCCCCCCTCACGGCTCGCTAGCGTTAGCAGTGTGCTATGACAGCTGACTGGCGACGCTAACAATAGCCTGACCGGACAGACAGCCCAGCGCTAAAGACTGCCGCATGATAAATTACCCTCATCAGCCTGTTTCTCCGCCAGACCCTTTAGGTCACCGGATAGCGCAATGTGACATTTTTCCTGTACTGTATATGCAAATAACTGCCAATCAATTAACGAGGTGTTCCTCTGCCTTCCCACAGCTGCACATTGTGATTGCAAAAATGGATTGGGGAGCAAAAATCAACATAACAGCCTGCAAAGAGTCCAGGGTCATTGGGACAGAGGGGAAAGAAAACAAGTTCTCACTTCGATAGACTCTCTTCTGTGGCTGCTTTTCCATTTCTTTCCATTATTCAGTTAAGAGAGTGCATACCATTCCATTTAGTACAATTGACCAAGAAATGGCATCGATTTAAGCCCCCAAATAATTTTGGAATCTGAGGAGAGATCAATGTCAATTCCCATCAAACCGAAAGTACTGTTTTAGCTGGGAAGGGGAAATCATGCTGAACTATGGCATGAGGTTCAACCCAGACACAATGAGTTGTTGTGTGGTAAGGTGGTTATAGAATACTCACTTAAAGAGTATGGAAACAAAGGTGAAAAGGAGAATAGTCTCCAAATAATGAAACTAAAAACACAAAGAAAGGACAGGGAGATGAATAGAAATGTTTAGGAGAGAGAATGTGAGACAGAGAGAAAGGGGTAAGAAACAGAGTGAGGGGAGACATGGTGTGTTTATGAAGAGCAGAGATGTGGGTATACAATGAGTGAACAAAACATTAGGAATACCTTCTTAATATTGAATTGCACCCCCTTTTGCCCTCAGAACAGCCTCAATTTGTCGGGGTATGGTCTTCTACAAGGTGTCGAAAGCGTTCTACAGGGATGCTGGACCATGATGACTCCAATGCTTCCCACAGGTGTGTCAAGTTGGCTGGATGTCCTTTGGGTGGTGAATCATTCTTGATACACACAGGGGGAACAGGGAGAGATGTTGAGCATGAAAAACCCAGCTGCGTTGCAATTCTTGACACTAACTCGAACTGGTGCACCGGGATCCATGTCTCAAATATCTCAAAGCTTAAAAATCCTTCTTTAACCTCTGTCCTCCCCTTCATCTACACTGACTGGCATGAATTTAACAGATGACATAAATAATGAATCATAACTTTCACCTGGATTCACCTGGTCAGTCTATGCAGGTGTTTCTAATGTTTTATACACTCAGTGTATCACATTTACAGTTGAAGTCGGAAGTTTACATACACCTTAGCCAAATACATTTGAACTCAGTATTTCGCAGTTCCTGAGATTTAATCAGAGTAAAAATTCCCTGTCTCAGGTCATTTAAGATCACCAATTTATTTTAAGAATGTGAAACGTCATAATAATAGTAGAGAGAATTATTTATTTCAGCTTTTATTTCTTTCATCACATTCCCAGTGGGTCAGAAGTTTACATACACTCAATTAGTATTTGGTAGCATTGCCTTTCAATAGTATAATTTGGGTCAAATGTTTCAGTAGCCTTCCACAAGTTTCCCACAATAAGTTGGTTGAATTTTGGCTCATTCCTCCTGACAGAGCTGGTGTAACTGAGTCAGGTTTGTGGGCCTCTTTGCTCGACAACACTTTTTCAGTTCTGCCCACATTTCCTATAGGATTGAGTTCAGGGCTTTGTGATGGCCACTCCAATACCTTGACTTTGTTGTCCTTAAGCCATTTTGCCACAACTTTGGAAGAATGTTTGGGGTCATTGTTCATTTGGAAAACCAATTTGCGACCTTCCTGACGTCTTGAGATGTTGCTTCAATATATCCACATAATTTTACGTCCTCATGATGCCATCTATTTTGTGAAGTACAACAGTCTCTCCTGCAGCACCCACACAGCATGATGCCGCCACCCCCATGCTTCACGGTTGGGATGGGGTTCTTCAGCTTGCAAGTCCCCCCCTTTTTCCTCCAAACATAGGGATGGTCATTATGACCAAACAGTTCTATTTTTGTTTCATCAGACCAGAGGACATTTCTCCAAAAAGTACAATCTTGTTCCCCATGTGCAGTTGCAAACCATAGTCTGGCTTTTTTATGGTGGTTTTGGAACATTGGCTTCTTCCTTGCTGAGCGGGATTGATTGGCACATTTCGCACCAAAGTACTGTATATTCATCTCTAGGAGACAGAACGCGTCTCCTTCCTGAGCCGTATGACAGCTGCGTGGTTCCATGGTGTTTATACTTGCGTACTACTGTTTGTACAAATGAATGTGGGTACCTTCAGGCGTTTGAAAATTGCTCCCAAGGATGAACCAGACTGTTCGAGGTCTACAATTCTTTTCTGAGGTCTTGGCTGATTTCTTTTGATTTTCCCATGATGTCAAGCAAAGAGGCACTGAGTTTGAAGGTAGTTCTTGAAATACATCCACAGGTACACCTCCAATTGACTCAAATTATGTCAATTCGCCTATCGGAAGCTTCTAAAGCCATGACATAATTTTCTGGAATTTTCCAAGCTGTTTCAAGGCACAGTCAATTTAGTGTATGTAAACTTCTGACCCACTGGAATTGTGATACAGTGAATTATAAGTGAAATAATCTGTCTGTACAAAATTGTTGAAAAAAGTATTTGTGTCATGCACAACGTAGATGTCCTAACCGACTTGCCAAACTATAGTTTGTTATTAACAAGACATTTGTGGAGTGGTTGAAAAACGAGTTTTAATGACTCCAACCTAAATTAATGTAAACTTCCGACTTCAACTCTATGTCCTTGGTAGCACATGGGTGCATATTGCATTCAAAAAGCATACGTTATGCCTCTGAAAGAGAAGGGGTCTAGCGTTTGAATTATTCACACTGCAAGAGCTCACACACTACCAACGAGAGAGCATCAACATGTCTCATACACACTCTCCTATTATAACATCTAATTCAGGCAGAGGGAAAATGTAATTTGCCATCTCACCTGAAAACGCAATGCAGCAGTCTCATCCTACAGCAGGCTGCCCAAGTTTGATGTGTGTGTGTGTGTGTGTGTGTGTGTGTGTGTGTGTGTGTGTGCGTGTGCGTGTGCGTGTGCGTGTGCGTGTGCGTGTGCGTGTGCGTGTGCGTGTGTGTGTGTGTGAAGCATGATGACATGTTAAGTATTTAGGGGTGGAAGGCCTAGCGGCAATAATTTTTTCATTATCCTTCATGCATCCAACCATAATTTCAACTCACTGAAACTAATGAAAGTCAAGGCAGCTTTTTTCTTTACTTCACCATATATGTAAAATCTGTTAGGTAATGTGCTGTGACCTGCATCATTCTACAACAAACTCCTCTCCCGAGCGGCCATTTTGTTGCCGATACAATGCTGTTATCAGTGCAGTAACAGGGCTTCCCTGTCAGGTGAATGCAACTGCAGAGACATTAAACACATAATGTAGATGTGCCAGATCTGCTGCCAAAGCCACGGCTCCTTATAGAGAGATAAGAGGGGCCATTACCTACCTCTGTCAGGATCTTTAAAGCACTGCCGACAACAGAGTGGAATCCTTTTAAACAATCAGCGCAGAATCGCTAAAGCCCTGCACACGAGAAGGCTACACACATACTAAACACTTCACAGAAACCATGCATAGCAAGGAAGAGAATATTTGACAGGCAGATTATTTATACTATAAATCATATTATTAGGAGTAGTGATAAACTTCTTGTGGGCAGATGAGAAACCTTGAGCATCAATTGGCGAGGGCTCATATCAGTATTTTGCTGACATAGGTTTTGCCTCTCTTGTCTGATGCGGCATCACATTCATACTGAATTTGTGGAATTCATACTTGTGGAATACAAAAAATATATATATTGATATAGATTTCCATTTAGCAGATGCTTTTATCCAGTCATGCGTGCATACACTTTTCGGTCACAATTTATTTGGATACCCCCTATAGTAAATCTGTAGATGTTCTACACACAGTCATACTATCAACAGCGGCTTGCTAAGGTTACAGTTAGGTTTAAAATAAAGGTTAGGATTTGTAGATCGTTAGTTGAAATGTTACTGATAGTCTGTAGAGCATCTACAGATGGACTATCCAAATAAAGTGTTATTCATTTTACATATGGGTGGTCCCGGGAATCAAACCCACTAACCTGGGATTGCAAGCAACATGCAATACCAACTGATAGACAGAGGACTTACACCACTATATACACCACTATTCACAACAAAGATACAGAGAGGGAAGTCCATTTGGAGGTTTTCCAGCTGTGCTCATGTCAGAAGACGACACTGATCCAGTTGATGTCCACAGCAGCCAAAGTGCCAATAGGAGGACTGGCTATTTCCAAGAAAAAGGGGAGGCTAGTTGATTGAAAACGGTGGTGCACTGTAGTCTATTTACCAATGGTGAGAAAGGATAAGGACACTTCTGGGAGAGTTTCAGTTAGCAGTATCTGGTTAGCTTAGCATAGCTACATCCTCTGTTGCTAATAGTGACGATGCTAGTTTGTTAATTCTGTTTTAATACAGGGGTCGGCCTTTTGTGTCCGTTTTATATTTTAAGTAGAAATTGTGTACCAATACTGAATTTGAAAAGCCTGTTAAATAAAGTGCCTTTTAATGTATGCCACATGGAACATTCTATAAATAAGATTTTCATATGGATAAAGACTTGCTAAACTGCCAAAAATCTGAATTTGGAATTCTAGGAATATTTTAACCCACTTAATTACGACATTTCTTATTTAACCTCTGGAGATGGGAAAACAAGTGAATGAGGTTGATCATGCGCTCTTTATGACAGAATGTAAAAACTTAGGTGAAATAAATAGTTTATTTTGACCAAATAATACTTCCCAAAAGGCACTGTACTGGTGGAATGCCACACAGTATGTTACATGACATGTTATTCCCTGCACTGTGGGCACAGTTGTACAACCAAATAAAAGTTGTTCACAAAAACATAGAAACGTTTATTTTCACTTTTTCATGAATTGAGTTTCAAATCCTGTCTCCTGAATAGACAGAGTAGAAATCGATTTGGCCCTTAACAGAGAGGAAGAGGCGAAGCGAGAGGTTTCTCTCTTGCCAAAATCTGTCCAAAATAATCCCAATGCATTTCTATGGGCTTACTTTGGACCTAAGCTTGTTACCTGCCTTCCATACTTTGGGACAACGTCTCCCGTTGTTAGGGTGGAGACATGAGCTTCTCGTCATTATTTACAGATCTATGCCCTAAACCTGTCTGCAATTGAATGCCACAAGTGATAAATGTCATTTGAAATAACCATTTTTTTGAATGAGTGACAGGGTGAGTTACAGTGTAGAAAGAGTGACAGGGTGTGAAGGATTGGATAGTATGGCACCTACTATGACACTATCACCTCCTAAAAATTGTATTTCTAACTCATAAGTACTTTTGTCCAGGGGATGTTGGGATAATGAAACAGAACAGATAACTCTTTCAAGTTGTGATTGAGACATATTGGATGCAATAGGAATGAAGATGGAGGATTGGAGAATGAAGTCTCGAGGTGAGAGGACGGAAGATCAAGGGAGAAATGACCCAGAAAGCAAGCACTTACATGATATAAACAAAAGTATGTGGACACCTCTTTAAATTAGTGGATTCGGCTATTTCAGCTATACCCGTTGCTGACAGCTGTATACAATTGAGCACACAACCATGCAATCTCCATAGACAATCATTGGCAGTAGAATGGCCTTACTAAAGAGCTCAGTGACTTTCAACATGGCACTGTCTTTTTTTTGCCCTGCTAGAGCTGCCCCGGTCAACTGTAAGTGCTGTTATTGTGAAGTGGAAACGTCTTGGAGCAACTATGGCTCAGCCGCAATTTGGTAGGCCACACAAGCTCACATAATGGGACCACCGAGTGCTGAATCGTGAAACACGTACAAATTGTCTGTCCTCGGTTGCAACACTCACTACCGAGTTCCAAACTGCCTCTGGAATCAACATCAGCACAATAACTGTTTGTTGGGAGCTTCGTGAAATGGGTTTCCATGGCCGAGCAGCCGCACGCAAGCCTAAGATCACCATGAGCAATGAGAAGTATCAGCTGGAGTGGTGTAAAGCTCGCCGCTATTGGACTCTGGAGCAGTGGAAACGCTCAATGACATTCTAGACAATTCTGTGCTTCCAACTTTGTGGCAACAGAATGCCATTTCCTGTTTCAGCTTGAGCATCAAATCGCATTTGTCACATGAGCCGAATACAACAGGTAGACCTTATTGTGAAACACTTACTTACAAGCCCTTAAACAATGCAGTTCAAGAAATATAATTAATAAAATATTTACTAAATAAACTGAAGTAAAAAAAATATATGTACATAACAATAACGAGGCTATATACAGGGGGCTCCGGTACCACTTCTGTGCTGTAGCAAAGAGAACAGTTTATGACTTGGGTGACTGAAGCCTTTGACAATTTTTTGGGCCCACCTCTGACACCGCCTAGTACATATGTCCTAGATGTCAGGAAGCTTGGCCCCAGTGATGTACTGGGCTGTATGCACTACCCTCTGTAGTGCCTTATGGTCAGATGCCGAGAAGCAGTTGCCATACCAGGCGGTGATGCAACCGGTCAGGATGCTCTGGGTGATGCAGCTATAGAACCTTTTGAGGATCTGGGGACCCATGGCCCATGTACAAAGCGAGGTCCATACAGAAATGGTTTGTCGAAATTGGTGTGGAAGAACTTGACCGGCCTGCACAGAGACCTGACCTTAACCCCATAGAACACCTTTGGGATGAATCGGAATGCTGACTGCGAACCAGGCATAATTGCCCAACATCAGTGCCCTACCTCACCAATGCTCTTGTGGCCGAATGGAAGCAAATCCCCACAGCAATATTCTAACATCTAGTGGAAAGACTTCCCAGAAGAGTGGAGGCTGTTATAGTAGCAAATGTGGGATCAACTCCATATTAATGCCCATAATTTTGGAATGAGATGTTCGATGAGCAGGTGCCCAGATGTTTGATGAGCAGGTGCCCAGATGTTTTTGGCCATTTAGTGTATACGAACCCTGGAAGCTATAGGCCTACACTTAAGATTAGATATCAATGTTTCAGTATTATGGCTGTACAGCAAGTAACCCAGGTGAGCCAGTATATCTAATACTAATTTAACGGGGTCTCGTTATTGACATCTATCATATTAGAAAGTCAGTGGTGAGAGTACATAACCATAAGGCACATCTTTAAAATTGCAAGAGGGGATCATTGCAAGGCACCATTCCACATCAGGGTCAAACAATTTACAGCTTAATCTGTAAAATGATACATCTCAAGAGGTCGGTTTCTTTCGGAGAAAAAGATACTGCGAGAGAAAGAGTGAGAGTAAAATAGTGTGCATGCCCTCTAAACCCACCACAGTGCGAAAACACCCAATTTCGAGCGTGAGATTTGCTCATCGAATCGAATGACTGTTTTTTTCTCCATTCTGTGTCTTGCTCGCTTCATTCTCTGGCACTAAGTGAAGAACCCCCTTGGTTTATCGTTGCCGAGTCTGGAAAGGGGCAGATGGACATGGAATAAATGTATAAATGATTCAATTCTCTCCCTCTTTAGAGAGGTTCACAGACAGTGCGTGATGGAGTGGAGTGGAGGCCCCTCCGTTGAGAGTTTGTGGCGCCAGCCTGCATTAAAAGCGAAAATATGTTGCTTTCAGCAGACCATATGGTAATGTGAATTGATGTCATGCCATGTCATATTGCATATGGAAATAATTTGAATAAATAAATCAAGTGACACAGAGGGTGGACAGAAGCCACTGGGTGGTCTGGTGGAGAGAAAACAACCCAGAGATGAAAAAGACGTGGCAATATGGCAGTTGAAATAGGTGTTATTTAATCTCCATTTGAGCAGGATAACACAAGGTCCTAAACTTTCAAATATCGCTCCCCGATGATGCACTTCCAAAGTACTCCACATGCACCAAAGCAAGACATTACATTGAGGTCACCAGGTTGCTGTTTGAATAAGTCCATACACCTGACAGAATCATTTAACATAATTTCTCATTAAATATAGTCTGCACTGTGGTTTTAAGCAAGATTTTTTTAAATCAGCTGCACTTTGTGCCCAGTTTGATATCCTAGCTAACTCAACCTACTTGCTGAAAGTCAAGTACCTTCTGATCCATGAGTTTGGATTTGTTTGATTTGTCCACAGTTTATAGTTAAGACCAAGAGCATTTTCAGATTGAAGAGAGTTGTAGCAGAGGCATCGAGATGATTTAAATAATAATAATATGTACATAAACTTTTCAATTTACATTAGCAACTGAATGTTTGTGCCACATTGAATAATGTAACAATTCACACTCATGTGAAGACAAATACAGGGTTAGTTTTCTAGTCAATACACTCATTGCACCCTTTACCATGGCGCTTTGAGATGTATTTTAAACTGCTAAACCCTTATATACCAGGGTTGGCTGGCCTTCTCTAGTCACTCGTAGGCTCAGTCACTGGTATACTTTTATTTACAAAGCCATTTTGGGTTTACTACCATTTTATTTGTGCATTTTTATTGTTCAGAAATGTGGTGGGTACTCTCTTTGTTCGCAGGACTTTATCCTGCTAACTGTTCCAAATATCCAAACTGAATTTGGTAAAAGGGCTTTTATGTACTCTGCGCCATCGGCTTGGAACACTTTACAAAATCCTTTAATCTAAAATCCTTGGGGGCAGCAAGTAGCCTAGTGGTGAGAGTGTTGGACTTGTAACCGAAAGGCTGCAAGATCAAATCCCTGAGCTGACAAGGTAAAAATCTGTCGCTCTGCCCCTGAACAAGGCAGTTAACCCACTGTTCCTAGGCCGTATTTGAAAATAAGAATTTGTTCTTTAACTGACTTGCCTAGTTAAATAAATAAATAAACTGGAAGAACTTGTCCCGTTTTTAATTTGTTTTTAATTTGTTGTTTTATGATTTTGTTATATTCTATGGTTTTAACTAGATTACTTGTAGTGTTTCATGTTGTCTGTCTGTAATTGTGTAATGACATGGTGCTGCCTATCTTGGCAGGACGCTCTTGAAAAAGAGATTTCAAATCTCAATAAGCCCTTCCTGGTTAAATAAACGTTAAATATAAAAATGTCATTTTAGCTTCAAAATAGAAGCACAGTTACAGCTAGCTAGCTAAAGCTAACAACATGACTCGTAAAAAAATAAGTGATTACCTCTTTCATACGGATACAAAAGTACAATAGGCCAACCTTACAATTTTAGCTTATCAAAGTTACCTTAGAAAATTAAGCCTGGTTTGTTCTATCAATATCATGCAAAGCAATTGCGACTGAAAACGTGGGTAATTCACTGGGGAGTTGAGATCAACGGCTTATTAGCCAAATGTAAGCTACTTGGCTCAGTGCAGCCAAGCACCTGTTTTTTTTAAGCTACGGTGACAATTTTAGAATGTAACAGGCTGTTGCTGCAATTTCATGTAAAAACTCAATGAAAACACGTCTTAAATATGAGGAATACATTTTAGCTGTTTCAAAAACACTGCTCTGCTATTACGATTTTATCTGTAGGTGCATTCCACTTGAAGAGACAATTCTATTTAAATCTGACTGCTCGGAGGGAGGTTCTCTCAGCCCGAGTCTCACCCGTAACCTCATGATGTGGAGTAGGAGACGTCAGGGTTTTCACAACTTGACACTACAGTAAAAGGTATAGCTAGGGTATTTTCTCAAAACCTCTACAGAATCTGTCGTAGTGTAAACATGCCTCCTAGCAAATGTAACTGAACACCGTTGGAGACCCCTTGTAATTTTTAGAGACTATTTTTTTGACATAGCGGAATAAGCTAGCGAAAGAGTATAGGAGAAATAGGAAGCAAGCAGGAAGAAAATATATAACTAGCTAGCTAACCATTTGGGCTAACAGTGAGGTGAAACAAATCACTATTTACTGTTAGTTAGCTGTACCAAATATTGTATAGTATGAAGATGCTTAAAAACTGCTTCTGCAATAGAAGTCCCTAATCACGCTTGTGGGCGAGGTCATGGTGGCATTGGCTAGTTAAGCTCATGTGCAGAAACACAGCATTGGGTCTAACGGTCATCTCTCATGAACTGCGCATGTGCATGCCATCAAATCCTAGGCACTTCTTCCATAAGTAATAACATGTTCAGCTACTTAAGGGACCCCCTCCCAGGCATACTGGTGACCCAGGTACCCCATCATATGTTAGCAAAAACAAAAGTTTTTACATCTTGTATTATCATCAGGTGAGTGATAATAGCAAGAAGTAATCAACATTGTAAAGGACATTTTAGATGCCTAAAAACAAATCAAATCAAATGTATTTATATAGCCCTTCGTACATCAGTTGATATCTCAAAGTGCTGTACAGAAACCCAGCCTAAAACCCCAAACAGCAAGCAATGCAGGTGTAGAAGCACGGTGGCTAGGAAAAACTCCCTAGAAAGGCCAAAACCTAGGAAGAAACCTAGAGGAACCAGGCAATGAGGGGTGGCCAGACCTCTTCTGGCTGTGCCGGTGTGGAGATTATAACAGAACATTGCCAAGATGTTCAAATGTTCATAAATGACCAAGTGAGCTCCATACACTCCTGCTCCTGGCCGCACCCAAGTCTCAACAAACCTGATATTGAAATTGATCAATCTCATCAGCCAATGAGATGAGTTCGGTAAATAGACAGCCTTTACTGGGTTGCACAACAGCATGCAAGATAGTGCCAAAAGACTTTGTCACACATGTTACATTTAGAAACTCTGTGGCTGTACTCTGCTCTTTGCTAGCAAAGACTGACATGTGTGACAAAACTGACATGTGTCTCAAGTTTGGTTTACATATTGTGGTTTGTGATGTCTCCACTTTCCAAGTGTATAGTTTGGTGTTTCACATGGCCCTGTTAAGGCTTCGGAAAGAGGATCTCTCTCTTGCATTTTTTCCACATGTCAGTCAGAGCTGTTATTAAAATAAATGTGGAGCATCTAAGAATATTTTCCATGTACGGAGAGCTGATTCAGACAGCAGTCATTTACCCCATAGGCTTTGGAAGTACACCCTAACAAAAAAAAGACGGCAGTTGTGAAACTGCAGTAAAAGTGCATAACTGCAGTCGACTGGTATTTTGGATGCAGTAATTGCAAAATAACTGTAGTGTACTGAAGTTGAACTGCAGTTATTCTGCAGTTACACTGCAAAATTACTGCAGTAAAAAAAAACAGTGTTATTTTGGATGCAGTATTTGCAGCATACTGCAGTTAAACTACACTCTTACTGAAATCGTTTTTCATAAGGATAACCATTTGGTTTTATGCTGATATTTACTTATATTTAGCACTGTTCACATCATAGTCATTTCCAATAAAAATAGATTTAGAATGAAGCTATTCACCAAGAGCTTTGAACGAACAGGAAGCCCATTCAGTGTGGAGCAGGTATTGAGCGTTGTTTAACCCCACAGAAAGACGCCTCAGCCCCTGGGACAGACCCATTTCTCACACCCTCGATCCATCATGGCTGCCTGCGATCGAGAGAGGAGTGTTCGGCCCCTCGGGAAAAGAGAGTGAGAGTCCTTGGGAGTGCTTCCAAAACTGGTCATGTGACTTGCATCCCCCAAATCAGTGGCGGTAGGTTCCGTTTTAGATGAGGGAGGATGATTATTTTTTATGAGCATTGCCTTATTTCTAATACAGCATATTGGTTGACGGTCATTCACCCAGCTCAATGTAACATCAATAGGTTTAGGCTCCCACATGATGCTCGAATTTTCCCTGTACCCATCATGAAGTTGCTACAACCTAGCCTATGAATGAAAGTTTCTAACGTAGGTGCACAGGTTGGTGCACAGGTCTAAATCATTTTGAGTAATCAAGGTGACAGACAGTGACACATTCAATACCATATTGCACATTCTTGCCTGCATCTAGCTGATCTAAAGTGTAATCATTAGTCCAACAGTTGCAAACGAGAGTTTCTAGTGGACAAATTCAGGTATGTTTAACCACATTTCATTCCGCTTGCTTCCGTTTAGGAAACGTTTTTCAGCAGAATCGGCAGAATGAATACACCTCTGATCACATGTAAACACAGTTCACTTTCATAGCAGCCAGATATAATTGGCTCTTCGTATATATAATTCCTTCTCACAGCTATCTACACGCTCTCCTCCTCTCACCTTTTCCCTTCGCGACTTCAGTGCACAACACATCAGCTGTCTGTTACCAGGCAAAAAAACCAAGCCAAACCTTCATATCATGACCACAAACTGCACACCACCTACATCATTGTCACATCATAGTCAACATAGCTACTAGAACGATTGCCTTAGTAAACTGCAATCATACACTACACCAGCCACTTTAATAATGGAAAAATTGATATAATAAATGAATGATGAAAAATGTATCACTAGCCACTTTAAACAATGCCACTTCATATAATGTTTATATACCCTACATTACTCATCTCATATGTATATACTGTACTCTATACCATCTACTGCATCTTGCCATCTTGATGTAATGTATCACTAGCCACTTTAAACAATGCTACTTTTATATGTTTACATACCCTACATTACTCATCTCATATGTATATACTGTACTCTATACCATCCACTGCATCTTGCCTATACCGTTCTATACCATCAGTCATTCATATATTTTTTTATGTACATATTCTTATTCATTCCTTTACACTTGTGTGTATAAGGTAATTGTTGTGAAATTGTTAGGTTAGATTACTCGTTGGATATTACTGCATTGTCGGAACTAGAAGCACAAGCATTTCGCTACACTCACATTAACATCTGCTAACCATGTGTATGTGACAAATACAATTTGATTTGATTTGATTTACAGTGTACAGTCAGAGGCAAGCAGTTTAGCAGTTACACTGGTGGGTCTCGGTGGCAATAAATAAATAAAACCAAAAGCTTACCTTCCTTGGAAGAGTTACAGTGTTGGGTAGCCATAGCCAGCTAGCTAACATAGCATCCCTCTCTGTTTGAGCCAGGTGTTTGAGTAGGCTAAACTAGCTAGCTGCATTCAATACTAACTAAGTAAGTGAAAAAAATATACTAAGAAATATAGCGCTCTTGCGCTCTCTCTCTCTCTCTCTGTCCCTCTCTGTCTATCTCTTGCTTTTCCTTCATTTAGGAAGAAATGAATTTGTTCAAAACTGTTCAACTATTGTCTTTCTCTCTCTTTGAGTCAACTACTTACAACATTTTATACACTCTAGTGCTAGCTAGCTGTAGTGTATACTTTCAGTACTAGATTAATTCTCTGATCCTTTGATTGGGTGGACAACATGATAGTTCATATTGCAAAAGCTCTGATAGGTTGGAGAACATCCTCCGGAAGTTGTCATAATTACTGTGTAAGTCTATGAAAGGGGATGAGAACTACAAGCCTCCTAGGTTGTGTATTGAAGTCAATGTACCCAGAGGAGGTATTTATTTTTTCAGAGGGGGGTCCCAAGGGGGACCCACCGATCTTGTAGAGGTTATTAACCAGATCTAATGTACTATATTCTCTTACATTATTTTGACATTTCAACAAACTTCAAAGTATTTATTTTGAAATGGTATCAAGAATATGCATATCCTTGCTTCAGGTCCTGAGCTAGAAAAAGAATTAACCACATTTGCAATGGCTTTCCTGTGGCATTTATGATTTGTGATTTGTGATATGGGGCGGCAGGGTAGCCTAGTGGTTAGAGCGTTGGACTAGTAACCGGAAGGTTGCAAGTTCAAATCCCTGAGCTGACAAGGTACAAATCTGTCGTTCTGCCCCTGAACAGCCCCACTGGGCCGTCATTGAGAATAAGAATGTGTTCTTAACTGACTTGCCTAGTTAAATAAAGGTAAAAGAAATACATATATTCCATTTTATTTATTGAAAAACTGTGCTCAAAATTCTTGAGTGTTTTCCCTCTATTGTCATTCTTCAATCTAAGCACATTTATCAAATAAACTATTTAGAGACTAAGATGTTGGTGCTAAACTGACATATGGATTTTTTTTTCAGATGGATCATTTAGCTATTTGATTTAGAATTTAAGACCCCTTTAGTTATAAAAAAAGAATATATACTTTTTGGGGGGGATAAAATATTGAATTTGGCCTTTAATACTAAAGCCCACAGAAATGCATTGAATAACACATTCATAAATGGCAACAAAAAAAAGGTTTTGAAGTGTCTGTCCTAAATCTAAGAGATAAAAAATAATAATCAGGAAATATATATAATTGTATGGTGAAGAGGCGACTTCGGGTATGCTGGCCTTCTAGGCAGAGTTGCAAAGAAAAAGCCATATCTTAGACTGGCCAATAAAAAGAAAAGATTAAGACGGGCAAAAGAACACAGATACTGAACAGAGGAACTCTGCCTAGAAGGCCATTATCCCGGAGTCTCCTCTTTGCTGTTGACGTTGAGACTGGGGTTTTGCGGGTTCTTTTTAATGAAGCTGCCAGTTGAGGACTTGTGAGGCATCTGTTTCCCAAACTAGACACTCTAATGTACTTGTCCTCTTGTTCAGTTGTGCATCATGGCCTCCCACTCCTCTTTCTATTCTGGTTAGAGCCAGTTTGCTCTGTTCTGTGAAGGGAGTAGTTCACAGCGTTGTGTTTCTTGGCAATTTCTCGCATGGAATAGCCTTCATTTCTCAGAACAAGAATAGACAGATGAGCTTCAGAATAATCATCTGTCCATTTTGAGCCTGTAATCGAACCCACAAACGCTGATGCTCCAGATACTCAACTTGTCTAAAGAAGGCCAGTTTTATTGCTTCTTTAACTAGAACAACAGTTTTCAGCTGTGCTAACATAATTGCAAAAGGGTTTTCTAATGATCAGTTATCCTTCTAAAACAATAAACTTGGATTATCTAACACAACGTGCCATTGGAACACAGGAGTGATGGTTGCTGATAATGGCCCTCTGTACTCCTATGTAGATATTCCATAAAAAATCTGCCATTTCCAGCTACAATAGTCATTTACAACATTAACGTCTACACTTTATTTCTGATCAATTTGATGTTATTTTAATGGACAAAAAACGAGCTGCTCTTTCAAAAACAAGGACATTTCTAAGTGACCACAAACTTTTGAACGGTAGTGTGATATATATATATATATATATAATGTATATTTTCACATATTTAAAGAACACAGAAGCCATTGACACTAGCAGGTGAGATAGAACATCACACTGGACATGGTGTCTGTGATAGCCCACTGGGCACAGACGTAAGCTCTACATCTAGTTTAGATGTACATTATATTTGATTTGTCAACTAACATGAATTCAACAGGAAATGAACAAAACATTTACCATGTCATTGGATTTAGTTTAAAAGTTGGGTGTAAAAAAAGTTTTCCATGTTGAATCAACATCATCACATAGATTTTTTGAGGGTTGATTCAACGTCATCAAATTTTGGTGGTTGAAATTATGTGGAAAAAATGTTGATTCAAATAGTTTTTGCCCAGTGGGTTATGTGCTGTGTGCATCAATTTAACAACACAGGGAAGAGGAAAATGGTTGCCTCTTATTTCTTGTTTAATTTAACCCCATAGCGTTGGTTGGTGCACCGGTGCGTCAATCTAAGTTACATAACCAATACATCCCCATCAAAATCCTTCAGTTTAAGCTAACACATTGGATGTGTGTCAATCCACTGCATCCACCAGTGTCGCACTTCCGCATATGCGGTGGAAGGTGGGAGAGCTGGAGCAGTCTTTATCATCAGCTGTCCCGAAAACTGGTCGTCTCGCGAAAACGTTTGCAGCGCCCTACAAACTATTATGACCACACCATGGAAAGGGGAGACTCTCACAAACAAAATGGTATTCTCCGTTTTGCTCTACGACCCCCACAAGTGTCAAGTGGGACTCGTCTGAAGGTAAGGGGTTAAAGATAATACAAAGAAAAAAACATGCATTTTTTGTATTTTTGTGTACCATCATCTTTGAAATGCAAGAGAAAGGCCATAATGTGTTATTCCAGCCCAGGCGCAATTTCGATTTTGGCTACTAGATGGCAGAAGTGTATGTGCAACGTTTTAGACTGATCCAATGAACCATCGCATTTCTGTTTTGTATCAAGACTGCCCAAATGTGCCTAATTGGTTTATTAATACATTTTCATGTTCATAACTGTGCACTCTTCTTAAATAATAGCATGGTATTATTTCACTGTAAATTGGAAAGTGCAGTTAGATTAACAAGAATTTAAGCTTTATGTCAAGAGCAGATATTTATATGTCCTGGGAAACATTCTTGTACTTACTACCTCATATGCTAATCACATTAGCCTATGTTAGCTCAACCATCCCAAATCAAATCAAATTTTATTTGTCACATACACATGGTTAGCAGATGTTAATGCGAGTGTAGCGAAATGCTTGTGCTTCTAGTTCCGACCATGCAGTAATATCTAACAAGTAATCTAATAATTTCACAACAAATACCTTATAACAGAAGTGTAAAGGATATTTAAAAAAAAATATATATATATTTTTTTTTTCAGAGGGGGGTCCCAAGGGGGACCCACCGATCTTGTAGAGGTTATTAACCAGATCTAATGTACTATATTCTCTTACATTATTTTGACATTTCAACAAACTTCAAAGTATTTATTTTGAAATGGTATCAAGAATATGCATATCCTTGCTTCAGGTCCTGAGCTACAGGCAGTTCGATTTGGGTATGTCATTTGAGGCCAAATTTGAAAAAAGGGGTGGATCCTTAATCATAAAAATGTTAATGTATAGATTGAGACAACCACTGCTGTTGTGTTATCGGTCACACATGCTCTCTAATTACCTCTTTTGTCTGTGTTTAAAGTGTCCCTGTCAAGACAAAGCCTACAGGCCTGACATTTGGTGACCTCTGTCACCAGCATGTCAGCTTAGTAGAAAATCTGAGAATGCTAATGTTAACATCTTTATACAAGTTTTAAGGAAAGATGCTTGTGATTTTGAGCTACCTATACTGTTGTTGATTAAAAGAGATGTCGTATCGTGGATCATCAAGTCCATTTTCATGTTTTTCAGATATATTTATTTTATTGAATTCAGCAGTATTCCTACTACTTAAAAAAATTGGCTGTACTATTCTGTATGGGGGGAAAATACTCTCCAATGAAGACATGAAAAAAGGGGGAAATTATTCTATCATTACAGTGACACTGAGCCCATGACACTAAGCAGACCTGGCCCAACAATGCATCACATTTCCTGAAATATCAATTTTACACTTGGCTTCACTCGACTGCTTACCCATCCATGTCGCCTATTTACTTTCCTATTCGCTTGTCATTAGTGGAAATCATTACTAAGCAATGGATGGAGGTTAAGCAAATAAATAAACTCTAAATCCTTGTTTATGAGAATAAAAGAATACACTGCGCTAAGTAGTGGTGAGCTAAATGGATTTACTGTTTGTTACCAGCATAGCAGAACAGCAAACTTCATATGCATGTGTTAATCAGACACCGAGTACCTTTCAAGCTCTTCATTTTTTTTGGTATTTATACAGTTCTGTTTACTTATGTTTTAAAAAGAATAGCTCTCCATTCAAAAATAAACGACCATGATCTGTAATTCTTATGAAAAAAAATGACCGTTTTTCATTGCAAAAAAAAACACTTTTATTTTGGCACCTAATTATTCCTCTAGAGGACCAATTAACTGTAATATGATACTGAGTGTGGCTAGACATGAAACGAATAGAGATCCAGCAAAATAAATCTCAAAAAGGAAAGTCTAAAGATATGTTTAGACTTTTCATTAATAAGACTTAAAAAAAAGGTCCCTAAACTTTTGTGTGCAGAACTACCAATGTCCCGCTGTGGCTTTTTAACATTAAAGTGGATGGTGAAATGGGCTGGTTTTATGTGGACAACGGACTGCATAATATTTTTTGGGAAGCAGCTCGCATGCTGAAGACGTATTAAATGCGTTGGGAAATGGTGTCCTGTAAAAACAGTGTCCTTTGCTAATGCTACCATAATGCTATATCCGCTTGCTTTACCCACAAACTGTTTCTTAGGTGAAACATTTAACATTCAAAAGGGGACTTGAATAGCCTAGCTGAGATGACAGGACTAAACGTCCTCTGATTGATTGCTTGCACGGTGATATTACTCAAACTTGGCTGTAAATTCTGTAAGGAGGTTGTAATATCAAGGTAAGGAAAAAAGGGGTGGCGAATGCAGCGATGTCCTCTTCAAATCCACATTTTAGCACGTCAATGGGATGGATGCGTTTTATTTCCTGTCACTATGACAATTCATCATGTCCTTTAGTTTTACTAATGAATTACAGTAAAACATGTAGACAGAAACGTACGCATGTAGGTGCTTAATTAAAGAATGTGCAGTGGTGAGTGCTATGTTCACTGACTATAATATGTGTATATTTTTGTCCTACAGAGACATTACATCTTCAATTACACATTACATTTTCATCATTAAGCAGACACTCTTATCCAAAGCAACTTAGTTGTGAGTGCATACATTTCGTATAATTTTTTTTTTCTCCTCCATTCTGGTCCCCTGTGGGAATCGAACCTACAACCTTGGCGTTACAAGTTCCGTGCTCTACCAACTGAGATACACAGAACAATTACTGAACAGTGTATTTCCCTCAGGCATCGCTATTGATTTTAACAAAAAGTTTTAAATGGACAATGATGTGAATATTGTACAGACAAAAGTATTTCAAGTACATTGTCATGCATATATGGGTTACTTAATTGGACACAGGGTAACAATAATGAAGAACATTTAGAGTTAAATGTCACAGAAAAAGGACTACAACCGAAGTATCATTATTAATGGTAGCCTTTTAGACATAAGAATAGACATTCTTAATTGTCCCACACTTTCTGCCTAAATCAGTCCTTTTCTTGTTCCTAATTCTCTCTCTCACTTTTTCTTTTGACCTCGCTACATTCAGGAGTGCATGTTAAGCTAACTTTCTTTAACAATTGATACAGGGGACGCATAAAGCCCAGACAAATGGGGAGGGATGTAGTTCATCCATCACACACAAAGAAGACTCATTGTTTGCTGATTTTAACCAATAGGAGTTCTTCCCTTCCTTTCCTCTGAGACCCACAAATCATAATAAATCAAATAAGACAGGGAAGGGATTGGGATGAGGGGTTGAGCTCTGAAGTTTTGCAATAAAAGAAAAGAGAGGAGGATCTTTTTTTTTACCTTCTAGTTCCTTCTGAAAGGGGTCGTTTGTAAGCAGTGACACAGAGTTTATTGGTTAATGGAGCTCCTCTCGCTTGATTGCCTACGGTTTTAGGAAAGAATTAGACATAATACATGCCAGTCGTAACGAAGAGACCAGGCAATGAAAAAAAACTCTGATTATAAAAAACTAGCCCTTGACTGTCATCAGTGAGTATAATGTCCTTTTCCTTTGGTAATAATGTTAAATAAGCAGGCTATGCAAATGTTATTCATGTAATGTTTCTGTTTAATCTCCCCACTGGGCACATAGTGGTTGAATCAACAGTGTTTCCACGTCATTTCAATGAAATCATGTTGAACCAATGTGGAATAGACGTTGAATTGACGTCTGTGCCCAGTGTGTCAGTTCCAAGTTTTGTTAGAAATCTGTGAAGCCATCTAGAGAGGAAGACTGTTAGATTCCTTCCTGTTGTTAGACCTATATTGTTCACCTCTAAGTCCCACAGCTTTTATTGTGATACAGCGAGCGGCACATAGGTTGTTCGTCACCATTTAGTTTTTATTTTTCTACTGTTTCTACTTCTACTTTGCAGTCATAGTATTTGTGGGCAGAGAACAGGTTTAAGCTGGGAAATTCAGCTAGTTCCCTTTTGGTTGTTTTAAACTTGGCTCATTTTGCATTAAGTTATGTATTGGTTATGATCTCAGAGTACACAATCAAATGCTTCTGTCTGCTGGATGTTGGAAGCTGTATTATGCCGAGCAGTCACAGCCTATTTGCATGACGTTCTGCTCGTGGGAAAGGGCCTTTGAGCCACTCCAGTGAGATGGGAACTCTAATCAGTTTGGAGGGTGTCACATTAAAACACAGAGTCGCGTCTGTCAAGCCACAGTAGACTGAGTTCACAGTCCCCAGAGGAACCAGAATAAACACAGAACTATGTTTTACAGCTTCACAACATTATCTCCAAAAACACGGTGAATTGAAGCTCTCCGAAGAGGCAGAAAATGAAAACAAAAGAAAGCGCTGAAAAGTTTAAAAACGCCAGTTACGTAAGTCTGTCTCTGCATGTTGCGTAACTTTAGAGCAAAGTCGGGTAAATGATAAAGGCACTGCTGCATAGCGAGTACTGAAGAATGGAGTGGTAACCTGCTTGGAAACAGCATGGGGTGTCTGGAGAACTGCAAGAAGTACAACGAGAACCAAACAGAGAACCCCAGGACTCAGGGGTTTGCACATTGAGCAGTGAGATTGATGAACCATGGTGCTACTCTTTCTTCGCAGTCCGTACAGTTTGGTTGTGTGTGTGAATGCATGTACTTCGACAGAAGGGACAAAGTTTTGTGTCTGCAGAGCAGCACTGATTTCCGGATGAGTAATTTATGGAAAGCTTGCATGTGTGAGTGTTTTTCAGTGAGATTATGTCGCTTTTGTCCCCGTTCGTTACTGTGAGTAAATTGTTACGAACTTATGACCATTACTGTACTACCCAAGTGGCTGGTAGGCACCTTCATTGGGATGGGTGAGTTCATAGTAATGGTTGTAACGCAGTGTACTTATTAACGGTATGAAATACATAGTTTGATAACAATCCGTCCACTCCATTCCAGCTATTAATATGAGCCATCCTCCCCTCACTAGCCTCCTGCGCTGTAGCTGTACTACCAATCTTACTTTAACTCTCTAGTGTCTGTATTTAGACTGGTCAGAGTAGGCACTCTCTCTAGTGTCTGTCTTTAGACTGGTCAGAGTAGGTCGTCTCTCTAGTATCTGTCTTTAGACTGGTCAGAGTAGGTAGTCTCTCTAAGTGTCTGTCTTTAGACTGGTCAGAGTAGGTAGTCTCTCTAGTGTCTGTCTTTAGACTGGTCAGAGTAGGTAGTCTCTCTAGTGTCTGTCTTTAGACTGGTCAGAGTAGGTAGTCTCTCTAAGTGTCTGTCTTTAGACTGGTCAGAGTAGGTCGTCTCTCTAGTGTCTGTCTTTAGACTGGTCAGAGTAGGTAGTCTCTCTAGTGTCTGTCTTTAGACTGGTCAGAGTAGGTCGTCTCTCTAGTGTCTGTCTTTAGACTGGTCAGAGTAGGTAGTCTCTCTAAGTGTCTGTCTTTAGACTGGTCAGAGTAGGTAGTCTCTCTAGTGTCTGTATTTAGACTGGTAAGAGTAGGTAGTCTCTTTAGTGTCTGTCTTTAGACTGTAGTCAGAGCAGGTAGTCTCTCTAGTGTCTGTCTTTAGACTGGTCAGAGTAGGTAGTCTCTCTAGTGTCTGTCTTTAGACTGGTCAGAGTAGGTAGTCTCTCTAGTGTCTGTCTTTAGACTGTTCAGAGTAGGTAGTCTCTTTAGTGTCTGTCTTTAGATTGGTCAGAGTAGGTAGTATCTCTAGTGTCTGTCTTTAGACTGTGGTCAGAGTAGGTAGTCTCTCTAGTGTCTGTATTTAGACTGGTCAGAGTAGGTAGGCTCTTTAGTGTCTGTCTTTAGACTGTGGTCAGAGTAGGTAGTCTCTCTAGTGTCTGTATTTAGACTGTGGTTAGAGTAGGTAGTCTCTCTAGTGTCTGTTTTAAGACTGTGGTCAGTGAAGGTAGTCTCTCTAGTGTCTGAATTTAGACTGTGGTCAGAGTAGGTAGTCTCTCTAGTGTCTGTTTTCAGACTGTGGTCAGAGCAGGTAGTCTCTCTAGTGTCTGAATTTAGACTGTGGTCAGAGTAGGTAGTCTCTCTAGTGTCTGTATTTAGACTGTGGTCAGAGTAGGTAGTCTCTCTAGTGTCTGTATATAGACTGTGGTCAGAGTAGGTAGTCTCTCTAGTGTCTGTATTTAGACTGGTCAGAGTAGGTAGTCTCTCTAATGTCTGTATTTAGACTGGTCAGAGTAGGTAGTCTCTCTAGTGTCTGTATTTAGACTGTGGTCAGAGTAGGTAGTCTCTCTAGTGTCTGTATTTAGACTGTGGTCAGAGTAGGTAGTCTCTCTAGTGTCTGTATTTAGACTGGTCAGAGTAGGTAGTCTCTCTAGTGTCTGTATTTAGACTGTGGTCAGTGCAGGTAGTCTCTCTAGTGTCTGTATTTAGATTGTGGTCAGAGTAGGTAGTCTCTCTAGTGTCTGTATTTAGACTGTGGTCAGTGCAGGTAGTCTCTCTAGTGTCTGTATTTAGACCGTGGTCAGAGTAGGTAGTCTCTCTAGTGTCTGTATTTAGACTGTGGTCAGAGTAGGTAGTCTCTCTAGTGTCTGTATTTAGACTGTGGTCAGAGTAGGTAGTCTCTCTAGTGTCTGTATTTAGACTGTGGTCAGAGTAGGTAGTCTTTCTAGTGTCTGTATTTAGATTGTGGTCAGAGTAGGTAGTCTCTCTAGTGTCTGTATTTAGATTGTGGTCAGAATAGGTAGTTTCTCTAGTGTCTGTATTTAGACCGTGGTCAGAGTAGGTAGTCTCTCTAGTGTCTGTATTTAGACTGTGGTCAGAGTAGGTAGTCTCTCTAGTGTCTGTATTTAGACTGTGGTCAGAGTAGGTAGTCTCTCTAGTGTCTGTTTTCAGACTGTGGTCAGTGCAGGTAGTCTCTCTAGTGTCTGTTTTCAGACTGTGGTCAGTGCAGGTAGTCTCTCTAGTGTCTGTTTTCAGACTGTGGTCAGTGCAGGTAGTCACTGCACAACAGCGACTGTGACACACACACACATTTGTAAATATGTATTATTATTTGTATAATTGTTTCATTCACCGACCTGCACTGTTGGAGCTCAGAGCTTAAGAATTTCACTGAACCCTGCAATTACATCTGAGACTCTGTGCATGTGACTAATAAACTCATCTAATCTAATCAAAACTCCATGTCCAATAAAACCTTGTCAGACAAAGTTAAATATCTCTTTAATTCCAGAAACATTACCCCAAATCACCAGCTCCTTTCTTTGTAAAGGCATTGCTTGTATTCTCCTTCTTATGAAGTACAGACAGTCTGACTACTGTCATGTTTTTGTGAGTGAGTATGTATGCGCTTTATAGCTCTTGTGTGATCTGACAGTGTCTGTGAACGCTCACTGTTGGCGTGTGGAGAATACACCGGAGGTGTTATGCAATTTCCACACATCTTCTTGACAAAGGCATTAATCTACTGTCATATGTTTGAGCTCTGGAGGAGCAATGATTAGCCATACAAGAACCTCTCTTTGTGTAAAGAGAACAGAGCTGAGAACAGAGCTGAATCGCTTTACAGTAGTAGGACTCATTGTTGAGAGAGAGAAAGCCAGAGAAAGAAAGAGAGTGGAAGAATGTTCTATTTTTGGAAATAATGAGAAGAGCATGAAATAAGGTAAAGGGCAAATTCCCCATCCGCCCACAGATGAAATCATCTCTAGGGACTCTAGTGTTCACCGTTGAGAATGGATGAAAAAAAAACAGTGCAAACATCAACTCAAGGTCATGTAATGATTTTCCGATGGTTGTTGTTTTATCACTACACATTATTAAATAAATGTATATTGGTGTAGTTTATTATGTGGGATTTTGTACTGTAAATACCAATGAAATTAAATTTCTTAACAACAGTGCTAGAACTCACATATAAAATGCTGCATTGGCTTGCTGAAGGGATAATTAAATTATAATATTAATATACTTTTTTAATAAATAAACAAATCGTACAATGAAGAGATTATTTTCATACATCAAATTTAATTTATAGAATTATAGTTTATATCTATAGTAATAGTAAATGCATATTCATTCATGTAGGCTATCAATTTATGTACATACATGTTTACATATCATGATGAAAAGCAATTATTTATTCCGTATGCAGAACATATTAATGAACAGAATATGATATGATTTGGTGAGTCCTTTGTGCATATACACAGTACATTACTTGACATAATGTGGTGCCTGACCTTCATTTTCGTAAAGAGAAGTAATTTAGCTTTTTTTGTGCCTCATTTGTTCTATTAATTTCAATGTAGACATTTGCTGATGTATCCAATTCCTTGGGATAGCCTAACGCCACGGAGATCAAGCAGAGTATTTCTATAGCGTGTTGTCCTGGGCATGCTCCCCAAAATGTTGAGAGTCAACATCAGCATAATAACATGGATAATAACATTATACATGGAGCTATATTTAGTGTGCAAGGCTAATGGTGCTCATTTACCTGGACAGGTGTTCTCCACCAGTCCCCTGGGGTCCCATTTTCATCAGTGATGGATTTAGACCTGGAAAATCAGCAGTAATTTTTAATTGGTCAATGAAGTACCAGGGATAAATGTAAAACCAGCTAACACAGTGGCCACTTAGGACCGGGTTTCAGTAGCCCTTTCTCTATGCGGTTTCATTTTATGGATGGATAACTGTGGCCCTTTCAGTGTCCAACTGAAAGTGGGATGAACAGCTATATTGGAGTGGCAATGAAAACATTATATAAAGTGGCATTGTTTAAAGTGGCTAGTGATAGGTTAAATTACATCAGTATATACATATGAGATGAGTAATGTAGGGTATGTAAGCATTAAATAAAGTGGCTAGTGATAAATTGATTACATCAATTTTTCTATTATTAAAGTGGCTAGAGTTGAGTCAGTATGTTGGCAGCAGCCACTCAATATTAGTAGTGGCTGTTTAACAGTCTGATGGCCTTGAGATAGAAGCTGTTTTTCAGTCTCTCGGTCCCAGCTTTGATGCACCTGTACTGACCTCGCCTTCTGGATGATAGCGGGGTGAACAGGCAGTGGCTCGGGTGGTTGTTGTCCTTGATGATCTTTTTGACTTTCCTGTGACATCGGGTGGTGTAGGTGTCCTGGAGGGCAGGTAGTTTGTACCCGGTGATGCGTTGTTCAGATCTCACTACCCTCTGGAGAGCCTTACGGTTGTGGGCGGAGAAGTTGCCGTACCAGGCGGTGATACAGCCCGACAGAATGCTCTCAATTGTGCATCTGTAGAAGTGTGTGAGTGCGGAGGTTGAAGAGGCGCTACTGCTCCTTCTTCACGACGCTGTCTGTATGGGTGGACCATTTCAGTTTGTCCATTATGTGTACGCCGAGGAACTTAAAACTTTCCACCCTCTCCACTACTGTCCTGTCAATGTAGATAGGGGGCTGCTCCCTCTGCTGTTTCCTGAAGTCCACGATCATCTCCTTTGTTTTGTTGACTTTGAGTGTGAGGTTATTTTCCTGACACCACACTCCGAGGTCCCTCACCTCCTCCCTGTAGGCTGTCTCGTCGTTGTTGGTAATCAAGCCTACCACTGTAGTGCCGTCTGTAAACTTGATGATTGAGTTGGAGGCGTGCATGGCCACAAAGCCGTGGGTGAACAGGGAGTACAGGAGAGGGCTGAGAACGCACACTTGTGGGGACCCAGTGTTGAGGATCAGCGGGGTGGAGGTGTTGTTACCTACCCTCACCACCTGGGGGCGGCCCGTCAGGAAGTCCAGGACCCAGTTGCACAGGGCGGGGTCGAGACCCAGGGTCTCAAGCTTAATGACGAGTTTGGAGGGTACTATGGTGTTAAATACTGAGCTGTAATCGATGAACAACATTCTACATAGATATTCCTCTTGTCCAGATGTGTTAGGGCAGTGTGCAGTGTGATGGCGATTGCATCGTCTGTGGACCGGTAAGCTAATTGGAGTGGGTCTAGGGTGTCAGGTAGGGTGGAGGTGATATGGTCCTTGACAAGTCTCTCAAAGCACTTCATGATGACGGAAGTGAGTGCTACAGGGCGGTAGTCATTTAGCTCAGTTACCTTAGCTTTCTGGGGAACAGGACCAATGGTGGCCCTCTTGAAGCATGTGGGAACAGCAGACTGGGATAAGGATAGATTGAATATATCCGTGAACACACACGCCAGCTGGTCTGCTCATCTCTGAGGAAGCGGCCTGGGATGCCGTCTGGCCCTGCAGCCTTGCGAGGGTTAACACGTTTAAATGTTTTACTCACGTCGGCTGCAGTGAAGAAGATCCCACATGGTTTGGTAGTGGGCCGTGTCAGTGACACTGTATTGTCCTCAAAGCTAGCAAAAATGTTGTTTAGTCTGTCTAAGAGAAAGACATTGTGGTCCGCGACGGGGCTGGTTTTTATTTTGTAGTCCGTGATTTCAAACAAGATCAGAGTAGTGCTGTTTCTAAGGACTTTAAAACTGCTTGGACGCTTGTTACTTTTAAGGTGGGAAAATGCCTATGGGTTTGGATAAAACAGGAGCTATCTATCACATTGCAGGGCGAAATACAGGGAGATTTAGCCAAATTGGTTGGCAGCGAACTTCTTCACTTGTAGCCTGGTTGGAACACTTGAACCTTTCTCTTTACACTATTTTGGAAAGAGAAGAAACTGCAAAAAAAGATCTTCATTAGTTATTTAAAGCTGTCAAAAGAAGGGTCCATCCTCTCGTAATCAATTTTAGGGCAATATTTCAATATGGTGCCAAATGTAGGGAAAGCTCACCATTAACATTCTCTGGATGAATGACCATTAATGTAAAGGAGTGGGTTTCAGCCAGTCATTTTAACTTGTGGTTTTATGAATTATAATATTTCTGCGAAGTACATTTATTATGTGAAATTTATTATGTGTGTTTTGTTGCCCGGAAGCAATTTCTAATAGCTCCCTTTCAAGACTGTTTGGGCCTTGATGAATGTTCGCTAATCTTTGATGTCAGCTATGGCGTTTGCGATCATTTATCACATCTTTTAAAGGATTTCCTAGTGGGAATATTAACAAGCACGTTGCCATGGTTAAAGCCTTTAAGAAAGTCTTTAGGAATATTAGAAGTGCTCTTTCTCTGACATCTGATGAAGAACTCCAGCTGAGGCTAGATTAGAATTTCACTCGGATGAAAACTCCCTCTGAACAGTTATTTTTGTCAGAAAAAAAGGCTGCTCTATTGCTGCAGCATACTATACACACTTAGAAAATAGATGGGTCATGAAGATGATTCATTGCAGCTTTATTAAGTCAAGAATATATTCATTAAACAGCTTTTAAAAGTCACTCACCAGCAATTCAATAATTTCTCTATCCGAAATAGCTGCTTTAGGGAAATGTTTAATTAGATCTTAAAATTATAAAAGTTATTGCAGGTAGATATATATGCACTACTTTGATATTATAGACAAGTATTTATCACACTGTTAATTCCAGTCTTGTTATTGTATGATCATTTGATATAATTTACACACAAATTATTGGGTTGAAATGAAAGTCATGCAGGGATATTGTACAATGATTAAAGTGCTATAAAGGTATTTCAAGTGGATGACATCCTGGTACACGGTAGTCCCATCCTGCAGTATAATTAAAAACTGCTCTGACATTCAATTTTGCCCGATTATATTCACTTCTCACAGTGTGTCATTGTTCTCGAATATAGAAAAAACGTCTCTCTTCTTCTGTATGAACAGTAAAGACCTGAAAAACATAACATTTTAACTAGAACACACAATGTATTGTGGAGTAAGGTGTGTATTGAGTGGCCTACGGACATTCACATTTTTGACCCTTGTCCTTGTGCCTGCTGACTGTTCACGGTGACTCACTGGTGCGTACCAACCCTCGCCACGTTTCTGTGCCACACACACCGGGAGTATCTGACCCTCCGGCAGCGTTTTTAAACGAGTTTTGGGACAGGGGCGCGTCGCCACGCACCTGTCCATATGGTGCCCGATGGAGACTGAGAGGAGCGAACAGTCACCTGGCATTGTGACACACACACGCACACACAAACACACACACACAAACACACACACACACACACACACACACACACACACACACACACACACACACACACACTAACAAACACCCACACACAAACACGCCCACACACAGTGGTGTCGTTGTGGGACACAGGCCAAAGTTGTGCTCCAGAGGCTGCAGGGCTAGCAGCTGCTGACATCCAGCCATGTTGGGCCTGTTGGGGATCAGGCTACAGCTAGGTCTTGTTATTAAGACACACTGAGCTTGGTGAGACTACCTCCATTTTCCCTTATAGTGATGTCTTTCTCACACCACCCTCATCTCTACTTTCCTCTCTTCTTTAAAACTGTTAGGGTGGACTTTGGAGGAGGATGTTTTGTGTAACATTTAGTTATTTGTCATTGGCAATGCAGATACACCACAGGAGGTTGGTGGCACCTGGCTCCTGGTAACGGCTGGAGCAGAATAGATGGAATGGTGTCAAATACATCAAACACATGGTTTCCATTCTCGGGATTTTTGTCATTGTTGTTGAGCACCCCTCCGTTCCTTTGTTTGCTGAAGCACGAAGGCCCACCTGAACACATGGTTTCCATGTGTTTGATGCCATTCCATTTACTCCGTTCCAGCCATTATTATGGGCCGTCCTCCCCTCAGCAGCCTCCACTGCTGTACATGTTTATAGGGTGCGTGGTATGGGTGTGACAGGGAAATTTGAGAGGTCAATTTGGGGAAAATTTTGACAATCCAGGAAAGATTTACTCTCAGTGTTTTTAGATCAGATCCTTCTTAGTATTGTAAAGGATTTCACTGTCTGTGGATTATTGTGGTTAAGTTATATAAGTGGAGCAGTATCATGGAAGGTCACAAGACGATAGGTGGACAACCTGAAAACCTCAGATGTATTTTTATCTGGCATCTAATCACTTTTGCCGGGAAAAAGTGGTATTGCCCAGAGTGTGACAATATGAATCTGGCATGAGCACCTAAACACAAGCAACCAGGGGCATGCTAAGTGTATGATTTGTGTCTGTGTCAATAGGCTCTGGACTGGACTACTTTTTCCATCCTAGCTAGAGGCTTTCTCACTCTGTATTCAGCCTAATGATGAACGTCACCATATTTCTTCCACTGGACACGGTTTGGATATGTTTTCTGAAGGAGAAAATAGATTAAATAAGTACATTGGTGTGGTAGGTACTGTAAAATATGATATATTTTGATTACGTGTGATACAGTATGTGTTGACAACCATATATATATAATAATATAATAATTGATCAGGTTATGTCATTGCAGTAATGGTCATGAATGCACAATTAGATTAATATGTTACCACATACAGTACACTATTAATAGTATCTATCTTATCATTCCAATCTTTGAATTAAAAGACAGCATCTGGCATGATCAAAAAACATTCCTCATACCACTTCCTTCCTTTCATTGTTCTTAGATTTGAAAACAAACGCACAAATAGAAAATGCTGTCTTGGGGGAATGGAACACATTGGACTATGTCTTGTGGTTAAAAAAAGCAAAAGCCCTTTTGAATTCAATCAAGTATTTTCTTATTTCAGCAACAATTATATTTCTTCCAACCTGCTCCAACCTTCCGTTCATTCTGTAATGCGTTAATTCAAACAGCCATCACCACTCTCACTCTATTCACTCTTTTCTCTCTCTAGCGCTCTCTTTCCCTCCCCTCTCTCCCCCCTCTCCCCTCTCCCTTCCCCTCTATCCCCTCTCCCCTCTCCCTTACCCCCTCTACCCTCTCCTCTCTCCCCTCTCTCCCATTCCTCCCTTCTCCCCTCTCCCATTTCCCATTTCCCCTCTCTCATCTCCTCTCCTCTCTCCCCTCTCCCCTCTCTTCCCTCTCCCCCTCTCATCTCCCCTCTCTCCCCTTCCTCCCCTCTCCCCTCTCCCTTCCCCCTCTCCCCTCTCCCGTTTCCCCTCTCTCCTCTCCCCTCTCTCTCCCGTCTTCCCTCTCCCCCTCTCCCCCTCTCCCTTCTCCCTTCCCCTCTTTCCCTTCTCCCATTCCCCTCTCCCATTCCCCTCTCCCATTTCCCCTTTCTCATTTCCCCTCTCCTCTTCTCTCTCTCCTCTTATCTCCCCTCTCCCCTCTCATCTCCCCTCTCTCCCCTCCCCTATCTCCTCTATCCCCTCTCCCCTCTCTCCTCTCCCCCTCTATTTCCCTCCCCTCTACCCTGCTCTCCATGAAGCCCTAGTGAACGCACGCTGTAGCAGCTGCTAGGTTCTTTTTTGCTGCCCTTCACATTTCACTGGTCAGCTCGCAGTAATCAACATGCGTTACCCACACAGGGCGTGATCCTAATTAACTCGCAGTGCACTGTAAAAACACACTGGGCCACATATGTGGGCCTCACAGCAGAAGTCAGCTGAACACAGCCATAGGGCCTGAGGGCCCAGGCTGAGGTTAAAGGGAGATGGACATCTTAAGTAAGGTTGGAGCAAGGCTGGAGCAAGGTATGTTTGTGGCCATTTTGTTTTACTTTTGTGCTCAGTCATAGGGTATGCTGAGATTATGGAATTCCTCTTCGTTCAGGTTTCAGCTATGAATTTTATTCAGCTATTAATTTCAATAGCTTTACTGCTGGTCAAGAGGTAGTCTGACTCCGGTAGACTTCAGGCCAAACCAGGAGGGGTGGAAGTCTAACATAACCCCTGTTTATACCTGTTGTTAACATGCGTCTTTCGTCCTGCTATTTTCCTGATCTTGTCTAGTTACACTTATAAGATCTAATCACAATCAGATCACAATGTACCTTTTAAACATCTACATCTGTTTAAAAAATATGGGCGCAATCAGAATATGGACAAAATCAGGACAAAGGACTCATGTCAGCACCAGGTATAAACAGGGCTTTATACATTATGTTAACAGTACCCATGTGCATATCATATCAGAGTGAACATGAAGCTGAATGTGCAAGTGTTATGGTTGTGGCCCATATTCATTATTCATGACTGTTGATTACATCCCCTGAATTAAATTCAGAGTCATTGTTTATCCTTCCGTTTGATTGATTCCTAATGTATGCTGATGGACACACCATGGTTTGCAATGGAGAACCAGCAGCATATTAGCCCATGGAGAGATGCCATTTTGGGTCTGAGTGACACCCATCGCCACAGGAAAGAAGCCCCATGGGGTTATTCAATCAGGGCTCCCTGCTGAGTGACGCTATATCCACCCTCTGATCATGCTGTGATCCAATCATACTTTCTCCTCACAAATCCCTTGGGTACACTATTAGAAAAAAGGTGCTATCTAATACCTAAAACAGTTATTTGCTGTTACCCATTTAAGAACCCTTTTTGGTTCCATGTAGAACCCTTTCACCAGAGTGCTCTACATGGAACCCAAAAGAGTTCTATCTAGAACCAAAAAAGGTTCTACTTGGAACCAAAAATGATTTTGTCACGCCTGCTCCTGTTCTTCCTCTCTGGCGCTCAAGGGCGCCAAGCTGCCTTTCATTACACACACCTGTCACCATCATTACGTGCATCAGCGCTCATTGGACTCACCTGGACTCCTTCACATTTTGATTGCCTTCCCTATATCTGTCTGTTTCCTCTGTTTCATCCCGTGTCAGCATTATTGTCGTTTCTGTTTCCCCTGTCTAGACGCTGTCCGTATTCTGTTCCTGTCCATGTCTGTTTCCCCTGTCCAGACGCTGTCCTTATTCTGTTCCTGTCCATTTCTGTTTCCCCTGTCCAGACGCTGTCCTTATTCTGTTCCTGTCCATTTCTGTTTCTCCTGTCCAGACGCTGTCCTTATTCTGTTCCTGTCCATGGTTATTAAACGTTCACTCCCGATACCTGCTTCTAGCCTCCAGCGTCGAGCCTTACATTCTCCTATTAGAACCATTTTTTTTCTAAGAGTGTAGGGGACGCACTCTCAGAATACCATATAATTATAATGAAATCCAACTCAAATAACGCCTCACCAATCGAGTACAATGAAAGTTTGCCCAATCAAACCAAGTCATCAATACTTTATACTCAATAAAGAAACAAATTTAACTTTTGGCAAACCCAACCAGAGGGATTTGCCAAGACAAACAAATGATGGTAGTGAAAGCAGTAGGGAGACTATAATGTTCAAATCTAATCAATAAAAATGCTAACTTACAAGCCTGCAACCAACCATGCAGTGCAAGAAATAGAGTTAAGAATATACTTACTAAATAAACTAAAGTAAAAAAAAAAAAGTCACAAGGTATTTACATAACAATAATGAAGTAATATATAGGGGGCACCAGTATCACTTCAATGTGCGGGGTAATTTGTAAAGTGACTATACATAGATAATAAACAGAGAGTAGCAATAGCGTAAAAACAAAGGGGGTCAATGTAAATAGTCCTGGTCGCCATTTGATTAATTGTTCAGCAGTCTTATGGCTTGGGGATAGAAGCTGTTAAGGAGCCTTTAGGTCCTAGACTTGGCACACCAGTAACGCTTGCCTTGCAGTAGCAAAGAGAACAGTCTATGACTCGGGTAACTGGATTCCCTCTTCCTCAGCGTGGCAGATGTGTTGTTTACCCTTACCACCTGGGGGAAGTCTGTCACGAAGTCCAGGATCCAATAGCAGAGGGAGGTGTTTTGTCCCAGGGTCCTTAGCTTAGTGATGAGTTTTGTGTGAACAGCAGTCTCACGTAGGTGTTCCTTTTGTCCAGGTGGGAAAGGACCATGTGGAGTGCGATTGAGATGGCGTTATCTGTGGATCTGTTGGGGCTGTATGTGATTTGGAGTGGGTCTATGGTTTTCAGCATTATGGTGTTGATGTGAGCCATGCCCAGCCTTTCAAAGCACTTCATGGTGACCGATGTGAGCGCTATGGGGCGATAATCATTCAGGCAGGTTATCTTCGCTTTCTTGGGCACAGGGACTATGATGATCTGTTTGAAACATGTAGGTATTACAGACTCAGTCAGGGAAAGGTTGAAAATGTCAGTGAAGATGCTAGCCAGTTGGTCCGCGTATGCTGTGAGTACACGTCCTGGTAATCCGTCTGGCCCGCGGCTTTGTGAATGTTGACCTGTTTAAAGGTCTTGCTCACATCGGCTATGGAGAGCGTGATCACACAGTCGTCCGGAACAGATAGTGCTCTCATGCATGCTTTAGAGTTGCTTGCCTCGAGGCGAGCATAAAAGGCATTTAGCTTGTCTGGTAGTCTTGCATCACTGCGCAGCTCACGGCTGGGTTTCCTTTTGTAGTTGTCAAGCCCTGCCACATCCGACGAGCATCAGAGACGGTATTGTAGGATTCAATTTTAGTCCTGTATTGACGCTTTGTATTGGTTCATCTGAGCAGGATTTCTTATAAGCGTCCAGATTAGTGTCCCGCTCCTTGAAAGTGACTGAGGTGGTATACTCCACAATGCTATTGGTTGAATTCTGGAACATATTCCAGTCTGTGCTAGCAAACAGTCCTGTAGTGTAGCATCCATGTCATCCGACTACTTCCGTACTGAGCAAGTCACATGTACTTCCTGCTTTAGTTTTTGCGTACTAGACGTAGTTGCTCTGTCCTGCCGATACACGGAGAAGCCAGTCAGCTCTACATTATCTGTGTCATCGTTCAGCCACGTCTCTGTGAAACATAAGATATTACAGTTTTTAATATCCCGTTGGTAGGATTGTCTTAATCGTAGATCGTCCAGTTTGTTTTCCAATGATTGCACGTTGCCAATGATACAGGGGGTAGTGGTGGTTTACCTACTCATACCTACTCATTTACCTACTCGTCTTTTCTTCACTTTGATGACAGGGATTTGGGCCTTGTTTTGACAAACCTTTGCGTCGGACTCAATAAAGAAAAAATCTTTGTCCAGTTTGAGGTGAGTAATCGCTGTTCTGATGTCCAAAAGCTCTTTTCGGTCTTAAGAGACAGTAGCAGCAACATTATGTACAACAACAAAAAAATGCACAATTGGTTAGGAGCCCGTAATACAGCAGCCCTCCCCTCCGGCTCCATTTTACTATGGCATTTATGGCATGATGTCATATGATGATCTGTGTAAGAGTGAAAGAAGGACTTTGAGATCTTCCAGGGGTCTTAGGGACTGTCGTTAGAGAGGACATCCAGGAATAGGGCATTGGAAGTGGGGTAAAGAGGCCAGGAAGCCCAAGTGTGGCATGGGGCCCATGTGGAAGGGACGTGGGCAGAGATGTGAGTGAGCGGCAGCAGATGGACCTGACATAATTGCAGCTTGTAGATGGAGGAACCATCTGGTCTGTCAACTGTTTACTGTTAAACTCCAGGTGTGAACCAATAACCAACAGGATCAGGAAAGAGATGGTGGAAAAACTCAGCACCATTATAGAATCAACCTCACAGACAGTCTATTTGTGTTTATGTTTTTAATCTGTGAAAGAGTCTGTGAAAAAGCATTGAATCTTGCTCTGTCACAGTAGGGATTTGTGTAAATGCTGTTATAACTGACAGAAAATGAACATGAATTATAATTCAAATCTACTGTACAATATATATTACAAAGATATATGACTGCTTCCTTTCTGTTATCTCACAAATGGCTGTCTGAATGGAGCAAATTAATGGGACACAATAGCCTGAACACAACTGAGTTTGTACATTGTATCTCAATTACAGACAAACGCTTCAGCTAATGATCTTTAAAAAATATATTCAGATATGAGTGGCTGGCTGTTTATGACATCAAATGACATATTAGAACTCAATCATTTAATAGGATATCTGTGGTTTATGCACCAATTCTCTGATATTAGAAATAATCTAACAGTAATATTAATTAAGATTCAAATTAAAATCTTTCAGACAAGGAAATATCATCAA
The DNA here is from genome assembly GCF_045791955.1 of Oncorhynchus clarkii lewisi. Taxonomy (NCBI): domain Eukaryota; kingdom Metazoa; phylum Chordata; class Actinopteri; order Salmoniformes; family Salmonidae; genus Oncorhynchus; species Oncorhynchus clarkii. Next base: position 12,718,084 of record NC_092150.1, read on the forward strand.
TCCTTTTCTGCCAGCAGGCACATTTAAATCTTTGAACTGGATCAACACTCTTTTAGAAGGCTCTTCAATGTTATCTCTGTCTGCTCTGCTGAACTGCACAGATTGTTACATGCCTCTCCATGCTGCCACTAGATAAACACACTAAAAGAGTGTGGGTGTCTGTATAGAGAAGAGCAGAATGAGGGAAGGTATGGTGGAAGTGGAAGTGGAACGGCAGTGTATATTTCCAATTCCCCTGATCACTGGGCCTTACATTAGTCATTCCTGTCTTTGCGACTCAATTATCGGCTGATGTGCTGGCTGTACCCTCTTTCCTCACGTACCGCCTGGCCTTAATTGCCCACCTAGGTCTTCCTACAGCAATAAATTAACCATCAGGTCCACAGTCGGTTAGGAGATTAAATGGATTCTTGGCATTACTGAAAAGTTAATGATAAGATAAATGGGATCATAATTATTCGTCTGGGTTCAAAAGCAGATTTTAAATGCTTATTGTAAGGAAAATCAACGATAAAACTATTGTTTATTATTGTTCTGAATTACTCTGACTGTTCTTGATTATGGTGCATAATGTAATGAGACTATATTGCTATAGATGTACTGTATATCAGGATGGTATTATTATACAGTTGAAGTCGGAAGTTTACATACACTTAGGTTGGAATCATTAAAACTCCCTTTTCAACCACTCCACAAATTTCTTGTTAAAAAACTATAGTTTTGGCAAGTCGGTTAGGACATCTACGTTGTGCATGACACAAGTAATTTTTCCAACAATTGTTTACAGACAGATTATTTCACTTATAATTCACTGTATCACAATTCCAGTGGGTCAGAAGGTTACATACACTAAGCACCAGGTCTCCAGTACGTCTCCACAGCCCGGTACGTCCTGTGCCTGCTCCTCGCACTTTCCCTGAAGTGCGTGTCCCCAGTCCAGTACGTCCTGTGCCTCCTCCCAGCACTCGCCCTGAAGTGCGTGTCACTAGTCCAGTGCCACCTGTACCGGCCCCACGCATCAGGCCTCCAGTGCGCCTCCCCAGTCCAGTACGTCCTGTGTCTGCTCCTCGCGTTCGCCCTGAGGTGCGTGTCACCAGCCTGGTACTACCAGTGCCGGCCCCACGCACCAGGCATCCTGCGACGATCCCCAGTCCAGAACTTCCGGCGACAGTTCCCAGTCCAGAGCTTCCGGCGACAGTTCCCAGTCCAGAGCTTCCGGCGACGTTTCACAGTCCGGAACCTCCAACGATGGTCCACAGTCCGGAACCTCTTGAGGACGGTCCACAGCCTGGAACTTCCTGAGACAGTCCACGGTCCGGAACCTCCTGAGACGGTCAATGGTCCGGAACCTCCTGAGACGGTCAACGGTCCGGAACCTCCTCAGACGGTCCACGGTCCAGAACCTCCTGAGACGGTCAACGGTCCGGAACCTCCTGCGACGGTCAACAGTCCGGAACCTCCAGTCCTGACCATAGAAAGCTTTTATTTTCTATGGTAGAATAGGTCAGGGCGTGACTAGGGGGGTTAGTCTAGTTTATATTTTCTATGTGGGGTTCTAGGTTGTTTTTTCTATGTTGGGGTTTTGGTATGATTCTCAATCAGAGGCAGCTGGCTATCGTTGTCTCTAATTGGGGATCATACTTAAGTAGCATTTTTCCCACCTGTGGGATATGGGATATTGTTTATGTTTGGAGTTAGTGCACATAGCAGTAGTCACGGTTTGTTTGTTTATTGTTTATTGTTTTGTTAAGTTTCACTATTAATAAAGTATGTGGAACTCATATCGCGCTGCGTCTTGGTTCATCTCTACAAACGAACGTGACAGCAACTGCACATGGGGACAGAGATCATACTTTTTGGAGAAATATCCTCTGGTCTGATGAAACAAAAATATAACTGTTTGGCCATAATGACAATCGTTATGTTTGGAGGAAAAGGGGGAGGCTTGCATGCCGAAGACCACCATCCCAACCGTGAAGCACGGGGGTGGCAGCATCATGTTGCTTTGCTGCAGGAAGGACTGGTGCACTTCACAAAATAGATGGCATCATGAGGAAAGAAACTTTTGTGGATATATTGAAGCAACATCTCAAGACACAAAGTCAAGGTATTGGAGTGGCCATCACAAAGCCCTAACCTCAATTTCATAGAAGATTTGTGGGCAGAACTGAAGAAGCATGTGTGAGCAAGGAGGCTTACAAACCTGACTCAGTTACACCAGCTCTGTCAGGCGGAATAGGCCAAAATTCACCCAACTTATTGTGGGAAGCTTGTGGAAGGCTACCCAAAATGTTTGACCCATGTTAAACAATTTAAAGGCAATGCTACCAAATACTACTTGAGTGTATGTAAACTTCTGACCCACTGGGAATGTGATGAAAGAAACAAAAGCTGAAATAAATCATTCTCTCTACTATTATTATGACATTTCACATTATTAAAATGAAGTGGTGATCCTACCTGACCTAGGATTAAACCTAGAATTGAATGTCAGGAATTGTGAAACTAAGTTTAAATGTATTTGGCTAAGGTGTATGTAAACTTCCAACTTCAACTGTAGATGTTAGAAAAGCATGTTTTGACAAATGTTTTAAGACAAGAAGATTGATAGGAGAGACAGACTGGAGAGGAAGAATTAACAAGGATTTGCATAGAAACATCCCATAAGTGAGCTATCAATTTATTTATGTTGTATATTTGCTTAAGTATGACGTCTGCCATCTTCCGAACTCCCCGTCGTTTTCCTGTCAAACATCAAGGTTTGTTCTGATAGTAAGCTATACTTTTAATCACAGCTGATTAAATTGAAATGCGATCTATTTTACAAATGCTAATAACGAAAAAGGAATGGCTCACATATACTGTATATACGTGAATGTACATATTGCATCTTGCTCTGTCTCTTTATAATGTGCGTTGTTGAATCTTTAGAATGCTTCCCAAGGCCAGACTTCTGTGATCTAAAAAGTAGAAGGGCATGTAATTAATACACCAGTTTTGCTCCAGACTTCCCACACCTCTGTTCAGCCCTGCTTTGATCATATGTTGTTTATATACTTATTTTATCCAGCTCCAGGATTATTTATATTCATATTTACCATGATAAACATACACTATAAATTACAAAAGTTCAGCATGGCCACAGCTTTGAGAGTGCCGGAGAAACCTGCAAGTGAGGCATATTTTGAGAGTGAGTGGCTTAACCAGATGGGAGCGCGAAAGAACATTTCATCACCAGAGCACATGTGCAGGTGCATCTAGAGTAAGGCCTCACAAAGATAGATAGTGAGAGAAAGAAAGAGAGCGAGAGAGAAAGAGGGACAGAGAGAGAGAGGGAGGGAGGGGGTAAAGGGATAACAATAGAGTACAGCGAGAGTGAGAGCCACAACTACAGCGGAGATATAGACAGAATAGCTTACCATAGATATACGGGAAGAAAGCAAAGGTCAGAGTGAAAAAGAATGATACAGGGAAAGAGAGAGAACAACAATCCTCACAGATGAGACCCAATCCCATCTGCTTCATGCACCAATAAATATATCAGCCAAATTGTTTCATATTCTCACCAACCATGCGTGTTTAAAAATAACGTGGGGCAGTGGCGCTTTGAAGTCAGCCTTGTGCATGTGTGTCATAATTTCATGCACTTTTCAAATCTGAAAGATTGAATACTGAATACAATAGGGCACTATGTTCAACCTGATATAAAGCAAATCAGAGCACAACGGTTTATGAGCTAATTAGTAGATTCATCTAATGCAATGATGGTGTTGCACTTTTCCACAATTAGTTTGGTATGACACAGATCTGATGGTGTGAGCTGTAAAGATCTCTGAGCTGATACAGATTCTATTTCCTTCATGCATCATGGGAAATGATATACATTGACCTAATCTTCACATTTATCTTTGACCTTTGCGGCATTTGAGACCTAAGATAATTTTCTACTACAACAGTGGTTTGGTTCCACATCCTGTTTCCCTGGGGGATTATGCCTTGTTTTCCTCCTGGTAATGACATTACTACTGCATGTGTTTCAATGTACCAATATTGCAATCAGACTTGGGGTTGATCATTCTGGGGCATCTTCAAAACAGCCTTTCTGAATTTTAATGTCAGAGAAAATCCTTTTCGTTCCTCTAATGAGCAACTGTAATTAGTGTTTGTACAAAGGAACACAGACTCTCCCTTATTACCATAGCAATGTTTAATGAGCATCGTCAACATGGAGGACTAATTACAAAGATAAACAAATGGGATAAAACATATCATACCTATATTTATGTGATACGGTATGTGGGTGATAGATATTCTGTCACTTGTTTAGAAGAAAAATAAGTTTAGAAGACATTTTTTTAAAAATTCTATTACCACTATTCAGATGTTTGACGTTTAGAATAGCCTAACGCACAGTCAAAACCAAGGGTTAGAAGCGGTAAGCAGTTACGTGACTTTCACACCTCCATTACAATCATGAGACACATTTCTGTGTGAATAGCGTATGTATACACAGAAAATTCTCCAGTGGTAAATCAATATTAAGATTGTTAAATGTAACACTGTTCCAGTGTCAAAACAAGTCCACACTTTTCAGTTTTAAGTTAACACACTGCTTAGTGTAAGGCCTTATTTGCATGTTTCCCAGTGTGCCTTGCCTATCGAGTGAATTGTAGAGTTACTCCCCATGAGTGTATTTGTTAGTGATGAAGACATGGTTGTTGCATTCATTCATTCATTATAAGTCCTGTGACCTTCACAAAGTGAGATCTTAAGTGAATATGTTATCATTAAAATGTAATTATACAATACATATTTCATAAGGACTTATTTTGAGGGCCTAGTTTTACCCTAATAGAGCAGCCTGAAAGTCATGGTATACAGGCCACATCAGTCCTGCAAGTCACATTATGCTGGTTTGCAAAGTGACAATTCCAATTGGAATCCAGCCAGAGTGGGGATATCCAACATTTGGAATTTTGATTTAGCCGCAACCTGCATTCAGGATGACTCCCAGGGTTGGGAAGACTAAGAAATGAGACAACCTTAAACATGTAAACTTGAACAACCATTTCAGTAACAGGCACAATAAATCCAAGAAACAAATTGGATTAGTTTAGAGACATGTTATTTATATTTGAGTAGCATAATATTAAAGAATCAATCAAAGTACATGCAAAAATACAGATATTGAAACAATTTTTTGCAATACAGCATGCTGGGAAATAATTATGGCTGTGGGTTTGGATCAACTCTGAGCGTTAATGAGTGTTAATTCAACACTTACAGAGTTAATTCTGAATAAACACAACAAAAACATTACACTGATAAACCAACACTAGCTAACACTGGCCAATTTGCTGTGTAGCTGAACCGACAATGCTTAAAATGCTTTAGAGTGTGGTTAGATTGAGCTGGTGACTTTATCTGAAAGCTGCTTGAGAAGGTCAAACTAAACTTACAAAATTCCTTTTACCGTGAGTGTCAAACTTCACCACTTTGGAGGGCAACCTGGCATTGGGTGGGTGTGTTTTGTGTGGAATGGTGTGTTTGGGAGGGTTAAGCCGGACACCTCAGGAATCCTTTCATTTTCAGACGCTGCTGCTGCTGGGATCAGCCCATTAGCTAGTCCTGGAGAACACCACCAGCAGAGAACCTGCTGGGCCAACGATATGGACCGCTCATCGCTCTGCCAATTTACTGGGCAATTAGTCTCTACAAGTCACAAGGGTCAGGCACACCGTCTCAACACCGGGGAAAAAACCTGACTTAGATCATTCTGCAATCCAATGATAAAGAACTTTTAAGATGTGTTTCTGCATTTTTTTTTTCTATCCGGAGAAAAAGCATAGAGAGAGAACGTGGTCCAATGTAGGCATTTACCTGAGGAGGTCACCTTTGAACACCTGTACATTTTCCTCTGCTCTCTTTAGAGTTTTGTGAGGACACTTTTGTCCCTGAAGATCGTGATAATTTCCTGTTGATATGAACGTAAACCCAGGGTAGGATTGTCCTACTGTTGGCATTTGCAGTGTTATATGATTTAGAAGGAAAACATAAGATTCCAACTAAATATTGCTGGTGTGCTCATGGGACATACATGACTTTTGACAGTGCCTTGATCAAATTAAGCTAAAAGCTGTCAAATCAGAAAACACTCACATTCAATTAACATGCAATTCACAGTACACCATTTCATCCATTTGTTTTTATCTAGAGTAGAAAACATTGTTTAATGCCACCAGACAGATTATATATATATATATATATCTGGTATATATATATAATTTATTTAATCTCTGGTAGAAATGAGCATAATAATTGAAATAGCATGCAATTATGAGATGGTATCCCCCTTCTAAAGACATGTGCAAACACACACACACACACACACACACACACACACACACACAGGGAGCTGTTGGATTTAATGAACAACACTTAAGACCTTTGACCCTTTTGCTGTGATGTTGACTTTGGTTTAATGAATATTTGCTACATTAAAACTTAATTAACAAATTGCTGAATTTTTATGTTAACCAGTCAGCATTAGGAAATGGAACAGGTATATTATCTACATCTATCCAGTAGATGTCATGTTTACAGATCATTTCCTACGGCCATGGTTGTGAGCATGTACAGAACTGTACCCAGCTCTGGTGTCTTTTCTACTCCAAAACTAATACAAATTAAATGATGGCAACACCATTCAAATATAATTGTCCCTTACAAAAATAACCCTAACACCTATTGGTCCATATTATCAGGCTGGTGTGTTATTTTGCGATGAGCATTATAAACTGTAGCCCAACTGAAGCAGCATTTGATTACATTTTATATTGCTTAAAAATCTACACTTGAAATATGTATACCCTCCTAAGACCCAGCAAGAAACATGTATTTTTCACATAAATGTTTGGGGTGAAAAAACTTGTATAAAGATGATTTATTTGTACAATATGTGCACTGTAGTGGCCATTAGGACTCCGTTGATAGTAAATCGTTTTTTTATTAGTCTTATACCCATGATATGTAGGTGAAGTATGCAGTGCAACGAAATGCTTACATACAGGTTCCCCTTTCGACAATACAACAACAATAGGAAAGTAATTGAGTGAATAAAGACTACAAAAAAAGCTCAAGGAATAAAACACAGGATATACATTTAGCAAAAATATAATGCAAGGAGAACATTTTTTCTTGCCCTAAATATGAGGGGCTAACGGAACACAAAAGGAGATTCAGAAAAATGATCAAGGTGACACCTTCACACATGTGATGTCATTAAGCCCAAAATGTCCTCTCAAAGGTACACAGTGGCAAGTATGACCTTAGAGATATGGACTAAATACTAATGTCCATTAGAGAGTAAAAAAAAACATTTCTGGGTCTCTGGAGATACTAAATACAACCCCTCAAAGGAGCTACATGTAGGGGAATGGGTTTTATATTGTTTTTCTGAGATGTCCTAAGATTGTAACTAAAAGTGATGACTCGTGTGTGAAACTGGTCTCACCGTCTTTCATATACTTTTTACCTCAATGACACATCCCAGTCTTCAACATTACCATATGTCGACGCCTTACTGCTGATTCCTGGGTTACTCTGACAAAAAGGGACAAATCCCCGTCTGTTACTCTTTGTCTTCTTCTAATTACCAATTTCCATATTGGCGGTCTTTGCCAGACCGGGAGATGATTCTGTTTCTAACACCTTTTGGGAACTTAATTCATTTTGCTAAAGTGTCTTAATAATTACAGTGACATCAAGGTTAATTGCCTAATCTCTATTGCCATAGAGGTATCCTGTTCAAATCCCCACACAATCTGTTCCATAAATGGCAGCCAGACGATCCCTGTTACAGAGGGAGGCTGTGACCTAAATAACGTTTTTCACAAACTCCAGGTACTTCCTGACCAGGGACTTGTAGAAACTGTTGTCAATTAGTGATGTGTCATACTAGAAAGGTTCAAAGGAGAAGTGCAACCTGTGCATATGGATCTATACGTGTTCTTTGGTGGTCTGAAGTCTTGTTCATATCGAGAGGAAGTATGTTATGTCACAGCAATCGGAGACTGACACCATGACAGAACTCCTGTGGTTCTGTCCTGCTGTTATTGTCCCAGTGTTGAAGCACAGTTGGAACACACAGCTTGATGTAGACATGACGAACACGATAGCCATTTAACATGAATCATTAAGGACTCTATCTCGACTAACCAAACACATTGGTTGATCAGGCTGCTGTAGAACAATGGAATAACATCCAAAGGCATGTTGGCTTTCAAAATAGCTTTTAGCATGAAGCATCATCAAGACATTCAAATGCCTCTTTATCAACGCTATACATTCATTTGATGAACATAGCTGTTACCACTTGAGCAGGCTGCATATGGAGTTTTAATTACAACAGGACAAAACTGATGTTTTTTCCTCACAGTTTCCACAGGGAAAGTGCATGGGAGACTGGGTTTTTACTTTAATCAGAAGACACTTAGATGTCATCGTTTTTTACATCTGCTAGTAGCTATTTTTTTTGCCTTTGGCTTTTGCTTTGTTCATGTTAGAGTTGTTTGTGTAGTTTCTGATAGAGAGAGTAGAACTTTGGTCAACCATCTCTACTCTACTAGAGTGAGGGTTCACACATATGGTGGGAGTATTTTTGAGAACTTTGTTGCATAGCAAAATTATTTCAATTAAATGTTAATGATGAAATGGATGAAATTTGTAAATTACAGTAATGCAACATTTAAATCAAAATTCTTGCCCTAAATATGATGGACTAACAGAACACAAAAGGAGATTAATTGCACTTCCATTCTTCCAATACTTGACACAAGGAAAGTTGTGATGCCTGTAGCCCAGCAGCAGCGTTCAGGCATGGGGCTAGTTGTAGAGCAGAGCAGCATCCTGGGTGATGGATGTTGGTGTCAGCCACTACCAGTCTCGGGTCCAGGGAGGATGTGGTGGACATTTGCCAGCACCAGCCCAGGTCTGGTGACAGGAGTCCCTGAAGCATGTCTATGGCCGGGGAAAAAGGTCAGCAATCTGGGATTAATAAGAGGACCAATCAGGCGCCATTTCTAACAAACTATTATATATTTCAAAAGCTGAAACTTCCTGAAAGTTTGTGTGTGCATCCGAATAGATATTTAATCTATTTGATGTATATTTTAATATTTCCTCAGACTTCATTACACTATTAATTAGGATTGGTAAAAAAATATATACACTACAGAGAGAGGTGAACCTATTTCAGGAGAAAAAGGCAAACAATTGTAATAAGCCTAGAATTAATGATCCTTTCTTAATTTCACATGATCCCCAGAGGGCTAAGACAATATTTACTCACTAATTTAGAGATCAAAGACTTTGGGAGCAATCCAAAGCATACAGCAAGACAATAATATTGGTGTTAGTCTGACATCTTCGTCTCAAAGTGTATCAGAACAAATATTTGTTTCTTGAATCAATGAATGTTCATGTTCAGCAGAGCAAATACCACCACCAAAATCTGAGATGAATATCTGTGATTGTGCATCAGGCACTAAATAAGACAGTTAAAATAATTAGCCACATTAAATCCTTGAGAGTGAGAGAAAAATACAAAAAGTTGCTAGCGGGAGACTACATGAAAGTGTTAAGAGGTTCTCAGCCAAGCCGGAGGCAGCACAGCTGGTTACGGGATCTCAGTCTGGCCTTGCCATGACTGTCACAGCGGCCCTTGGAGCAACATTACGCCAGGCCTCATTTCAACTCTCTCCCTTCTGCACTTCCCACAATAACTAGATCTCTGTACTGTCCCCCTTTCACTTCCTCAAGTCCAAATATGATGCACACCCCATGGACCAGAGGTGGGTTTCCCAACTCCTCTGTAGCTAAATGTTATTTCTCCCTTAGATGACCCAGACCACAGATTCTGTCCCTATACTCCATCCACCAAGGTTGTGTATGATATCCAACATACGTATGTTGTTCATATTGTTCCTGTGTTGCTCTGTCATGATCCAATCCCATACTGTTAACTGTTAACATCCAGTAAATGCATCATTGGGCACATGCTAAACAATACAGATTATAGATGATATCATTAATACCGCTGATCCATTAGACTGAGGCTAATGGCAATGGGAACTCAGAAGTGTATTATTCACAAGGGCTCTAGTAAATCAGGAAATGGCTAATGGACCTGTATTAACTGATTCAGTATCATTCATATGGCCATGTACAGTATGTGGAATATTTTAAGTCCCGAATCAAAATGACATATTCAAGGCATTGGCAGGTGCATATGGACTCTGACCTCGGTAGAGGGATGGGAGAGGAACAGAGCATTGGATTTAGATCTTTGCATTTTTGTTTGGGTGTTAAAGTTACTCCGGATTCTTGTGGGTGAAGAAATGTAAGACATGTTGTCATATAATTTGATTAAGATTTACATCCAATAAAAACATATATACTGTACAAGCAGTTCTATTCACCAGGAGGTGCTGTGTCAAAGTCAATGATGTTCCCAAGGAAAATATAGTGCTGACAAAGTGGGATATCATTAACGCCAAAAACTTGCTTACAGTAAATGACATTATATTTTTCATACAGAGAAATGGTTCATGCTCAAGCAATCAGGTGGGCCTTTCTATAACAACACAGCGGCATTGTGGGTCATAGAAGTCACATTATCTACATTCATGTTGATAGCCCATTTATCTCACTTTAAAACATGACAAAGGGAGCGACCCCATCAATGCGCTGATGACATGAAGTGAAGGTTAACGGTTTTTAGAATGCAGAGCACATTTCGTGGAATAGGCCGCCATCCTCTAGCAAACAATGCATTTCATTTTGTGTTTAATAGATTGTCATAACATTGCAGAGAGGCTTTGCGTGTGATAGAATAAACCATTAAGCGTTTTTTTCTCCGATGCTAATGTCTCCTGCTGTATGATGGCCATGTTCTGAATATCAACCATGCCTTTGCACATACAATGAAAAACCAATTGATACTCTGAGGTAGAATGAAATTAATGTTTAGAAAAGTCTCCAAGAGTACCGAGCTTTAGCACACTTTATGCACCTGGCAATGTAATATTTATACACATAAATGCACAAATGATCAACATTTTAGTGACCCATTTTCTTCACTCTTTGCACAGATCCACGGAGGCTCCTCCACTGCCTGCCCTCTCAATCTCAAGAACAACAGGTCTCATTTGGTCCGATGTCCATGTCGAGCAAATGTAGCAGTATGTGGGTGGAGGTGGAAATCATTTTATTGACGTGTATGGTTGGCGGACTTCCCATTCCTTTTCAGGAGAAAGCTTGAGCCATGCTCACTCACTCATTGCAACAATCAGAAGTGACCTTCGAGGTGACAAACAAGGGTGACTGCGATGGATTGTTCACATATTTGCTTACGTAACCAAGTCATGTACTTCGAAGATGAATTACCCTGCAAACCAGTTAAGACAAGTGTCGTGGATATTAATTTAAGTTTGATTCATATATTTCTAAACTCGGTGACTTATTAGATGGGTTCACAGCTAAGGCGACAATGTGTACCAGAATACATAAAGGAAAGTGTAATTATGAGATACAAAATAAATGGATTGTATAAGTGAATCTGGTCTGATTTAATGTGGGTCCTTTTTTAAAATCTTTAACAACAAATCAACAAAAACATGAACAATATTATCGTCACATGTGAAATGTGACATCCAGCCACATTTTCACAAAAACTTTTTTGTAAAAAGGTCTTCTAAATCTGGTAGAAAACCACTCGTTTCCAGCCACTTTATATGAATGTTAGTCTATACTGTAGTTTAAAGCCATAATCAAATGCGTTGCTATAAATCAGTGACAGTGAGCTTAAAATGAACCTCCACCTGAGTAATGTTCTATGTGATCTAAAGTGTTTTCTCTGTTTACTATTATTTCTAAATCTAGAGGGAAATATAGACACAAAAAGATACCGTCGCAGTCAGAGAAATATAATGTAACTGCAGCACCTCTTCAGAGAAATACAACGTAGCCCTACAGGAATTAGTCATATCCACACTCATTTTCATTCTGCAATTTTTGAATTGATTGAATGGAGAACCTTTAACATGTTTATGTAGAGCAATCTATGATTAGATGAAGATCCTGTTTCACATTTCCAACCAGCCTTGAATCAATTCGCTTAGGGCTATGACTCAAAATGAGCTGACTAAACTTGAGATATTGCTAAGATAGTTGCCTTAAATCAGCCAAGATACCTTTTCAGAATTTCTCTATTAGAATTTAAATCAGAATATGTCTGTCTTGGATGGAATTGGACATAAGAGGTCCTTAGACCTACCCTTCTAAAAATACTTCCTCATCTATCCCCTCTTCTGCTCACTCTATGAGGCTCATTATTGAAATGTCAGGCTAGGAAAATACAACAAGGTCATTTAGTTCTGTTCCGCTAACTTGAGAAATTGCTCTGCCAAATCACATTTCTTATCACGGCTTTGCTGTGTTGGGGAAGATCCTCTGAAAATGTAGTTTACCAAGCTACCATTTACTTCAAAGAAACATATACATTGGCTTCAGAAAAGTATTCACACCCCTTTACTTTTTCCACAATTTGTTGTGGTACAACCTGAGTTTAAAATGGATTAAATTGATATTGTGTGTCACTGATCTATGCACAATATTCATTATGTCAAAGTGGATTTAAAAAAAATAAAAAATAAAAATGTTCAGCTGAAATGTCTTGTGTCAATAAGTATTCAAGTTCAGGAGTAAAATGGGCTTAACAAATCACATAATAAGCTACATGGACTCATTCCTTGTTCAATAATAGTGGTTAACATGATTTTTGAATGACTACCCCACTTCCGTACCCCACACATACAATTATCTGTAAGCTCCCTCAATCGGGTAGTCAATTTCAAGTACAGATTCAACCACAAAGACCAGGGAGGTTTTTCAATGCCTCGCAAAGAAGGGCACCAATTGGTAGATGTGTAAAAATAAGAAAAGCAGACACTGAATATCCCTTAGAGCATGGTGAAGTTTTTAATTAAGCTTTGGATGGTGTATAAATACGCTGTCACTAAAAAGACACAGGTGTCCTTCCTAACTCAGTTGACAGAGAGGAAGTAAACTGCTCAGGTATTTCACCATAAGGCAAGCTATGATTTTAAAACAGTTATAGAGTTTAATGGTTGTGATATGAGAAAGCTGAGGCTCACTCAAAAAAAATGTAGTTACTCCAAAATACTTCTAAATGACAGAGTGAAAAGGAGGATATGTACAGAATAAAGGGTGGATGTGTACAGAATAAAAATATTCCAAAACATGCATCCAGTCTGCAACAAGGCACTTCAGTAATACTGCAAAAAATGTGGCAAAGAAATAACATTTTTTGTCCTGAATACAAAGCGTTAATGTTTGGATTTGCCCCAACACAACACATCACTGAGTACCACTCATCACATTTTCAAGCATTTTAATGGCTGCATCATGTTTTGGGTATGCTTGTCGTTGGCAAGGACTAAGGAGTTTTTTTGTGGATAAAAAAAACCCAGAATACAGCTAAGCACAGGCAAATTCCTTGAGGAAACCTGGTTCGATCTCCTTTTCAGCAGACATTGGGAGACAAATTTACCTTTCAGCAGGACAATAACCTAAAACACAAGCCCCAAATCTACACTAGAGTTGCTTACCAAGATGACATTGAATGTTCCTGAGTGGCCTAGTTACAGTTTTTACTTAAATTGGCTTGAAAATCTATGGCAAGACATAATGTATGTGAATACTTAATGTAAATGAGATATTTCTGTATTTTATTTTCAATAAATTTGCCAACATAGAAAAAACAAATGTTTTCAGTTTGTCATTATGGTGTATTGTGTGTAGATGGGTGTGAAAACAATATATTTAATCCAATTTGAATTCAGGCTGTAACACAACAAAGTATGGAATAAGTCAAGGCTTGTAGTTTACAAGTTAAAGTTACTTTGAAAAAGTAGTTCACTACATCCAAACTACTTAGTGAAAATGATCATACCTACATCTGAAATATCATAGACTGCTGGTACAGGCTTTGGTTTTTCCATTTATATTTTTGAGGTTGGAACATTAGCGCGTTGGCAAGTGGGGCGGACCGATTGGTGTCACCTCGTTAGTCAGTATGTGTTACACCTGTGCTGGGTTGTCCATCTCATTAGTCAGATGGTGTTTCACCTGTGCTGGCCCAGCTGATATTTAAGATTGGCTGGCCCAGTGCTCCAGTTGTTTTGAGAGATGTAAAGGGTTTTTACACCTTTAGTCAGCTCTCCCTATTTGATTTCTAGACAACCAATCTTTTATCTGATCATCACTGTTTTTGTTTTGCTTCCTGTCTTTAAATTTATTTTCTTTGCCTCTTTTTTGGATAAATGTGTGGGTGTCTTTTAGGTCCCATTTGTTGTTGCTGGTCAACTTTCAGTGACACCCCCATGAGTGACTTGCAGAACACCCCCTAAAACCCCAACTGTTTTGTTTTGGTTGTTGTAAGTGACTCTTTGTTATTTCCCCCTTCTGTTTGAGCGACAATTTCTGCTTTTCTTGCTGGAGAACGTTAACACCACAAACTGCAAGACCAGTTCACTCTGGAGTCGGATGTTAACAGAATGTATAATTTTGCCTATTAAACACAAACTGTTTCAAGTGAGAATTAAACATGTCTGATGCTTAAAAATAAATTAGATTCTTGCCTACTTTACACATTTTCTTTTTGCTAAAAAGTAGCGTGTAGTTCCAGTAGTTAGCTAGTTAGTTATGCTACGTGGCAAAAACAGTTAACTACTAAAAACACTACCATTATTTGAATCTATTTCAACTACCACCAAGCTACAGAAAAATGTAATTTAATGACTAGTTGAACTACATGTTGTTCACTACTCCCAACACTGTGGCTTTGTCAATTTTACTGTTGTTGCTCAGCTTTCATTTTCTGTGTTTTCTAGTTAAGGTTTACACTTTTCAAAGCAGTCAAGATCCCACACCAGTATATTGCGTTGCAATTAAAGTAGCCCCTCTTTCAATGTTAGTGCATAAACCTCTACATTCCTGCCAATACAGTTTGATAATAAAAACATGGCTGCAGACCACTGTGTATACCAATCCTAATTAGGCTCCATCTTAAATCTGCAGTACTTTCAGAGCACTCACAGCACTCACAGAGCACTCACAGTTAAGAATCCTTTATCACATTACAGGGAATGTTCCACTGCATACTGTAATATCCATATTCTCATATTTCTCTCTCATCTTGTCTTTTTCATCTTGGTAAACGTGCGGAATGATTGGACATTGTCAAATGATTAAGATGAATTGTGTTACCGTGGGTGGCTAGTTAGAAAGAAAGGGGGAAAAAACAGAAGTGGTAAGCAGCCCTCAGAGGGATGTCTATAATGAGCATCATGAAAATGGAAAAACATCTCCCAGGCTTGATGAGTGGTGTTTGTTATTCAGGCGATTAAACAAATCCAGAGACATGCTTGTTGTTTGTAATTTCACCAGAGAAAGAACTAGATATCATACACAATGGAGAGAAAAAAAATCAATGGGCTTCCTGAGTGTTTTTTCATTGTTAGTTTTGGGGCGTTTTTCATGGAAAGTTTAGAAGCAGGTCACTGAGAATTGATAATTATGTGCTAAGCAACAGTTATTAGCAGTGTTCAAGCCTTGTTTGTTAATTATCTTGTTAGCCCACAGAACTATTTCAAAACCATGCTCTTTCAATCAATCGTGAGCTGCACCTGGATATACATTTTGTTTTCTAACACATCTACGTTTGAAAAGCCTTTGCGTAAGATCACTTACCCAGTAGGCCTGTACGTGGAACTCAGTCAGTGGCGGTTGGTGGGAAGAGCTATAGGAGGACTGGCTCATTGTAATGGTGGGAACGGAATAAATTAAATGGTATCAAACATATAGAAACCACGTTTGACTACGTTCCATGGATTCCATTTCAGCCAATACAATGAGCCTTTACTCTCTGGTCTTCCCACCAGACTCAACTGAACCAATTAGCAAGATGCTTTAACTCTTGGAT
This sequence comes from Oncorhynchus clarkii lewisi, assembly GCF_045791955.1. NCBI lineage: Eukaryota > Metazoa > Chordata > Actinopteri > Salmoniformes > Salmonidae > Oncorhynchus > Oncorhynchus clarkii. The sequence continues at coordinate 12,734,147 of NC_092150.1, forward strand.
ATTTCCGAACAGAAAAGACCAGAGAAATTAGCTGTGAAACTAAGAGGAATATAAGATGAGGTAGGTTCAACTCGGCAGTCACTGCTACTGAATGCCTTGAGCTTAGTAACTGCAGTTGAGAAAATCGTTCATGAATACCTGAAGAGGTGTTTTTCTTCAAAGATCCATTGTATCAACATCAGACAGGCACCACTAATTCAATCAATTGCAGAAGGAAAACTGCACTGGAGGATCACTCAATGTTTAGGCTGTATTTCAAGGACAGGTGGTTTGTCATTATCACATGACTATGTTCATGAGGTTGTGGGTACTGTACATCGATTGTAGTTGCTTTTGTTGTTATTCATTTGTCTGAAATGGTTGAAATAGCGTAAAATAGCGTAAAAAGCACATATCCATGGCACTCATACCACAGGTCCATTTAAACAGTTATATTGATGGTTTTGAAAGCTACTTTTCGTTCAGTTCAATGATTGCGTGTGGTGTAGGCACATGTTGAATCTGAATGTTGCTTTTGTTTTTACACTAAAACAAATACAGCTTGATCAGTAATCAGCATAAAGCCTGTGACAATGTTGGTCATTCTCAGAAGGTTATTTCTCAAGTGCCACAGCCCACAACACGAATCCTTTCTTACATGTGGGTCCTCTTCATGGATTTAAGTCTCTACTGCCATCTAGTGCTTGGTATACCAGGACATATATACCACTGGGCCACACCATCTCAAATATTTACACATTTTGACCTTGAAGTTAAATGAAGCTAATAGAAAATACAACATGTCAGTGTTGTGGCAAATCAGCTTTAGCCATCTAGATCTCACACTCAACAAGGAAACAATGAAGACATCCTTGATTGTGTGCAAAGTTCTTTTGAGAGCTTTCCCCTGAGTGTATCCCGCGAGAGTGACTGTTTGCTTTCAGGCACATACTGTGCTGAATGGGATTGCCCTTTGTATGTCCGTATATGTACATATCAGTGGCGGCTGGTGGGAGGAGATATAGGAGGAAGGGCTCATAGTAATGGCTGGTATGTAATAAATGGAATGGTATCAAACACATGGAAACCACATGTTTGACTCAGTTCAATGTATTCCATTCAAGCCCTCACATTGAGCCTGTCCTCAGAGAGAGAGAGAGAGAGAGAGAGAGAGAGAGAGAGAGAGAGAGACGTCCTCAGAGAGAGAGAGAGAGAGAGAGAGAGAGAGAGAGAGAGAGAGAGAGAGAGAGAGAGAGAGAGAGAGAGAGAGAGAGAGAGAGAGAGAGAGAGAGAGACTTTTTTCATAAGGGTTTGAACAAGGCTTTAGTAATTATGTTCCTTCACTCATCTCCTTCGCTGCCGCTAACTTGGTAGGTGTCAGTATACTGGTGAAACTCTATCAAGTTGTCTCATGAAGAATGGGTAGTGAGGCAAGTAAACGTCATGGGATTAATGGCACACATCATAAAGGTGAGGACTGAATCATGGAGGTGAGTACCATCGTTGTGAGGGATTGTATACCCTCCCTTT